>NC_081410.1:625482715-625855215 GCF_030272615.1 Cryptomeria japonica
TCTTCTCTTCCTCAGCCACAGATGATGCAGTGTATGTTTCCCTGGGAGGCACTGTAAATATTCTCTTGGAATCCAAATTTTTAGTGGGGACACTGCTTTTTTCAGGGGTAACAGGTACCCAATAGTCCTCATCAGTGGCTACCTGTGAATGTTTCGAACGAGACGGTGACTTCCCCATCCGACGTCGTGCAGCAGCTTCACTCAGCTCTTGGCTAATGTGTATTCTTTGGTACTTATATGGACCACTGGAATTGTTAATCTTGTCTGAATCAATAGGGACCGAGAACTGTTGCTTCTGTTCCCAGTTCAGGGGAACAATGGCCCCTTTTGATGCCCGCTGATGGTTGGTATATTCTCTGGCTCGGTCTCCCACAAGGTGGTGCCACCACCATCCTGCACTAGTCCTTATCTGCTCCGCTGCTGCCATTCTTGCCTCCCTTTGTGCTGCGGATTCCTACACATGCAAAAATCTAGTGAGATTACAGGCATACTTTACAAAAGATGTAATTATAAAGATTCCCTGGCTTCTTTAAATTTTCGCCCTTGGGGAGCAATCTAGAAATTCCAAGGACAGATGATTTAACTCTTTCAGGTTGATAAGATACAGTTTTCATCACTACTATATAGGTTAACTTGTTAATCAGTCCTTGATAGCACCCCAACAACAAAAAAATAAATTGTTTAAACTTCAATCCAGTATTATATTTTCCTCGTCTCAAAATTTTACCTCCAAAGACATTTAATATTTATGCTAATACTGCATTCTAAGATTATCATTCTGAACAAGGCCAAAGCTAGATATTCATACTAGGCTGTTGCTTTTATTGTACTTTCTTGAGAAAGCCTTTGATATTGTTTTGTTGCAATGAAAATATAATTTTTCTTTTCAAGACAGTCTTTGCAACCACCAAACAGGTTGCCATGTTAGCTAGCTTGGTTCCACCAAACTAGCATCCCAGCAAGAACAAAAATTGTTGTCCAAGAAATTGTAAAAATAAGATCCAAAATGATTTTTTATTTTCATTTTTTCAATTCTTTTGTTTCATAATAAGTCATTTTAGTAAGGAAATGTCTTATACTACAAATACTGCGCATAAGTTCTGAGCAGATGCGCCATGGGGTAGGGCAAATCCTCCTCCTGAGTATGTAGAGGTAAGATTATTGAGCTTATTCCGTCAGCAGGGTTGGTGTTAAATCCTCTTGCATACTCTCAATAAATATAGATTTAAACATGACAACAAATTAGTTTATTGGACATATTTTAGAGTTCTATACTAACGAACTTCCAGAGCTAAAATTAACAAAATTCAGTTATGCTTCAAATTAATGACAGTAACACATGGTGAATGTTAGATATGCAGTTATCTCCAACATTAAATTTTAAATCTCACAAGCTCAAAAAAAAGAAAAGAGATCTTTAAACTTTCTCATGAAAGCATTTTGATAATATATAAATTGAATTCAATCTTCTCAGATATATTTTAATGAGGAAACCTGCAGACCAACCTGGAATTTGGAGACTTTCTCCTTTCTGAGTTTCTCCAAAAACCTTTCAGCTTCCGCAAACACATTAGTGACTCTTGCCCCAACACTGTTGTTGGCATTCATTCTGACTGCAACGCGAGGCTGCTTGGACATCAGGAATTCCAAAGCCGGCAATTGGGCCCTTTCCACAAATCTGCCACAAAAATTCCATTACTAGAACAAACCCTTTCAATAAGGTAAGTAAATATTAATGTGGAACAAAATCCTCCATAAGGGATATGGAAAAAGTCTTTTTTAGTAAGCGTACGAAATGCAATCGACGGGACATGCTTGTATGGCATCGTTGACAGTCTCCTCTGAATCAGCCCACTGTCCAATGACCCGGGCCCGGCCGTAGCAGGTCTCGATTGCAAATGTCTTGGGTGCCACCAGAGCGCATTTCAGACAACCCACACACTTTACCTCGTCAACAAATATGGCTCGATCCTCCTCCGCCGGGCCCAACCATTTTGAATACAGAGGCTGCCCTGTATACCCTTCCACCTCCATCCTCTCTGCCCGAACCTGCAATTCACAACACAATATTCAAATTAAAATTACTTAGTTTTTTCACAATCATCAATGTAAAAACCAAATTCAAATATTAAAATACCCGATCATAAGAAGAAAAACACTAATCCTAAATTAAGACCAATTCACACTAACTACATAGTGAAACTGCTAAATGGGCGCATTCAAAAATATCTTGAGGACGGAAAATCTGTAAGGATGTAATGCCGCAACCAAATTACACCGCTACATTAAAAAAATCTGTCCAAAAAAATTGAAGAAGAATATTCCTGCAAAGAACTTGCAGGTGTTGGAAAAGGAGCTGGAATTTCTGGGCCCTGCTGAACACCTCTATTCTCAAGTGACAGTTTATTGTAATAATTTTTTTTGTAGTATGTAGTTTTCTGCGAAAAACTCAATTATCTGTGATGAAATCAGAAACATTAGGTTATCAACAAAGATATTGACTCAATGCCATCTGCGAGGAAATGCATATATATTAACTATGTTTACTTCTTAAAAAAAAAAACTCCATGTAAACCTGTGGTAAGATAAATGTAGCTATTTTCTATTTGTGAAGTAATAAGAGATTTTTTTCGTCAAAAATCCACTAGACTATCCAGAAAGGAACTTGCTCAAATTTTATTTGAAGTGAGAATTATAAATGCTTTACCATCCCTCTTCACTCCTTGAGAAAGCTACAGTCACAAAGAACCCAGTAACGTTTGATCTCGAATAGCTTAAGAAACACACTCTCTCTCTCTCTCAACTATATAACTATTACAGTAAGATGAATGTGCCATGAAGATAATCCAAGTCTATTTGGAAGTCTTCTGAATCAGACTGCACAGGTGATTTTAGATGGGTTTAATAATGAGACCCGAAATGTTAGACCTTAAATCACCAACACGTTTGATACAGAAGACTTTTACAAATCGGTAAACCCAGCTCGTATGAATTTGAAGATAAGATTGTAGAAAACTTTCCAAAATATATAAAGTAAGCTGCATGTTTTTGATGGAGATTTCTAGCCTCCAGAGGAAGGAAGTTTATGTTATTTTGCATGACAGAGCATATGCCAGTTTGAGTTCATAGGCCTAGCTTAAATTTATACTTCAAGATTTTGTCACACATTAATCTTTATTTATAACAGTTACCGTCCAAAATATCTAGTGGTGATTTTTGAAACAAACTCTGAAATGTCCCATGAACAGGGGCTTTTCCCTAAATTTTTGAATTGTAGTAAAATGGTTCCATAAAAGTTTCAATTACACTGTCTAAATATATCTGGAACTGTAAATTAACTTTTTATGGCAATACATTATGTAGCACATAACATACAAGGATATTTGGATCATATATTCAGATATTTTTAAAGCTGAATTTTTAACAGTTTTGTTTGATATGAAGTAGATATCAAAAATAACAGATTACTTGATTAAGATTCATAAAAAAAACAAATTCCATAATCAGCAGAGAAATAGGAAACGGCCAGAAGTAGGAGTTGAAGGTTGTCAAATTGAACTTTTGTATAGTTCAACTCACCCATCTAATTTTGACTGTTGAGTTTAATGTTTAAGGATAGACGAGTCATCAAACGAAGGATAACATTTTATATTAAAAATAGTTTTTTAAGAAATTTTATAAGGAATAACTATAACACTATCTTTTAACCAAATGCCTTCTAGAAGCAATCATTAAATTTGGATAAGTTTTTTCATTTTCAAATTGTTCTTTGCAGTAGACCCCTACAAAATTTAAAATAGATAATAGAAACTGATATTGAGCATCAAATTTTGACAGTTTATGAGTTCAATTGTACGACCTTTTGAAAAACACTCTGTTAAACTTTTGCATAACTAAACAGTCAGATGTATAGAATAGACATTGTCGCTATTTGAACCGACGACCTCTTTAATACCAACCAATGGCTATATTTACTGACGGCAATTTCTGTTTTTAATTATATTGCGATTGAAATCAAAATCACAGCATACCAATTGTTAAATCTTCCGTCATAAAACATGATCTGAAAAATTGAACATATTTTCTTCTAAAAACTGTTAGAATTGAATACAATTATGTACCCGGTCGTATGCATAGCGAGCGTTGGGGTCAGAAAGCACAGAATACGCTTCATTGAGCAGGATGGCCATATGATGACCGTCATCACCGGCTACATCGGGGTGACATTTCTTCTGTAGCCACCGATACGCATTTCGAATCTGCTGATGCCCAGCTGTGTTTTCAATCCCCAGCAGTTCATACAAATCATAACCTAATTCCTCCACTCCCTTAGAGCATCTGCAACAACTATAATTTCTCTTCCTTTTGCTCTTTATCTGCACTGTTTTCACTGGAAATTTTCCAGAAGGAGGGCGAGGAAGAAAATTCGACGGATTTTTCAGTGGCAGACCACTTAAACCATACGAGATGATCGCCATGGTAGCCGAATTTAAAAAAAAAAAATGGTTTTTTTTCCCAAAAAGACTAGGAATCTTCAGATAGTATAGCAATTTTGTGGAGGAGGAAGTAATGTTTTGTAGGGAAGTTTGGAATTGAAATGAAAGACGTGGATGTGCGTGCTATGGGCGGGCATTGCACGTTAAGAGGGAAGGAGATTGCGTGCTTCTAGGCGCAATCGTGGGCAGAAAAAAACATTATTTTTCTTCTGTCCCAAAATTATTGGAAAAGCGGTCAAAATATCTTTCCAAGGACAAATATCTTCTCCTCTAGTGCTGCCTTGTCACGCAAAGCATCATAAAATAGTCTCCACGTTGTAGGTAAGATGGGCACAAGGTGGCTCACCTACCTATAATTTAGCACGTATGTATATTTGGGAGGTTAAATATGTTTTGATTATAAATGCTAATATTAGGGAATGTGTAGCTTACTAGCAAATTGTATTTTGGTGTGTAATAGGTATGTCGAAGAGGTGTGGCAGGTCAATTAGGGAAAATATTGGTCTATTTTGGCATACATTTGTGTAGTACATGAGGTCAATTGCTAGGCCATTTAGCAAATAACATTGTTTGCGAGACAAAGGTATCAATGGAGAAATGATAGCTTAATTTGAATTGACTATTAATCTACTTATAGGGATCCAAACATGATTGAAATAAAACCTCTGAATCATGAAGAGGGGGGAGATAGAGAGAGATAAAGAGGAGCCTCTAGTCTATTTATTGATAAAGCTTTAAAAAAATTGTCATATAAACTCAAAAAAACCCCAAGTCTATGTATCAATGGAGAAATGATAGCTAAATTTGAATCAACTATTAATCTACTTATAGGGACCCAAACACGACTGAAATAAAACCTTTGAATGAGGAATATAATCAAACTCCATTACCAATAGGTTCATGTTATGTTTGCAATAGGGAGAGAGGAAGAGAGGGAGAGGTAGAGAGAAATAGGGGGAGATAGAGAGAGAGAGATAAAGAGGAAGATAGAGGTAGAGATAGAGACATAGATGGGGGGATAGGGAGGGATGGGAGAGGGGCAGAGGGAGAGATATGGATATAAAGATGGAGAGGGATAGGGAAAGTGTTGTTGATCAATATATTTGAGAGTCTCAAGTCTATGTATGAAGAAGGGATCCTTATATACCTATAGGGAAGCCTCTAGTCTATTTATTGATGAAGCTTTAAAAAAATGTCATATAAACTCAAAAAACCCCATTTATCTATCAATGGAGAAATGATAGCTTAATTTGTATTGACTATTAATCTACTTATAGGGATACAAACATGATTGAAATAAAACCTCTGAATTAGGAAGATAATAAAACAACATTACCAACAGGTTCATTTTATGTTTACAATAGGGAAAGAGGAAGAGATGGAGAGATAGAGGGAGAGATGAAGAGGAAGATAGAGGTAGAGATAGATAGATGGGGGGATTGGGAGGGATCGAGGGAGGGAGAGATACAGAGATAGATGGAGGGATCAACATGGAGTGACAGAGGGAGAGATGTGGATAGATGGAGTGAGGGGAGATAGCACGCACGCAGTGCAAGAGAGAGAGAGAGAGAGAGAGAGAGAGAGAGAGAGAGAGAGAGAGAGAGAGAGAGAAGTGACGTTGATCAATATATTTGAGAGTCTCAAGTCTATGTGTGAAGGGATCCTTATATACCTATAGCAAAGCCTCTAGTCTATTTATTGATGAATCTTTAAAAATTGTCATATAAACTCAAAAAACCCTAAATCTATGAATAATTGACTTTGATTTTATTGATTTGTATGTTTCCTGAATAGTTTATATATTAAATATATATATTTTAAAAACACTATATATTATTAATAAAATGTATACTATATTATATATTAAACACTTTTATTTTTAATTTACTAAATAATTTATAATATATTATAGTATTATGTATAATAATTAATATAATTATTAAAGAAGTTAAACTAATTTTATAATATTAAATATAACAATAATACAATTGAATAATAATAATAATAACAATATACTTTTTATATAAAATAAATATATAATAAAATAATTGATATGAAAAATAATAAAATACACCCCCAAAATATTATATGAATTTTTTTTCTAAAATAATATTTTATAATATTAAAAAATTTACTTAAAAAATAAGGTATAAAAATACATGGACAAGAGAGATTTTAATTTTTTTCTGTTAAAGCTACTTAAATTATGGCATCGGTACTACGAAAACCACTATGACAACATAAATTCTGATAAAAATAATTGATACAATACGTTTTCCTTATGACAAAAGTACATAGGAATTACTGAATTCGTGTAAATGCTTTTTACAAACTTTCACCAATTTTCGCCTATCGGAAATGCCTTTCACTCCATGATGCGGGTAAATAAATGAGCGGACAAGAAAGTAACGCCACTGAGAAACGAGCAAATAAATGATAGAAAATGAAAAACAATGACTACTATATCCAACGATGAGTGAGCTTTCAATAATCTTGGAGGCCTCTTATATGTTTTTGAATCATTCTATTTCATATAAGGGAACAACTTCAGTGTAACAAGGATATTCAGATCAATTATATTGAGATGCTAAAGGTAAACACATTGAGTAATCTCTTCAAAGAAGAAAGGATAACAAGAGTTGCAAATTTCATGATCAAGATACACAATAGAAGATCCAAGATGGAGAGAGAAAGAGAGGTTTAGTAGGCATATTGTTTTGGAATCTGCATGCTATGTTTTGCTTTGCTGGCTACCCGTGGGTCCCATAGGCTGTTTGGCCTCATTGACGTTATTAAAAATATTCATTTATTCAATAAGATTAAACAAAGGATATGATGACATCCATAACCAATCTTTATATAAGTAGGGTACATAATTTTATAGTTAGTTTCAACAGAATCAAAGACTTCACAAAAATCAGGAACAAATACCATGATAGCCAACTCATAGTATGAAAATCTCAAAGATTCTTAAGACTATTTCTAATAAAGAATGTGCTTGTTCAATCAAATAGAAGAAGTGGAGAAACTGAAACCATGTTGGTGTGGGTTATCCCTCCATTTTAAAAGATAACGGTTATGTTGCTAAGCCCTCCAAATATATTGGAGGGGAGAAGAAGCCTTAATTGAGGGAAAAAAGAAGAAGCATGAAGAACTTATCTAACCATCCCACATGTTGCCATTTGCCCTTGATAGTGGCAGGATTATAGCGGTCCCATATAAGAATCTTCCATGGTTCATCCCCATGGATAGCTCTAATAATCCATTTTGATTGCTTCCAAATTTTCCCTTAAGGTCTCAACTGAATTCCAAATGGAATTGTAGGTTCAATGAAAAATTTTGGTCAAAACTTTCTACTTGAATTTGGAAATCAATAGCTCATTCAGATGCTCAATTTATTGCTTAGAAGATTTTACCTTGCAAACTACTGAAATATATGATGGTCCAACCAATTAATTGTCCTTTCTATCAAATACAAGAACATATAAGGCATATCTTCTGGGGATGTTATTTAGTTATAAAATAGTGGAACTTGGTTTTTAATGATTTGCTAGTTATTTTTAAACACAAATTAAATTGGAAAGAGGCCCTTCTTGCTATTATTGATGCAATTAGGCATGTTATCTTGTTTTATATATGGAGATATAGGTGTAAAGCTATTTTTAATAACCTAAGTGCTCACTAGGAAGTTGCATTCCTAGGGCTTGACTCAGACATTTTTTATTGTCCGACTTCACTTTTCTCTCAACTAGAGGTTGAGGTTGAGAAGAATCTAAAGATTGATCTCTGAATTCAACAAATCAAACTTCAAGTCAAGATACTACTCAGTATAAGAAAGGTTGTCATTGCACAAAGCCTAAGGTCTTCTTTACATGATTGCTAATGTCATTGTTGGTGGATCTAAAAGATAGGTTTGTGTTGCCAATGTTCCTTTAGCTATCATGTTGTTACTTAGTCTTTCTACAATAGTTTTTTTGTTGTCTTGTGTGGCCAATGTTCTTTAAGATTTAATGTTGGTACTCAGTCTTTCTACATCAACTTTTTTGTTGTCTTATGGCTTAGTGTATTGCCTCAACTGCTAATTTATATTATGACGTTATTATTTTAGCTATTATGCTATGTTTGTAATATCTATCTTCAACTTTATCTCATGGTTTCTATTGTCTTGTGGCTTTGGTATCTTAATTGACTATCTCCTTATTGTAACTTTATGCATTTTTTCAATAGAAAAAAAAGCTTAAACAATGCAACAATTAGAAGGTTGAATAAAATAATTATTTCATCAATTGAAATATTATTTGATTTTGGTTAAAATTAATTACAATTTTGAAATTGCATGATTTGATCTTTGATTTGGAGGAGTCGAATTGTGGCTTTGAAAATTCTTCTTCCATAAGACTTGAAGTTATGAAAAAAAGCAACTTGAAGAAAGATGTCATAGTAAAGCCTTTGAATTATATTTGTTTGATCAAAATTGATAGAGAACACACCAACACATCTAGTTATTCAAATATGAATTAAAATGATTTGTCTAATAGAATTCAACAATCACATTATTATAAAAAACAATCACATTATTATATAGACCAAAAACAAAAATAGCTTGTTTATGATGATGGTTGACTTCCAAATAACTCACCTTAGACAATGACATTACCAAACTGATGGTGCGCTATCTCTTTCCAATGTGGCTGAAAGTTTGAAAGATGACAATAACCTAGAATTATGGCAGGAATTCAATTTTAAACAAATATTCATTTAGACAATGGCCAATTATCTTAGCCAACAATGATCAGAAACTTGAACAATGACATTACTTACTAATAGAAATAGGAACTTTAAATGGCATAGAATATTTTCAATCATGTGACAAGAATCAAACAAGGAAACCAATTGTGCGAGCATTAACATAAGTTCATCAAAGACATTCATTAAATCATAAATAAAACTCAAAGTAATTGTTCACAATTCTTTATTTAGATTAGAAAAGCCATGAATCACTTGGCTAATTCCTTTACAAAATTTGATCAACTTTCCAACTCTTATTCAACCCAATTCCTCATTGAATTGATCCTCTCTGTAGATACTAACGTCTCTTCTTCAAAATTTGTCCATATTTCTAAAGAATTGACATCTTTCCTTGTACTAACAACATAAAACTAAAACTAAAACTTATACATGTGTTCCTGTGTTTGTTTTGCACTCCTTTTAATGATCATGATCTTCTTCTTCACTCCTTATTCTCATGCCTGATCCACCAACCTTTCATTCTCTTTCCTTTATCTGATCTCTTCAAGAATTGATGTCTTTCTATGTTTTCTTATCCTCTCAACCCGTCACCACTCTCTCCCTCTCCTCTTACCAACTTCAACATTGTCCCTCCATCCACCAATGATTCGTTCTATTTCCTTTATCAGATGTCCTTTTGCATTTTATTATTCTCCCAAACCCGTCGCCACTCTCTTCCTCTCCTCTTGTCGAATTCAATGTTGCCCCTCCTCAACATCCACCTCTTCTATCTTTTCCCCAATCAATCCAACCAATCGTGCCCACTTCTTCTCTTTATTTTTGTTTTGTTCTTTCTTAATGTTGCCCAACCATTTTTTCACATGTAATTTTCAAACGTCCCCAATTGCCTCAAAACCAAATCTTCCAAACAAGCTAAAAATTGAATCTAGACCCAAAACTAAACCACGAAAACAAGAAAATTAAAGGGTGGGCCTGATGCCTCTGCATCAGGCCCACCGGGTAAAAAGATTGTAAGCATATCTCACAAAGGGAGTTGGGTAGTAGAACTATCCTTTCAAGATGTAACAACTTGAAACATGGCCCTTATGCTTGGAATCAACAACCTTTATCAATTTACTTATTTTGTTTCTTCCATCATGTGAGCAGATTAGTGCCTCCTTAACATAGTGAGATGAATTCAGGTTCTTCATATTCACTTGTGGATCCATGTCCACCCTATATCAAACTACTCCTCCCAAGTACTCTTTCCTTGTTGTCCACTTGTTAGTTTCATCTTAGTACAAACTATCAGAAAAATTAACTTCTCCTGATCTATCTTCTTCCACCCAAAATTTTGATCTTCACACCCCATCTCATCGTCGTTAACATTTGGCCACATGTCTACATGGAACCTCTCGTTGTTGTATGTTTCCCATTCTTTTACCATGTTATAATAATCAATTCCATCATCAATATGAATAATAATTGAGAAAGTACCAATGGTGTTTGATACGTTCCTTGTCTCTACTGTTGCACTACAATGTTCGACTTCCTCATACCTCTCCATTGCAATCATTTCACATTCATGTAAAGCAACTTCAGTTGTATCAAAGGATTGTGAAAACTGAAATATCACCTTTTCATCCTTTGTTGCAATGTTTGTACTTCTTGTCAGTACAAGCCTCTCTTCCTCAGTAAAAAATCATTTTTCATATTATGTTTTGTTGTCTCCACACTTTTTCCATGAAGACTCTAGACCATGTACTCATCCCGACACTACTGGTGTGAACTTTCTTAGATTTTTATATTTCTTCTCTAGGACCAATTTTTACTGCTACCCCAACATGTGATTCTTACGTATCTATTTTAATTTGGTTCTACTCTTCTCCTTTTGGCTATCTTACATGCAAATCAACATCATTCACATCCTTACAACATTTAGGAAAATGAAGAAACACCTCCTTGGTTGTTGCTGGAACTTCTTCTTTCTCCCTACCATCTACAAACTCTTTCCCACTTGCCAACATCACCTTACAATTATCACTATGGTTGTCCTATTTTGGCTTTTGCAAAGGCAATAAGGTATTGGTTCCATCCTTTTCATGAAGTATAAGTATTATTTCTATCATCATGCAAGACATTCCAGTCAAACTGCCAAGGTCTACCAAGCAACATGTGACACACATCCATAGGCATGATATCACACACAACACTATCCTTATAACTTCCTATTTGAAATTCTACCAAAGCGTGCTCATCTACCAATAACTAATGCCCCTTTTGTAACCAAGAAAATTTATAAGGTGTAGGATGTTTAATTCTCTTAAGACCTAGTTTATCCACCATTTCAATAGCCACTAGATTATTAGTACTACCATTGTCTATAATAATTTTGTAGCAATTACCTTAAGCCTTGCACTTTGTCTTGAATAAAGATTTTCTTTGTATCGATTTGAACTCTCCTTTGGTGGCTTCAACAAAACTCTTTTGAATAGCAAAGACTCTCATGTCTTACTTTCTTTGTTATGATGAGAAGGTGATCCCACACGTTCTTGATCTTCTTGCACAATCTAATTTCTTCTTTCAGGCCTTATACGTCCTTCTTGTAGAAACTTAAGACACTCCCAACTTTTATGACCAACATAAGTTGATTGCACTTAAAACATTTACTAGAGAGACCTCTTCCTCTTCCTTCATAACGACCTCTACCAAATGATCTTCCTTTGTGGTTTTGATAATCTCCTCTTTCTTGATTGACTGGTCCACTGAAAATACTTGCCCCTTCATCTAGATGGTGTTGTCATCCCTTACCAACCTATTGTTCTCTTCCTCTATTTCTTTCTTTTTAATTTTTCTTCCACATAAGCTTCCCCCCCACCTTAATGGCAAAGAGATAGGCTTCTTCCAATGATCTAGGGGACAATAAGCTCAACTCATCTTGCAAAATTCATCTCAACCCATTAAGGTATCTAACTACCTTCTCCATATCCTCTTCACTATGGCCTAATCTAATCACCAATGTGTAGAACTCTTTCGTATATTTCTTTATTGACATGTCCTTTTGTTTAAGAATTTACAATCTTTTAAAAAGATTTGTTTGGTAATCTCCGAGAAGGAACTTAGTCTTTAGTTTGGCAACTATAATATCCCAAGAATTTATCTTCTCCTTATTCTTCTTTTGTCTTTTGGACTGAACATATTTCCACCACACAGCTGTGTGGCCTTTAAGCCTTGTACAAGAGAACTTGACTCTTCTTTCTTCTACAACTCTTTTGTACTCAAAATACTTGTCAAGGTCATTGATCCAATCACTGAGTTCATCTCCATTGAGGCTTCCAAAATAGGTGGGAACCTCTATCCTCGGCTTGGCTTCAACACCCATGACTGGTTTTATTAATCTCTTTTCAACTACTTCCAACTCTGCTAGAGCATCTTCAACCATCTGAGGCTCCTCTTCTTCCTCAACATTGAACTAACATCATTTTCTACCACACATCTCCTCAAGTCCTACTCCATGGCATCCAATCTTTCCATAATGTTCAACAACATCTTGAGAATCCCTTCATCATGCCCCCTTCAACCACCTCCTCTAGCACCTCCTCTATGCATCCTTCTTGGCAGCATTCTGCCCACTCCACACTCCAAATATCTTAAGGATTTGATACCAAAATGATGATGACCATCCTCTAAATAACCCACCTTGGACAATGACAAAACCAAACTGATGGTGCACTATCTCTTTCCACAATGACGGTTGAAAGATGATAGTAACCCAAAATTGTGACAAGAATTTGATTCCAAACAAATAACCATTCAGACAATGGCCAACTATGTCCGCCAATAGTGACCAGAACCTTGAAAATGACAGAAATTACTAACATCAATAAGAACTTCAAATGACATAGAATCTTTTCAACGTGATAAGAATCAAACAAAGAAACCAATTATGTGAACATTAACATAAATTAATTAGAGACAATCATTAAATTAGAAAACAAAACTCAAAGTAATCATTTACGACAAGCCATGAATCACTTGGTTCAATCTATTACAAAAATCGATCAACTTCCCAAGTCTTATTCAACATGATTCTTCACTAAATCAATCCTCTCTGTAGATTCTAATGTCTCTTCTTCAAAACCAAAACTTATACCAACGTTCTTGTGTTATATTAGGACCTTTAATTTTACCAAGCTCTCTCCTTATACCTACAAAATAAAACTAAAACAAAAACTTATACCTATGTACTCGTGTTTGTTAAGTGCTCCTTTTAATGATCGTGGTCTTCTTCTTCATTCCTTATTCTCATGCTCAATCCACCAACGATTTGTTTTCTTTCCTTTATTCAATTTCTTCAAGAATTTATGTCTTTATATGTTTCCTTATCCTCCCAAAATCCCCACCACTCTCTTCCTCTCCTCCTGTGGACTTCAATGTGTCCCTCCTCAACATTTGCCTCTTCAATCTTCTTCCCAATTGATCCAACCAACCCTGCCCATCTTTTTTTTTGTTATGTTCTTTCTCACCATTGCCCAACCATTTTCTCATGTGTAACTTCATAATGTTTTCAACTGCCTCAAAACTAAATCTTTCAAACAAGCCAAAAATTGAATCCTGACCTAAAAAATGAACCATAGAAATAAGAAAATTAAAAGGTAGCCCCGAGGCCCTTGCACCAGTTTCCAATTCAGTAAATGGCAAAAGATAGCATTGAAGTTTTTAAAAAACACGAATCCATTGCTTTTTGAAAAATAAGCAGTTCTAAAATATATGTTTATAATTTTTTCCAAAACATGAGAAAAATGGGCATCTCATTGGTTAAACCATAGTACATTTCAATATATCCCTAATGAGTAGCTTGGAATGTATAATTTTCCAAGCCAAAACTTGTGTATCAAAATTTCATTTTTTTTTAAATCCAAAATTGACTACTCATTTTAGTCTAGATTTGGAACTAAATATACACTTTTATTTATGATTTAGATGAGGAGTAAGAGGCCAACAAAGAAGTCCAAGGGGTTGAGCTTAACTAGTTAAAACACTAGGTTCTCACTGTGGAGACCCAAGTTCAATTCCCAATAGGGACATCTAAAATGAATTCTAAGCTGTGACTCTTGGCCTTCCATAAAAATGGGGAAGGTCTAGGGTCAATCTAATCAAACATAATAATAATAATTCAAAATACCGTGGCTTCGACCTATTACCTACCCCCCCCCCCCAAAAAAAAAAAAAGAGGCCAACAAAGAAGGACCTAAATTTAAATTTGGAAGATAATTAAAATGAGTAGGTCTAAAGGATATTCATTTTCAATTCCTTAAAAAAAATGTGTTCTTTAAGAGTACACAATTTTGTGGCAAGCTCTATCAACACTAAGGACCGCACAAATATTATAAAGTGTTTATATGTATTGCTCAATCCATGATTCTCTTTGATAGTTTTTCATGAAGCCTAAAATCCCAAATATTTTAAAATTGTCAAATCCAATTCTTAACAAATAGTAAGCATGTCTAAAAAAGCTAACGACGGATAGTTGATTATGATAAGTAATAAGCTTATTCCACCAAATTAATATTAAAGAAAAATAGAAACCATGATGTAGGGAAGAATTATTCCACTTCAGAAAGTGAGATACTTGTTGTCAAGCTTTCTAAATCGATTGTAAAAGAAATTAATCTTTGATTTTATAGAATGGGGACATGAAGGTTTTATTTGATTAATTTATTGTGTGCCATGCCTTTTTTATCAAAGCTTCCATAATTTGACGATGAATTAGAATTTTCCATGGTTCATTTCCATCTTATTAGAATTTTTGATCACGTTTTGGGGTCTATGAGCCCCCAAACCACCTTTTTATAGATTGGTTCAATGTAGTGAGACCAAGAGGAGGCAATAAATTTTACATTACCATCCCACTTAGAGTAAATAAATTTTAATTATTTTCTTCAATTATCCATAACTTTTTGGATGACATCCAACAAGGTGAATAATACACATAAGGAACAATGAAAATTACATTAGGACCTTGAATTTTACCTGCTACAAATAAATGTTTGTTTTTGATTAAGATAAAAGCAGGTTTTGAAGGGGCCCCGAAACCCTTTACAAAAGATCCTTAAGATATAAAAGCATTAAGCGACAAGATGGAACAAATAGCTAAAAAGCCAGTAGAGAAACGATCGAAATCCAGCAAAGAACCCCATAGAACTAGCAACAACTAGTAAAAACAGACAAAATCCAGAAAAGGAGCAACTAGATGTTTTTCAGGGCATTAGCCAAATTTCCGCTAATCCCATACAATTCTTTAATATTATCCCTAAGATTAGGGATTTCCTTCGGAGAAGCCACTACAACTTTCTTCATGCTCGCCCTCGTTCTCTTAGCAGCTCCACCGGGAGCACTTTCCGCAGTCCCAATCGCAATGGCATCTTCATCCATATCAAGGTCCACAACTAGCTTAGGAATGCTAGATCCCTCAAGGACCTTAGAGATTTCCTCTAAGTTCTTTGTAACAACAGTCAAGATATCCGAGATCATAACCAACAGGTTTTTCATTGCATTTTTTCCTTCCTCCAGCTTCTCAATCTGAGCTTCCATCTTCTTAGCTTTTTCCTCCAAATCCTTCATCCTCTTCTTCTGATCCCTTTCATCTTTCTTCCTCTCCTCTTCCCAGTGCTTCCCACTTTTTTCAAGGTTCTTGATACCTTCATAAGTCCACCTGTCAAAGCACATTCTAGCATCAGAGAGATTTTTGAGATTATCCAGAATTAACCCTTCTCCAGCAAACTCCTTATCCTTGCTCGGGTTCTCCTTGTCCTTCTCTTGCTCGAGCTCATTCTTCTCCTGTTCAAGATCCATATCTTTTTCTTCATTAATTTTATCATCCTCCTTCTCCCTTGGCTGGCTATTGACATTGTCTAAACTAACACTGCAGGTAGGACTATCTTGGTCAGAAACATATGCAACCTCTCCTTCCTCTTCCCCCACATCCTCTTCTTTCCAACTTTCCTCCCCTCCAGACTCCTCTGTTTCCATCTCACTGCCGTCTTTTCCAATATCCTCTGAAACATTCTCCATATCCATTTGAGTATCCTTGTCCTCTTGACTTTTCAACCCAATAGAACTTTTGCTCTTTTTGTTCTGAATCGACTCTTCCTCTTAACTTTTCAACCCAGTAACAAACAAATAAATGTTTGTTACTCTAATTAGAAAAAGTTATTTTTAAGCTTGTTTAAGAATCATTCTCACATGTGATCAACAGATAGCCCCACACCAAACAAAATGCCAAGATAACTACTTATCTCACCATTTTTAATTTTTATCCATTCTTTGGGAATCCATTAAGGGATAGAGCCATCTCAAGACATCAAGAATTTCATATTGTTACATGAGCAATTTTAAAACCAAAGATAGAACAATACAGATTAAGTATGTCTAATATATTACATAGTTCCTCTTCAAAATTATGTAAAAATAACATACTATCATTAGTAAAGTGAGAGTTGATAACCACCTCATTTTGATGAAGAGAAATGCCTTTCATAAGATTAAACTTATTAGATTATTGAAGAAGATATCCCAATGAATTAGTTGTGAGTACATATAAAAATGGATGTAAAGGATATCCCTACCTTATGGAACATTGTAACTCAAATGAAGGGTAAGTGAAATAAGTCGATTCCACATCAAGAAGAAGTTTTAAACTTAGAAAAATGCTCATAGAAATGAGTGCCTATTTTCTTACAAAATGGGTAGACATTTAGGTTCGAGATCTCAATCTAAAATTCATATCCATGCAAAACAAGTACCCATTCTGATTTTTAAGATGTGTATTCATTTCTTTTTTCAAAACAGATACTTGTTTCTAGTTATATCATATTTTTAAATGGGTACCTATTTCTAACTATATCATATTTGAAAACTTATTCATGTTTCTAATTATATCATATTTTAAAATGGAAAACTATTTTTAATTACATCATATTCTTGCTTCTTTTTAGAATGTGTATGCATTTAGGAGTGACATTTCATAAAATTTAAAACCAATGTCTTTGCCTTTATTTTAGGCTTGAAAACCCAAAGCTTAGTCTTGGACCTACAAGTATAATGTCATAAAAACGATAAGAAAAAAACTAACTTTTGTAATATGGCTAATGATTTTTTTAGAATTTTCTTATAAAATTAAAACTTATTATAGATGGTGATGTCTAGTTTTCAAAAATATAATTTTTTATAATTGATTTTTTTCTTATTTTTTAATTAATTTATAATGAAACTAGTCCAAAAACTTGAAATGTCATCTACTCGTATTTTTTAATAATTTTTTTAAAAGTTTCTCATAAAATAAATTATGACATCAACTTACACACAATTCTTTAAATAATGAAAAAAATCAAAATAAGATTGGTTTAACTCAAATTATGGTGGTAGTACATATGGGATTTCCAAAAATAGTAATCAGAGACATTAAAAATTATAAAAAATCCTCATCAATCTTAAGTATAATACACGTCTTTTCTCAAAAGAAATTAGGAAAATATTTTTCTTTAGGCCAGGTTGTGGTGGTCGTATACATGCATGTTACGTTCATGAAAAAGTGACTTTTAAAAGTTGTTTTTAGACATATATATTAAAAGTTAATTTATATCATCTCTCAAATAAAACAAATTACATATTTGAAAAGTAGAAGCAAAGTACTACATTTTATATACATGGTTATTTTAGGATTGTGTATGTGATTCCAAATTTTAGTCCAATTATGATAAAATTAGAAAATCAGGAAATACACTTCCACTTTTTAGACTTTTTGTGGACCCAACTTCTTGCACGTACCTTGAATCAAATATAGATAGTTTATTAGTAATAATATGAGCATTGGAATCTTTGAACAACGAACATGATTTTGGATTTTAGGTCCAAAACCCAACCATTATAACATTTTAAGAATGGATTTTTATTGAATTTTTATTGTAGGCTTTATAAAAGTTTAATTTAACCAGCAATGCATTTTGACCAAAATATTGAGCCCATTCAATAGTCTCACAAGCCAACATAAGATTGCCAAGAATATATTTACCTCTTATGAAATTAATTTTCTTAGCTCTCACAATGGTCTTCACAACCAATTTAATTCTAATAGCCAATGTCTTGGAAATAATTTTTAAATGAGGTATTAAATAAAGTAATTGGATGCCAACTAGTAATTTCGTATTTTCCTTTTTCCCTTAGAAATAAGTTTGATTAGGCATTTGTTGATAATTGGTCCTAGTGATTCATTTTTAAGAGCTTTTGAGTATAGCATATAAATTTTATTTTTATATGGTTGCCCATCGTTCAATAACATTTAGCTAGAAGACCATCAAATCCTAATCTTTTATTCGATTTCATGAAAAAATAAAGCACACAAAATTCTTTTGAGGAGAGAACATGATCTATAAATTGGCTATAACCTTGGCCAATCCTATTACAAATGAAATATTTGACACTTCCAAGGTCTATTGAACATTCATCCCATTGTTATCTTAAACAATATTTCATGAAAATTCTAGAATGACATGATATTTTCAAAGGAATCTGTTCGTGTGAATAAGGTAATTTTACCTAACTAGTTTATTAGTAGGTCCTATTCACATGTTAACTTATGTCTTATAAATCATTTTAAAAGTCTTAAGTGTCAATTTAGATGTTATCTTATCTTTTGCCATTTAATTCTTCAGTCCTAATTAATTTAATATTTATCATGTTAGTTATCTCATTGTATAGGATTAAGACACATGTCATGATCTTGTTTAATCCTTCTTATCTATCTTGCCTATATAAGTAAGGCTTCATATGTTCATTTTATGATGTAGCATCCAATTCAATTTAATCCATTGTGCTCATAATCATGTAATATTTTACTCTCGTTGCTGTGTAGGAGGCATCTTTTGGTTTCATAGGTGATCCTTGAGGATTGTGCACATTTATGACTCTAACATGGTATTAGAGCTTCATATCTACAAACTCCTATTCATATCTAGGTGATAATCAAGCTTGAGCTTTTGTTGGGTGCACTTTGGTGTAAATTATATCTCACCATTGAGATTTTTTTCATGACTTTTATTGAAAGTTTATTTGGAGCATGTTGGTGCAAATCTAAGCTCACCATTGAGTGTAGACTATCTAAATAATTTAGATTTGGCTTTTATTTCACTTAATTTGACCACTTTATCATACAATTGCAAAGTGGGTTTGAAGATCAAACTCGGTGAACAATTTCTTATTGGAGCTCTTTAAGCCAAAACAAATGCCATTACATTTAGAAGGCCCCGAAATATCCATTTTCATATTAAATTTGTCCATTTTATTTCATTTTTTGCAAAATTTTATTTTCTAGGAGAGTTGTCACTACAGGTAAAGTTCAGTCATTTTGAAAGAAAAAAAAATATTTTGATTCAAAAGTTAGATTTTTGCAAACAAGATATCATTGAGAATATGGTGTTATGTAATTTCTAATGGTGTATTTTTTATTATTAGAACTAGCTACTAGTGAATTTTTTTGTTGTTTAAAGTTAGATCTTACTTTTTGGCTTTCAAGTTCACAATGTTTTGTCATGTTGGTATTTGGTGACTGATCATGTTGTCAAACTTAAATTTTGGTCTTTATCAATCACATTTTCCCCCAAATCAATTACGAAGGAGTACAAGGACAGAGCCCCTCTTGTAAGGTCCTAAGAATCTTTCTAGAAGTCTTAGTTGTCAATTAGATCCTATCTTATCTTTTGAAATTTAATTCTTGATTCTTAGGTCATTTAGTATTTATCAAGTTGGTTATCTCTTTATATAGGATTAAGACACATGTCTTGATATTTTTAAATCATATATATCAATCTTTCTTATATAAACAAGACCTCATATATACATTTTGTGATGTAGTATCCAGTTGAATTTAATCTATTTACATATTAAGTTGAATTAGGGCCTAGGAAGCTTTCTAAAAAAAATAGTTGTCATTTAGATCTTATATTATATTTTGGCATTTAATTCTCGAGTCTTACAATATTTAATATTTATGAGGTTAGTTGTCTCATTGTATAGGATTAAGACACTCCATTATCTTGTTTAATACTACCATTCAACCTTTTTTATATGATTAATATTGATATGTACATTTTGTGGTATAAGTATCCACTTCAATCTAATCCATTATGCCCATATTTAAGTAATATTTTACTCTTGTTTATTACTTGTGAAAGCCATTTTTTGATTTTGCAAGTGATTGCGAAGGATTGAGTCCATTCATGAATCTAATAAAATAAATGCACACAATCTATATCCATCCAATATAAAAAAATATCTTTTTTATATTTATAATTGAGATAATTAAAGAAAAATTTGGATCATATATTCTCTTTCTCGATCCAATGTAGTTTAGCTCTATTTTTGGAATCTTGCCCTTTGTAACGATCCAATCTTCTTAGCTATGTTTTAGTAACAACAATATATTATTAAATCTTTTCATTAGTATGATAAACATTTAGTTGTTTCCTTGCATGATCCTATTTCTCTTGAAGGGATATTTTTGTAGTATACATTCCCAATCATTCTCCTACCAAAGGACTAAAGGAACTCTAAACATTGTGTCAAAGCTTTACACCACCATCCCACCCATGACTCACTCTTTTGAGATTTAGGAATAGAATTCCAAATTCCACCTAAAGAAATAATAAACTTATAATTCTTGAGATGTGAAGTATTAATTTTAAAAAGGAGCTAGGAAGGAGGGGCTGACTTCGACAAAAAGATATATATAAAATGATTAGATAAGGTAACTGAGTAATCAAATTGAACACAAGGAATGAAAGGATGATTCTCTAATCAGATATCATGAGATAAAATCTATTAAATCCGCTCAACTTCCTATAACTTCCAAGTCTACATTTGACCATGTCAACTAGTTATCAACATGAACGATAAATTTACTTTGAATAGGGTCAACCATTCCAATGGAGTTTCAATAATAAATCTATTTTTCAAACTCATCATGGTTGAATTTAAAATAACTAAACTAGCTACAATCTTCATGATGTTCAACTATGTTGAATTACCATGTCCTAGCACCCAATTAGCATTAGGAAGATATTAAAAAATTTGTTCCCAAAGAGAAGATCTTTCATTTGGTCTATTAGGAGAATATATAGAGAAAAAACCTACAGGGTATCCATTGATAAAATTAAGGGCCCACACATAACTATGTGAAGGGTCCTCACCATTCTCAATGCCATATTTAGAACTCTAAGGAGACATTCCAATGACATATTTGTTACTACCATATCAATGAAATGTATGGAAGAAAATACTTATCGTTCCAAATGTTGTTAAGAGAAGCATCCAAGTAGTCATTGATTAATTTCTCTTCTTGTAGGAATAACACATTTGGTTTCCATTTTATTATTGTATTTTTGACTTTAAACTTTCGTTGAGGTGGGAAAGCCTTCTAACACTCTAGAAAAATATCTTACAATTCACAATGAACTAGATAGAAAATTATCATCCTCTTGTGGCAAAAATGCAAAATAGTTAGAAATGGAAATAAATTGTTCATTGCTAAAGTGATCATTTGAAGCAATTGATGGAGATCTTAGTCTTTTCCTAGAGTTAGGTGGATGAAAAATAAACTTGTTAGGAGATTTCAACCTACCTTGAGAATGAGAGCATAGAGAATCCTATCACGGGCTAAATGATGAGGGAGAATCCTAAGAGAAAATACTATGATCTCCACTACACGTTTCTAAACACCCCTGATCCTTATGTAGCAACATACAAAAAAAATCAAACAAATTTAAAAGCAAATATTACAAACCATATAATTAGATAAATGTACATCTCAAAATAGATTTATACCTATTGAAATGATAAAAATGTTGGCTTGATGATGATGATATGATGTAATAGGTTGATGGATGACTTGTTTTATGTTTTCATTGATGACAACTATGTTTTGATAGTCATTTAAGTCTTTTAGGTCAATCGGTATAGGAGACAATTTATTAATGAAACGACAAATAGGACTTCAACCGGTAAACAAGGATCAATATTACATTCAGGCAACCAGTACGGGTGATCGATGAAAAGTTAGCTGATGTGGTTCTATTGCAAAGTTGGAGGCAGGTACTTGTACATATATTGCACACCACATTGGCAGATTCAACAGTATGAGTGAGTTATGGTATACAGGGCAGTCAATCTTGAAAAACTGTTAACCGGTAGAGCAAAATGACATAAATCGGTTGGTTATGTTTATGTTTTATTTTTGGGTTGTTATGTTGGTGGCCGACATAAGTAAAGCGTGTTGAGCAAGATTGACTAGATTCATTGAACCTAGGAACTTGTTCCAAGGTTGTTAGCCGACTAAGTTGAGATGTTTATAAAAAGTGTGATGAGTTATGAGATAAATGATGAGATCCTAAGCATAGATTGAGAATTTGATTGTGCGGTGAATTGTGAAGCATTGTGTTGATGTATTGTTGAAGTATATTGCATAACTGAAGCGGATCTTATCAAGCACAAAGGTGCTATATGCAAATCATCTAGCTGTTGTTTCCTAATAGTTGCAGCAGTCAAAATCCCTTAACCAGGTAGGTCCTAAGAGGCCTGATTGTATAAATCCCTTAACCGGGTAGCTCAACAAATTGAGTTTAAATCCTCTAGTGAGGTTACTCCTAACAGAGTAAAGCTTCTAACGAAGCTAAGTTGTAAATCCCCTCACAGGGTGACTCCTAACAAGGTTTGCTCTTAACCGGGCAAGTTTGTAAGACCTTAATCGATCAAAGATTTCTATTCTGCAGATAGTGAATCTTGTGGGTTCTAATTCCCACTGTAGTTTTTCCCATTTGGGTTTCCACATGAAAATCATTGTGTTATGGTGTGCATGTCTTATTTGGTATTGGCTTATGTGGTTATCTTTTTTGCATGCCTATTGATTTTAAAGTTGATTAAAGTGGTGATCAAATTTATATTGTTTTTGCTTGCATTGATTCACCCCCCCTCTCAGTGCCTTATAAGTTTATCAATTGGTATCAAAGCCTAATTCCCTTAAGGCTTAATCGCTTGGGAAGAATCCCTAAGGCTAACATGGGGGAAGGAATGAGTTATAGAGAACTGTCTAATCAACTTGCAGAATTTGAAGAAGCCCTAGATGAATTGAGGGTTAAGTACAAAGATTCATTGGAAAAGAGGAGAGAGCTAGCTGAACAATTATATGAACTTAGTGAAAGTAGTTCATCTGAGGAAGCAAACATGGATGCTTTTGTGAATGAGGTGGAAAAGTTAAATGATGATAAGTCAAATCCGAGGAGAGAACTTGAAGCCCTAACTATTAGGATGAGTCAAGAGTTGGAAGCCAGAAGGACTACTGAAGACAAAGTCAGATTAAAGGAACATGAGATATTTAAATTGAACCAAGAGGTTGGAACCCTGATTGCATACCTTCAAGTGGAAAAAGAAGAAAATGAAGAAGTAAAGGTTGAACTTGACAGGACAATGTCGCTTAGAGAAAGTCTGATGAAGAAGAATGAAGATCTTACAAAAGAGTTGGCTGATGCTAATGAGTTACTATCCAAATTTAATAAGAGCTCTACTATGCTTGATGAGAAGATACCATCTCAGAGGATGAAAGGAGAGACACAAGGCTTGGGTTATACTACATATGAGAAAGGTGAGTCTTTCGGTACTAAGGACAACATTGAAGAAGGTAAATATGCACCTAAGATCCAGGAAACCACCAGTAAGAAAGTCTACAAACCTGTATGTTTTAATTGTCATAAGCTAGGACATATTGCTAATGTTTGTAGAAATAGATCTAGTTCTTTTGATGATTATAAACCTAATACCTATCAAGGATATAAGCCTATAAATTTTAATGGATATTGCTACACTTGCAACATGTATGGGCATAGAACAGTTGAATGCAGGTATGGAGCAAATAATCTGACACCTCACATGAATAAGAGGTCTGGTGGTGATTGCCAAAGAAATTTTAATAACCAAGAAATCCTAACTGGTAGAGATCTTATGCTAACCGATCTAGTCCTTATGAGATGGAAAATATAATGAATATGATTTGTACAATGTGTCATAATTTTGGACATGTTGCTATGAATTGCAGAAGAACTGGTAGAGGCAATGTTGGACCCTGGAGAGCATCTGGTATGGCATGTTATCATTGTCATCAACCGGGACACATTGCTAGGTTTTGTAGAGCAATAATGAATGAATTGGTAAATCAATCTGCTAACCGAAAATGTAAGAAGAAAGTTGATGTTGAGGAAACTAGGAATGAGATGAACAAGATCTAGAGAAAGAAGAGCGATGAGAAGCCATTGGAAGAATCTCATTCTTCACCTAGTGTGGAGAACCCTTCACCGGTTAACTAAGCTATCTATAAAGCTTAGGGCGAGCTTATTGTTAGATCTATCTCTGAACCCCATATATGATGTACGGTAAGTTAAATCTACATACTTTGATGCATTATGATATTGTGAAGTGTTTTTGTGATCAAACCGGTAGGTTTGATGTGATATGAGAACCAACAGTATGCTTTTAGGTTGAATGGTGTTTTAGGGTTTATGTGTTTATACAACCGGGAAAAGAATTGAATGTGGTAGGTGATAAAGCAAATAAAAGGAAGTTTTGAATGTCATTTGTCACTTTGCATTCTTGAGAGCGCTTGAAGAGCGAAGAAAGCAGAAAGAGCTTGTGATTGCTAGATTGGCAAAAGATTAACAAGAGATTTGAGGAGATTTGCAGTCAGTAATTGGTGAAAGAGCATTTGCGGTGTTGAAGCCCTAGTTGCGGAGGCAGTAAAAGGTATTTATCTAAAAATCTGTTTACCTGTTTTAGAGTCTGTGTCTTTGAAGATGGATACACCACATTTGGTAGATGTTACTGTTAGACCTCAACCAAATTTTAAGAGGCACCCTTTTAAATCGATCGAAACCGATCCCGTCGGAGCCCTATCTGGAGTTCCGTATGGAGTTTTGCATGTAGAAGATGTTAGATCATTTATTCATTGTAAGTTAGAAGATCTTGGAATCTTTGTTATATTCGACCGATATAGATTGTTGTGTGATAAGAATGGATTGCTGAAGGAACAATTTAAGAGTGTTACCAACAAAGGTTTTCACCATGCACTGAACTCCATTGATGATCTTGAGGATGATCACGTGAGATATGTTTTGAGCCATGTGCATGACCAGTTTATGTGGCTTGATCGACCACATAAGATCACTAAGGAAGCAATTCATGCAGTAACCAGATTGTGTGCCACCGGTAAAGTTCTTGTATTAAGATCAGTCCCTAAGGATGATGTAGCCAAGCTAACCAAGTCACGATGGGATGGAAGAGTGATGACTATCAATGAGATTGATGATCTCGCAGGGAAATTTGCTTCTATGGTCATTGGATACCGAGTATATCAATCTAGTAGGATGAACAACATCCCTACTATAGTCATTCACACAACTTACCGGATGATTAAGGAAAATGTGGATTATGATTTGTCTTAGGCATTAAGAAGTTAGTTGGTACTAAATCTTGAATCCATAAAGAAAGATAAAAGACAAAAATTCAAGTTTGGGCAACTGATTGTTGGTTTGTTCTTTTACTTTCAAAACTTCTTTCTAGGTATCGGTGATGTTCAATGGTCCGAGGACACACCGACAATGTTACAAATGAAGAACAGTATAAGGATGCTGGGAAATGATTTCATCAAGATTGCTTGGGGTTATTTCAAAGATTTTTAGAAAAAGATGCATGAGAGAGAGAGGATACCGACACAGGTTGTTAAGAATTATGAGGATACCATATGCTTTATAGTTGACACTGACACTTGTTAGATGGAGGTAGTTTATCCCATAACATCTTGGGTGATGCCTATGGGCTATGAAGTTGAAGTTGATCTTTTGATTGCTTATGCTGAACACTTGCTTGCACAACTAGTAGATTATACTGCATAAAGGTTTGGTACTTTAAAGAGAAATATTTACTAGTACATTCTAAACTTAACAAATTGGTAATTGCAAAGAAGGTTAGAAAGGAAGTTGAAGAGTTTGTTGTTCAACAAGGATTTACCGAGGCAATAGCTGAGGGTAGAGCAAAGTTTGAAGCTAGGAAGGCTGAGTCATCTAGTGCCCCAATCAGTACCAACATCGGTATGCAGATAAGAAGTGTCGAGGTTAAGAAGGAGAAACCTGCAGAGGCAAAGAAGGAGAAACCTTCTAAAATCTAGTTCAAGAGAAAGGGGAAAGAAATTAAGCCCCCTCCACCTAAGGCACCAATAGTAACCGGTAAAAGGAAAAAGGAGCAAGCAAAGAAACTGATAGCTATTGATGAAGAAGAAACTGAATCAGAAGGTGAGAAGAAAGCTCTGAGAGCTAGTGGTAAAAAGTCAAAGGTTGTAGGAGCATCTATTGTTAAATCAACAAAAAGAAACCGGTAACTAAACCTATACCTTTTGAAAAGATGTTAATAAGTATTAAAGAGTATGGTATTCTTGTTGAATTGAATAAACTATATGACAAGTTTAGTGAGGATGAGCAAAGGGAGTTAGAGGATTCAGTTGTTTTGGTGATGAATAAGTTATAAGAAAATCCCTAATTGAGTTACAAGGGGAAATTCCCACTTCTTTGTATAATAAACTTGATGCAAGATGGCAGACATCAATTAAACAAGACAAAGAATTTATTGAGTTCACTCTCAAGAATCTTCAACCGGAAGCTATAAAAGAAGAATTAGATGATATTCTTTTGAAAATAAAATCTTCTTTTAGATCAAAGAAAAGACTTACTAGATTGCTTATTGGTGAGACCCAATCAGTCCAGATTGAGATTGAGGAAATAGTGAAGAAATTTTTGGGGTTGATACCTGATGAGGAAGAAGAGCAATTGATGAAGCTTAAGGCAGAAGATCTCCTAGATGATGTAGATATTGATGATTTTTCACCGGATGAGATTGTTTTTGCTAATCAACCGGTTAATGTACAGAATGAGACAGTTGTAATTCCTGATGATGATACAAAAATTGATATAACTGGTACCGAGGGAGAAAAGAAGGAACAAATTGAAAATGTATAGGATTAAGATGTTCAAATGTCTGAACAACAAAGAAAGATGGAGAGCAACAAAGAGCTGAAGAGCCATTGATGATCACTGAAAAAATTATTACACAGACACCACTGGTAAAGGACAAAGAGATGAAAGACGAGGAAGAATTGATATCAGTGAAACCGGAACCTAAAGTGACACCTTTATCACTTACCTCTAAGAAGAAAATTAATGATGATGAAGATGATGATGCACTAAGTATACAAGGACCTATCAATATGGATGCGCTAAGTTCTATAGAACTAATGGAGATTGCATCTGCCACACAATCTAGACTTAAGAAGAAAAGAATGAAGGAATAACAAAAGGAAGCTCAATCAATACAATGTGTAGTTGAGATTTTGTCTAGTTTGTTACCAGAGACGAACACTAATAGATTGTCTACACCAATTGATAAGTTAGGTCAATTGGTTGCTAATGCTGGTGAACAGATGATTTTTTTTAAAGATGCAACTTATTTGAATGTGGAAAAGAAATATAAGAATAAGAGAATAGAGCAGTTGATGAATGCTATTGATAAGGATAAGGTAGCTCTAGTAGTCAACAAAGACCTTATTAAAGATGCATTGCTAAATGGAGGTAAAGTCCTATCTACTATTGCAAAATTTTCATTATTTTGTGATGATTTGGTGAAGAAGAAGAAGAAGGAACCAGAACATGAATTAAAATTTTTGAGTGAATCATTTAGCCTCCTAAATGATTCAACTATACATTTTGGTAGATCGGTAGTTGAGCTACAACATAAGTTAAAAGCTTACGAAGGAGAACATGTTAAAAGAATGTAGTCTCTATAGGATTTACAAACACTTTTAATTCCTAAGGTTGAAATCTTGCACAGAGGCTATAAAGAGACTGAAGCGATATTAGCTACACCTGAGATGAGTACTATTGATGCCATGGAGGAGCTGGCTTATCATATCAAAACACATGTTGAGATAACCGACACTCTTTTGGAGACTTGGCACAATGACTTGGAGCAGTTAAAGTTACATTTTGCAGACGCTTTTTCTAAGATGTCATTGTAAAAACATTTTGAAATTTTATATTTATATATGATAATGCAAATTTTGATGTATATTGCATTTATCTTTTATGTATTTGCTTACCTTTGTCATTGCTGTCAAAGGGGTAGTAGTATGAGTTAAAATTTTGAATTGTAATGGGGAGTAGTAGTATGAAAATTTTGTAAAATGTAGTTGTATATATGTTTGTAAATTTTGTAATAGCATGCAATTGTTAGGGGGGAGTATGTGTCATGAGTTGAGTAAATTTTTGTATTGCACACTTAGACACAAATGTTCCTAAGTGTTACTATCAATGCCAAAGGGGGAGATTGTTGGCTTGATGATGATGATATGATGTAATAGGTTGATTGATGACTCATTTTATGTTGTCATTGATGACAACTATGTTTTGATAGTCATCTAAGTCTTTTAGGCCAACCGGTACATGAGACAATTTATCAGTGAAACAACAAATAGGACTTCAACCGGTAAACGAGGATCAATATTGCATTCAGGCAATCGATACGGGTGATCGATGAAGAGTTAGGTGATGCGGTTCTACTGGAATGTTGGAGATATGTACTTGTAGATATATCCCACACCGTATTGACAGATTCAACAGTATGAGTGAGTTATGGTATACAGGATAGTCAATCTTGAAAAACTGTTAACCAGTAGAGCAAAATGACATAAATTGGTTAACTGGTTATGTTTATGTTTTATTTTTGGGTTGTTATGTTAGTGGCCGACATTAGTAAAGCATGTTGAGCAAGATTGACTAAATTCATTGAACCTAGGAACTTGTTCCAAGGTTGTTAGCCGACTAAGTTGAGATGTTTATAAAAAGTGTGATGAGTTATGAGATAAATGATGAGATCATAAGCGTAGATTGAGAATTTGATTGTGCGGTGAATTGTGAAGAATTGTGTTGATGTATTGTTGAAGTATATTGCATAACTAAAGTAGATCTTATCAGGCACATAGGTGCTATATGCAGATCATCTAGCTGTTGTTTCCTAATAGTTGCAACAGTCAAAATCCCTTAATAGGGTAGGTCCTAACAAGTCTGATTATATAAATCCCTTAACTGAGTAGCTCAACAAATTGAGTTTAAATCCTCCAGTGAGGTTACTCCTAATAGATTAAAGCTTCTAACAGAGCTAAATTGTAAATCCCCTCACCAGGTGACTCCTAATAGGGTTTTCTCTTAACCGAACAAGTTTGTAAGACCTTAACCGATCAAAGATTTAGATTCTGCAGATAGTGAATCTTGTGGGTTTTAATTCCCATATTGGTTTTTCCCATTTGGGTTTCCATGTGAAAACCATTGTGTTATGGTGTGCATGTCTTTTTTGGTGTTGGCTTATGCGGTTATCTTTCTTGCATGCCTATTGAGTTTAAAGTTGATTAAAGTGAGATTTATATTATTTTTGCTTGCACCGATTCACCCCCCCCCTCAGTGCCTTATAAGTTTATTAAAAAAATTGTGCATATCTGACTTGAAAAAGTATATAATACTATACAAATTTGAGATGAAAATAAAATTCCAAATTACTTAATCTTTTAATGCCAAAACTAAAAATTTTAAATCTGCATAAAAAAATGTTTTTATCATAAATTTTAAAACTTAATGGCATGCAAATATACCTCAGAGTTGCAAAACTCAAATTTTTAAAATACTTCTTTGCTAAGTTATTAGCCCTCTTTGGCCCACATTGAGCATGTTTGGAACATAGAAGCCCAACTTACTAAGCCAATTGACTAGATTGATTGGTGGAATACAACCATTCAATGCACTTATAATTTTCTCCACATCCATGGATGCTAGTTGGCCATATTTTGATGCCATGCATATGGGGTCACAACATTAGAGATTCATGATACTACTATAGCTCTTGAAGTCAACCCCTGTTCTATTGCTTTATATGTTAGGGTGGACAAGCTTCACCATCACAAGAAAAACATTGATAAACATTTGGTTATTGTTGGGGATAGAGCCTCTAAGGAGTTTTTCCAAGCTCTCAAAGCTTTCTATACTTCACATGGCATCAAGCAGATCAAAGATGGGAAGAATGTTCTTAAATAACTTCTTGGTATTCTTCAGACTTTTATCAAACATTATGAGCACATTTTTGTAGCTCAAGAAAATTCTCCTAAAATGTTCTCACCTTATATGAGTTCCTTAAGGTTTCTCTTTGTTGGATTTCCTCCACTTGTAGATCCTTTTGTGATTAATATTTCCATCGTTAACATCAAAGAAGTTGTCCATACCATGGGGAATGACAAGGCTCCTGGTTATGATGGCTTCCCTTGTAATTTTATAATGTCCTTTGGGATTGTGTCAATGATGACTTGCATAATAAATATTTCAATTCCAAATCATTAGGAAATTTTCTCAATAAAGAGAATACCAACTCATACCTAAATCTAGAAACTCGAAGAATATTTATAACTGGAGATTCATCTGCTTGCTCAATGTCCCTTATAAGATCATTACCAAAGCCTTGGCTCCAACGTTGCACCATGTCCTTCCTCAAATTGTGAGGCATGAGATTTTTTTTTAATTAATTCTAGATAAATTTTAGATAATATAATATAGTTTGGGAAGGTATGAAATGTTGGCATATGGACACTCCAATGAGACATTGTGTGTGATTGAAGGTTTTGTCATTGATGGCAACCTTGCAATCCTATGGCACCGGCAAGACATTTTACCGGCAAAGCATTACTCAGGCAACCTTGCAATCCTATGGCACCGACAAGACATTTTACCAGCAAAGCATTACTCAGGCAACCTTGCAATCCTATGGCATCGGCAAGACATTATACCGGCAAAGCATTACTCAAACAAAACAATGCACCGACATCAACAAAATCAATCTACACCGGCACCGGCACAGAAGATGTACACTGGCACAGAAGGAAATATGTATACCGGCACAGAGGCCGACAAGATTTCTGATATGTAATATTTTGTTTATCATTGTAAGCCGACTTGGCAAATTATAAAATGACTCTTGTATATAAAAGAGATCATTGTAGGCATTTGTAGGATATGGATAGGATGCAATAAATAAATTATAAGGCAAACCTAATGTGTGAATTGTAGGTCAAGGGTATATGTAAAGAACAGAGCAAGAACCGGTACTGAATCTGGCATTGAAGATGCTATTGTAAAGTAGTACAGAATATTGGATTTGTGTAAATCCTCATTGTAAGTCAGTGTGACTTCTTATTGAGCAGTGAGCTCTAGGCAGTTGGCCTTCCTGCATGTGCAGGCCCCTATTGTAAGTAATATTCTCTTATTGGCTAGTAAGTGAATATTGTGGGTCACAAATCCCACCGAGGTTTTTCCCACACCGGGTTTCCTCGTTAAACATCTTGTGTTATGGTGTTCTTTTCATGTGGATGCTTTTGATTCTGTTATTTGCATTAATTCTTGCTTACCGGTATACTGTTACTTTATATTCTGCATATTCAGTTTTAAGAAAATTTCATTACCGGTCAGATACTGATTCACCCCCCCCTCTCAGTATCTATGGGAACCCTAACAATTATCTCCCCCTTTGGCATTGATGGCAACACTCATGAGAAATTTCAAAAAGATATCCAAAAATGTGTAGACCAAAAAATGTTACCAAAAATGTGAGAGCTCCCCCTGAGCATGTGATCCCTGTGTTTTGAATTTTCTCATCTACTACTCCCCCTTTGGCATCAATGACAAAGGTTAGTAGATTTTGTAGTTGTACCAATTCATAACCTCAACCTTGTAGTTGGGTAGTTATTATCTAAAGAATATCTCCCAAAATTAAGTTTATGCCATCCATAAACTTCTTGCTCTCCTTTATTGCTATCTCAGTTTTGTATATTGTACCGGTGAGATGCTGCAAGTGTTCTGCCGGTGTTTTGCTACCTTGTGTTAGTGCCTCTGAGATTTCCTTGCGCAGAGATGCTAAATAGTCCAATCTTGGACTTAGTTTAGATCTCAAAAATTTTGCCTTTATTATTTTCTCTTTTTCTCTTTCTAATTTAAGCAATTCTTCCTCGAAATTTGTTATCTTTTCCTCAAAAACTGATAATGTATTGGGTGAGTTAACAAAATTATCAACAAGTTTATTGATCTCTTCCTGTACCTTGCTCATCTTTTTGTCTACATCCGTGGTCAAAAAGTTTATCTTACAGGTGTCTTTGTACAGAGTTTTATACTCTTTCAATAAATTGCACAGTTCCGGTAGAAGTGTGTCAAATTCCCTGTTACACTTCTTTATTCCTTCCTCAAAGAATTTCTGTTTCTCTTTTTCTACACTTTCCTTTACAGTTTCTACCTTTGTTTGCTCAAAATTTCCATAAATATATTTACAAAGTGTATCCAACTGGCCTAAAGAATCTTTGTTGGCTATATTACAATTTGGAGCTATTGATTTCAAAACTGGAATTGAATCATCTATCACTTTATAGGCTTGTGAGCTATAATCAGTTATTTTCTTGATAGATTCGAGCAATACCTCTGTTACATTTGATGGTGACCCAATAAACTAAGTGCTGGTGGAAGTGACCATGCTCGTATTGACCTCTGGTAGGTTTGTTTGTGTCTCCATCTCTTTAAGCACAGTTTTTCCTGCATCATTTCTTACCGGTGGCATCTGTTCTGGAGCCTTTAGCTCTGTTGGTTGCTCTGTTTGTGTTCCAGATTCCATCTTTTTCTCTGAATCTGCTACTGGTTTCTCTTTTTTATCAGATTTATCTGTGGTATCCTTATCTACCACTATGTTGATTTTTTGAGTATCAACATTCACAGTATATAGGACTTCAGGATTAGGATTATTATCCTCTGTGTCCATGCTTTCAGCTGCCAGTTGATCTTCTGCAGTTGTTGTTTTTACCGGTGGAGTATTTAAAGGAGGTGGGGATAAGTTGTCTCTAATCTTGATACTTGGTGGTCCACCAACTTTACCTTTCCCTTTGTCCTTTTGATATACCAGAATGGGCTTGGGATTCCTATATTCTTCTTGTTTTTCTTTTTCAACCAAGAATATATCCCAACCATTTTCCATTTCCTCTGAAACCTCTGTAACTCTACCTGCCATCAGTGAAATTTGCTGGTGTGCAGTGGAAAAAACTGTCCGGTTGGCCTGAGCTGTAATGACCCTTACTATAAAGGTCACTAATAAACCCCAAATCTGAACTGAGACAATTTGTCAAACACTTGGCATGCACTGAATTGTTTTGTTTGTGATGTAGTGTTTCAATATGATAGTTGTTTTGAGCATCAAGTATAATTGAGATAACAATACCAATATTGAAATGTAACACAATAAACAATAATGAAACTCTAAATATTCATGCAAGGACTTCAATGCTAATATATCATGAATTTCCCAAATTCTGATTGCATTGTTCAGTAGACTAATTTTCTAAAAATGTATGACTGTTACAAACTCTTACACATGAGCACTGAATTTATGACAAGAGAATGTATAAACTATCACACATGAACAATGACCTTGCAATGCACCTTCTCTACTACATCAATCCAACTACAAGATAGCAATGTCTGATTACAATGGACTGTTTTCTGAATACATATATGATTGTTACAACTGTGCACTTCTATCATAAAAATTGACAACAAAAACCATGCAATGGAACCTGGAAATCGCTCCTTGAACTCCGATTATGAAATGCTGATGAAAGGAGGACTGGACTGTCCCAAGAATGCCCTGCTGTCACTACCGTACTATCCTTGCTGCAGGCCGTACCTGGGTCGTACTGTGCGGCTGGAGTACCAAATTTTGAGCTGGGATGAATTCAAAACCCTTATTCACCAAATACAAGCTCTCAAATCAACCTTCAATTGAAATCCAACATGAAATGGCTGAGTACCATCTCCAATAACGCAACCCTTCAGAAGATATTTCACTTCCTCAGTTATGCTAATCTAAGGGAGTTATCGTTCCCAAAGATCAATGATATTTGCAGACCTTCAAGCTCCACAAATGCTCAAGTAGATGCACTAGAGAAAATAGACTTCGATGCCAAATGAGAGACCCATGGGGTCTATTTATACACTTTTTAGAATCTTCCTCTAGAAGTATCCATAACTTTCTAGAAGTATCCATAATAGAATCTTCTAGAAGCCTCTTAGTCTTTCTAGAAGTATCCATAATAGTCTTTTAAAACCTCATTGCACTTTTTAGATAAAAAGTAACTTCATAAAATAAAAAGTGCACCTCAATAACATTTTGGCCCCAAATAAAAAGTAATAATAAAATATAATAAATATAATGTCTCCAAGAGCATAATGAGCCATCCAATCACCAAATAAACGCCAAAATGACTCTCTCATTACAACCATCTGCCTACGAGAGTCCGGAATAGGCAAATCCACGTAAAGTGTCATGTCATACTAAAGAGGGGACATGACAGTCCACCCTTCCTGAAATTGCTTGGCCTCAAGCAATCTCAATGCAGGATGCTGCAGAATGGCTTCAGTCTCCCAAGTGGCATCCTCAACAGGAAGATCTCTCCACTTCACCAAATACTCCCTGATAACTCTCTCGTGGAGCTGTTTCTCCCTACTATCCAAAATAGACTCTGGCACCAATATCAACTTCCCCTCATCATCCAAGGGTGGTAGCACTGTGGAAGGCACAACATGCTGTCCTAATGCCTTCTTGAGGCGCGACACATGGAACACATTGTGCACCCTGCTATCTGTTGGAAGCTCAAGCTCATAAGCCAACTCTCCTACCTGCCTGATAATCTTGAAAGGCCCATAATAGCGCGGCTTAAGCTTTTCTGACCCACTCTTCTTAAGAGTAGACTGTCTGTAGGGCTGAAGCATGAGGTAAACCATATCACCAACCTCAAAACTCCTCTCAATCCGCTTCTGATCTGCGTACTGCTTGTACTGATTCTGTGCCCTGGCCATATTATCCTTGAGAGCATCAACAATGTCCTTGCTTTCCTGAAGCAAATCCCCGACATGTGGAACTCTAACATCAGACATCAGCAAATCAATGAAGTTAGGCGCATCATACCCATATAGAGCTCTGAAAGGTGTCATCTGAATCGACATGTGGAATGTGGTATTGTAACAATACTCACACAAATGAATCCATCTCACCCATGCCCTCTGCTGACCAACCACGTAATTCCTCAAATAACCTTCCACCCACTTGTTCACTATCTCTGTCTGTCCATCCGTCTGTGGGTGATAACTAGTGCTAGGTGTAAGCTCAGTGCCACAAAGTCTGAATACCTCCTACCAAAAGTGACTCAAAAATCTACTGTCCCTGTCACTCACTATGCTGCGGGGTATCCCATGCAATCTGAAGACCTCTCTGAAGAAGACCTTAGCTACCTGTACTGCTGTGTAAGTAGTAGTGATGGGAAAGAAGTGTGCATACTTCGTTAGTCTATCCACTACTACGTAGATGCAATCATGCCCTTGAGCCTTGGGCAAGCCCGTAATGAAGTCCATAGATATGCATTCCCACTTCTGATCTGGAATGGGAAGTGGCTGTAGGAGCCCAGCTGGAAAGGTGTGCTCTTGTTTGTTCTGCTGACAAACAGGGCACTCATGAACATACTGCAAAACATCTGACTTAAGCCCTTTCCAAGTGAACCTCTCCCGAACCTGTCTATATGTCTTGAAGTACCCGGGGTGACCAACTGTAGGTGAATCATGAAGAGCCCTCAATATAGATTGCTTCACCTTCGATCCTGGGACTAGAAATATCCTGCTCTTGTAGATAATCAAATCATCTACAAGTGTATACCGGGTATCAATAACTGACCCATCAACTGTCCCCGACACCCATGGGTCTCTAGCATACTCTGCCACTATCATATGTCTCCAATCCTTTGATATTTCAATCAATGCACTGAGATGTGGTCTACGTGACAATGCATCCGCTACCACATTCTGAGTCCCTCTCACATATGATATGTCAAAATCGTAAGCTTGTAGCTTACTCACCCACTTCTGCTGTCTATCGTTGAGATCTCTCTGACTAAGGAAATGCCTCAAACTGTTGTGGTCAGTTTTAATACAAAACTTACCACCCACTAGATACTGTCTAAACTTAGCCAATGCGTGCATGATGGCTAACATCTCCTTGTCATAGATGCTGAAAGATCTCTCTGGACCACGGAGTTTCTTGCTCTCATATGCAATAGGGTGCTTGTCCTACATCAACACAACACCTATACCATTGCCGGATGCATCACATTGAAGCTCAAATGGCTTCGAGAAATCAGGCAAGGCTAACACCGGGCATGAGGTCATGATCTCCTTGAACCTGTCAAAGCAAGCCCGTGCCTCCGGTGTCCAAACAAAGGCCCCCTTCTTCAACAAATCTGTCATAGGGGCTACATGTCGTGAGTATCCACTAACGAATCTGTGGTAGAAGCCACATAGGCCCAGGAACCCTCTCAACTGTGTCAAGTTCTCAGGAATAGGCCACTCTACTATAGCACGGATCTTATCAGGATCCATCCTTACTCCCTCTGCACTGATAATATGTCCTAAATACAAGAGCTCAGTCATACCCAAATCACACTTGGACTCCTTCTACAATATGCTTAATACTGTCTCTAGATGCTCAAGATGTTCCTGCCATGATCTGCTGTATACCAAAATGTCATCGAAGAAAACCAATACAAATCTCCTCAACTGATGATGGAAGACCTTATTCATCGTAGACTGAAAAGTAGCTGGTGCATTGGTCAACCCAAATGGCATGACCACAAACTCAAAGTGTCCACAATGACATCTAAATGCCGTCTTCTCCACATCCTGCTCTCTAACTTTGATCTGATGATATCCTGATCTCAAATCTATCTTGCTAAAGTAGCATGCCCCATGAAGCTCATCTATCAGCTCATCAATCCATGGGATAGGGTATCTATTCTTAATAGTCCTCTTGTTCAACACCCGATAGTCAACGCACATACGTAACGAGCCATCCTTCTTCTTCACCAACACTACTGAAGAAGCAAAAGGAGACTTGCTCGGTCTAATATGCCCCATGTCAAGCAGCTCCTTGATGGTTTTCTCAATCTCATCCTTGAGTCTCTTAGGATGCCTGTATGGTGTGATCATCACGGGTTTAGCACCCTCCTCTAACTCAATGATGTGCTCTATTCCCCTGTCAGGTGGTGCACCAGGTGGAATGTCACTGAACACCCTATCATACCGTTCTCTCAATCTTTGAATGTCAGGGTGATACTCTGCCTTCTGATGCTCCTCCTGTGTAGGCATGAGAGTACACATGGCTGCCCATCCAATCCCATCGTGTCTAACCAACCTCTCCATGCGCCTGAAAGAAATAGTTGTAACATCACTATTTCTGATAGCCCGCAATACATGCTGTCTCCCATCAACCTCAAACTTAATCTCCATGTCTCTGAGTCTGAGAGTGACCTCACCCAATGAATGTAACCAAGTCATCCCCAATACAATGTCTAGGTCACCCATGTTAACTACATGGTAATCCGCTTTGAACTCATAATTGTTCAAGCGTAGAGGCATGTTTCTAATCATCCTGTTACACTTAAGAGTGTAACCATCAGCAACCTATACTCGGAGACCCTCAAACTCCTCTGTCTCAATGCCACGATGCTCAACCAATCGTGCATCAATGAAATTGTGCGTAGCACCTGTGTCAACTAGGGTAATCACCTTCTGTCCTGCTAGAACTCCACGCAATCTAAAGGACCCCTCCTGCTGAATACTGGACAAGCGTGCCTGCTGCAAATGTAACTCCAGCTCATCCTTAGGCTTTGTAGCCTCTGCCTCTACCTCTGGCTCTGTGTCACTGTGCTCATCCTCATGTACTGCGCTATCTGAATCTGAGTCCTCATAGTATGCCCACATAACTCTATTGGCCTTCCCCTTAGGCTTCAACAGACAGTCATGATCCCTGTCATAAGGACCTTTGCAATAGAAGCATAGCTTCTTCCTGCGTAGGTCATTAAGTGCCTCAGTATCCAAGGGTGTGGTGGATTTCCCCTTGGTATCAACCTTCCTCCCCTTCTCCTTATCAAACTTCTTATTATCTCTGAAAGAAGTAGAACTCCTAGGGGTGAATTTGCTAGAAGGTGCTGTAAGCTCCATACTGCGAGCTTTCCTCATGGCCTCCTGTAATGTCGATGGTTCAAATGCCTTGATCCAACCCTTGAGGGGTTCAGACAATCCCTCAGTGAATAGTATGACCAACCGTCTTTCTGATACATCCTGTACCATAACTGACAACCGTTGAAACTCACTGATATACATCTCCAAGCTGCCTATCTGTCTCAACTGTGCAAGATCACGAAAGAATATCTCAGGATCCTTCCTATCAAAACGCTCCACCAATCTGTCTACAAAATCCTGGTATGAAGTCACCTGGTTGTGCTGTAAAGTAACCATACCATGTGACCACCAGTCATGAGCTGCGCCCTCCAAATGCAAGGTGGCGTATCTGATGGCATCTATCTCCGACATGGGCCTCAATGCTAAGAAGGTATCCAACTTATGTATCCATGCATGTGCTGTCATCTGTCCACTACCATCAAAGGAAGGTAAAGTGAGCTTGCTAGCAGCTCGTTGCAACTCACTGTCATGGCCTCTAGGTCTCCTGTTCTGCTAAGTACTCCTCATGTGCTCTCTCCTCTGATTCAGGTAATGATCAAAATTAAGTAACTCACGTACATGTGGTGGTAATGCCTGCCACTCTGCAGTAGCAGCTCTAAGATCATCCTGAAACTCATCTTGTACATCGCCCTCTCCTGCCTCCTGAGCCTCCTCTCTAAGGAAAGTAGGACGAGTAGGTCTATCCACTGTCCAAGACCTGTGCCTAGGAGCACCCTGTGAACCTGCTACACTCCTATTGTCATGATCAGGTGTAACTCTACCCTGCTCCTGAAATCTGGGCTGAACCACTCTCTCCATCATAGTGGTCAAAGCACGCAATGACTGGACTATCTCCTACTGTCCAGTAGCCATGGTTATGAAAAAGTCCCTAGCCTCATCATCCTCATTCCTGGGAACTCTAGGTGGACTCTGTGATTGTCTCTCACCCATGGTAAGAATGTTTCTGTACTCCTGTTCACCCTCTAGTGCTGCTCTTCTGCGTGTGTAGTACCTATGATGCCCCAATGCTGATGGATGCATAAATGTTTCTTACCCAACAGGATGGCAAGAACACCGCTCTGATACCACTGTAATGACCCTTACTATAAAGGCCACTAATAAACCCCAAATCTGAATTGAGACAATTTGTCAAACACTTGGCATGCACTGAATTGTTTTGTTTGTGATGTAGTGTTTCAATATGATAGTTGTTTTGAGCATCAAGTATAATTGAGATAACAATACCAATATTGAAATGTAACACAATAAACAATAATGAAACTCTAAATATTCATGCAAGGACTTCAATGCTAATATATCATGAATTTCCCAAATTCTGATTGCATTGTTCAGTAGACTAATTTTCTAAAAATGTATGACTATTACAAACTCTTACACATGAGCACTGAATTTATGACAAGAGAATGTATAAACTATCACACATGAACAATGACCTTGCAATGCACCTTCTCTACTATATCAATCCAACTACAAGATAGCAATGTCTGATTACAATGGACTGTTTTCTGAATACATATATGACTGTTACAACTGTGCACTTCTATCATAAAAATTGACAACAAAAACCATGCAATGGAACCTGGAAATCGCTCCTTGAACTCCGATTATGAAATGCTGATGAAAGGAGGACTGGACTGTCCCAAGAATGCCCTGCTGTCACTACCGTACTGTCCCTACTGCAGGCCGTACCTAGGTCGTACTGTGCGGCTGGAGTACCAAATTTTGAGCTGGGATGAATTCAAAACCCTTATTCACCAAATACAAGCCCTCAAATCAACCTTCAATTGAAATCCAACATGAAATGGCTGAGTACCATCTCCAATAACGCAACCCTTCAGAAGATATTTCACTTCCTCAGTTATGCTAATCTAAGGGAGTTATCGTTCCCAAAGATCAATGATATTTGCAGACCTTCAAGCTCCACAAATGCTCAAGTAGATGCACTAGAGAAAATAGACTTCAATGCCAAATAAGAGACCCATGGGGTCTATTTATACACTTTTTAGAATCTTCCTCTAGAAGTATCCATAACTTTCTAGAAGTATCCATAATAGAATCTTCTAGAAGCCTCTTAGTCTTTCTAGAAGTATCCATAATAGTCTTTTAAAACCTCATTGCACTTTTTAGATAAAAAGTAACTTCATAAAATAAAAAGTGCACCTCAATAACATTTTGGCCCCAAATAAAAAGTAATAATAAAATATAATAAATATAATGTCTCCAAGAGCATAATGAGCCATCCAATCACCAAATAAATGCCAAAATGACTCTCTCATCACAACCATCTGCCTACGAGAGTCTGGAATAGGCAAATCCACGTAAAGTGTCATGTCATACTAAAGAGGGGACATGACATGAGCTATCAAATCATCAGTTTCCTTACGTGAGTTGACTGGGTATACTGCAAGTAATTTTTCTATTTTAATTTTCTTATCCAACTCAACTATTCCTTGCCTTCTGGCCTCAAGTCTTTTATATAATTCATCAGGAATTTCATTTAGGACTTGCATCAAAAACTTTTTATATATGTCCATGTGTAATATAACACTTTCCTCAACTTGTCCTTTCTCATCATCTGAATGGGTGTCATAGATTTTCCCTATGTTTTTCAATTTACCTTCCTCTGTGATCTCATTTAGTAATATGTCAAAAGGGGCCAAGTCAGTGTTTGTCTTCTTATTCTTTTTGGGGGTTAGCTTTTTCTTAGGTGTGGCTTTCTTGACTGGAGACCTTACAGCTTGTTGCTTCTGTCTTGTCCTTCTAGGTGAAGGAGTAGATACCGGTGAGGGGTCTCTTTTCCTAACAACTCTTTTGAAAGTTGTTGGCATATCTCCTTTTGAGGAGGTATCTACTGGTGATAGATGAGTTTCAGGCTGTTGGGCTGCCAACTCTTCTTCTGTTATGCCGGTTTTCTTTAGTACATCTTCCTTTATTGCTTTTGCTTGTCTGGTTCCTTTCCTCACAAATGCCTCAACTTTCTTTACTCTCTTTTTAGATTGAATTTGGCTTTTGATGGTCTCAGCACTACCAAATACTTCTTCCTTTGGTTCATTGGGGGCTTCCAGAAGTGCTTTGGCATAAGTTTCCACTGTGGTCATTTGTTTCATACCCCATCTCTGTAACCCAGATTGTTCTTGAGATGACTGCTTCCATCCAGATCTCATCCTTTTTTATTACAAAACATATGTCATCCTTGTATTTGTTGACAATTTCCTATGATAGTCTGATCCTTTTATTCCTTCTAACCTTTAGTGCTTGAAAATACTCATTGATATTCTTTTCTCTGTTTTCACCCATGTTGTTGAACAAGTTAGACAATTGTTTTCCTACCGGTATGTCAAATCCAAAATCCTTGTTGCCTATACCGGGAGCCTATTTGGTTATATGTAGCATTAAGCATACAAGCAAATTTCCAAATCTAAAGGTTCCTTTCTTATCCTTCTTGATTTTTGCCAAATTGTCAATTAACTCATCTTTTAACCATTCACAGATATCAATTTTTACATTGTCCTTAACCATGTCATAAGCACTTTTTATGCATAAACTGGAAACAGAGTTAAGCCTATTTGCATGAATTGCTTTGTAACCTAGAATCATGCTAATGAATCTCACATTTGTATCAGTCACATCATTAACCCTCAATGATCTTTTGTCGGATGTTGCACCAGTTAATTTCATTACTAGGTCATTGGAGACCTTCTTGGTTTTGTCGGGTCTGGTACCGGTGGAAGGTAACCCTGTTATTGCTTTCACAACTACCTTTGTAATTTTATGCACCGAGTCAAGCCAAAAGAATGAGCCATGTACCCTGCTAAGAACTATCCTAACGACTTCTTTGGGAAATTCAGGAATGCAGAGGATTTCAGTGAATCCTAGGGTTTCAACAATTTTATGTTCAGGTTTCACATTTCCGACATTGTCACATATAACAGATTTATACATGTTTTTGATTTCTTCATCACCTAATTCCTCTATGTTGCAATGAATATACATTCTAGGGTCTTCTGCATAAACAACACCCTTTGGAATTTGGGAAAAAGCACTTGTATTGTCATCTTTCTTAGCTACCTCGGGAACTAGCTCAAACACGGGCCTAGGTCGTTTTATAACCTCGACTACTGTAGGGTTTGCTATGAATTTAGGTGCAGAGGAGGATGCCATGATGATAAATACCTTTTTCTGCCTTTGGATGGATTGATTGTTGAAGTGCTTTGCCTCTTTTCTCGGAATGCCTTAGCTCAGAAATCTTCGCGCTCTCTGAAAGTTTGAATTCACGGTGAAATGAAATGGAGCCAAAAACCTTATTTTATAAAGTCTTTTCTACTACCTACCACATTAATTGTTTGCCAGCAATGTATTAACTCAACTTTATTTGCCGGTAATGAAGGATTTTCAACTTCTTTTCTCTAACCGAGGGAATAATAGCACACGTGTCATTAAATTTCCAAACCCTCAAGATAATTTTCTTCAATTTGATGAAGAACATCCTGCCGGTAAAGCATTGCTCTGTCCTGCCAGTGGAGCATCATATTGTCTTGCCGGTGAAGCATTTGTTGGTTCTACCGGTGGAGGAGTAACCCCAATATTTAGATCACCTTTTCTAATCCATTGCTTTGAAAATTCTTGCTTAACCTCTTCAACCTTTTCTTTACCTTTCAAGCTAGTACTTTTGTTATCTACCGGTGTACCTTTACTTCTACAGAATTTAGCAATATGACCAATCTTGTTACATGCATAACAAGTTACATTATTTTTCTAAATAGCTTTCCCATAACCTATGCCAGTTTGTGTTCTGCATTTATTTGATAAATGACCAAATCTTCCACAAACATAACATCTTACATTCATTCTGCAATTTTCAGAGTTATGACCAATTTTGTTGCATTTGGTGCATTGACCGGTGGGAGGATTGATGTTCTGATAATTCCTAGATCTACATTCATTTGCCCTATGACCATATTTATTACAGTTAAAGCATTTTCCATTGAATTTGTAAGTATTAGAGGGTCTTACCGGTTTGCTTTGATCCTGGGTATTTGCAGTACCGAAGCTTTCTCCAACTTCAAATCCAACTCCAGAAGTGTCACCTTTGGGTTTTTGATTCTTCAATAAGGTACCAAGTTCTTTTGAGCTTTTCTTGAATTTTTCTTTGTGTTGATTTGCAGTTTCCAATTCCCTTTCCAAGATCTCTTTTTGTCTCATTAGTTCATTCGAGTCATTTTGAGTGTGCATCAGATCTGCCTTCAACATGTCATTTTCATAGCTAAGTCTTGTGTTCTCATTTGCTGCATCACTTAGTCTTCTGGTCAATTCTTCTTCATTCTTCTTTCTGTCCTCAATCTCTTTGCAGAATCTCATAGTCATATCCTGCATTTCATTTTTTGTTGTCATGATCTCTTGTTTCAATTTGCTTATCATATCATTTAGTGATTCCTTTTCATCATTTTCATTTTGCAATTTTTCACAAAGTTCTCTTCTCTTGTTTCTTGTAACAGTAAGATTTTCTTGAAGTGCTTGAATAATGTCCTGAGTTGCTTTTAAATCATCTTCTAATTTGATATTTTTCAACTTCTCTGCATCATAGTCAGTAAGAGCTCCTTCAAGTTGCACCATGTCCTTCCTCAAATTGTGAGGCATGAGATTTTTTTTTAATTAATTCTAGATAAATTTCAGATAATATAATATAGTTTGGGAAGGTATGAAATGGGTTGTGCGATCTCATCAAAATACGTTGTTTATTAAAATTGATTTTTCTAAGACCTACTGTAGCGTCCTAAAATTGCGACACTTGCAATTTCGACTGCATTTCGGTCTTCACGATGGCGACGCAACACACAACTTGAATGGAGACCCTGAAACTTGCTTACGACACTGAAAACTGCATTTTTCAAGCACCCTGGCCTGAACCTCCTTGCACCCTGCTGTCCCGGGAGGTGGGACCAGAGTGCCCAACGCCCTGGTCCCTGGGTCCTATTTTGGGCCCGGTCTCCTAAGGGGTCTCGGGTCTTTTTGTTTGCAATTTGGAAATTAACTTTCCTGGTCGGCCTAAGGTCGGGAAAATCAGTCTATCAGCCCTAAATGACAAGTATATAAACTACATTTTCCTCTCTCATTTGGATAAGAGACACACATGATGGAAAAGCGTGGAAACTATACTCAAGCATTCAAGCATTCAAGCATTCCTTCAAGCAATTGATCATTTCAAGTCTCCATTCAAGGCTAAGTGTTGCATTCAAGTCAAGGATTCAACCATTGAAGAGGAGATCACATACTACATGCTACATACAACATACAACATACAACATACAACAAACAACAACATCTATACCTTCGCACATAAGGATACAAACATCCTTACAACAAGGTATTAGTACTTGTTTTACATACATTTACATTTACAACACTTGCTCATTTCTTGGTTAATTCCAAAACCGGGGTTTGACCTAAAGGCAAACCCCTAATCCCTAACCCCCCAATCGTCTTCGCTTTTCTGTGTGTAGGTTGCAGGTACGCAGCTGAAATTGAAGATCTGGAATCCTTGTGCAGAGACGAACAAATCCCCCTTCGTTTCGCGGATTTTTCGGAGGACCGTGGCGCTCGGGCGCCATCGTCCCGACAACTTTTGCTCAAATTTGCAGGACAGCGCCGTATCGACATTTTACTGCTAATTCCAGGTCCACAGCTTCATACTGTATTCCTATCTCAGTTTATAAGCGAATCTTTGTCACTTTCTATGCATTCCTAGCTTAATTCTTCTATGCACATTCTTTACAAAAGAGGGTAGCCTTGATTTCTTAACCCTTGAAACACATTTAGCATCCAATCTTGCATTGCGTGGGATTGGATCTTGTGGGTTTCAACCCCTCTTTTGAATGTAAAGTCTCTCCCCTAAGTGAAAACCATCAACCCTAGTGAATCTCCCTTCTCTCTCCTCGGAGTTGGAAGAGGGGAGAGCAACTAGGGTTCGATCGCGATTTTCCGCTTTACACCTACAATAACATTTAATGGCTTTTTACTTTCGACATGTTATAGGATCTGGGATTTGGGCCTCATTTCATTCAATTATTTTTGTAGATACCTTTGCTAGGATTACTTTAGATGGTTAAGAATCCAACACCTTTAGACTTTTTAGACCCATTTAACAAGGTTGTCCCTTAGCTCTGGCTATTTATGTGCTTGCCACTGAAGGGTTTAGTTACCTTCTAGCTCAATTTGTCTTAAGGATTGGTTAAAGTTATCTCTCAACCCAATCCCTTAGCTCAAATTGTTAATGGCTATTTCATGGATAATTCTTTCCTCTCTCTCCTATAAGAGGAGCAAAATATCAAATAGGCCTTGCAATTCTCAGATTTTTTGTAATTCCCTTGGTTTTAGTATTTAGTAGTGTAAGCCTCAATGTTACACACAATCCTTTTCCCATGTGCCTTCTTGGATTAACTATTATGGTTGGGAATCGATTGGTCATGGAAGTTTTTGTAGATTTATGGGTATTCCTTTGTTTTCTAGGCTTCCTAATCATCTTTGTAGCAAGATATTCTTGCTAGAATTGAAAAGAAGTATACTTATTAGGTCACAAAACACTCCTCTCTAGTAGAGTAATTTCAAATTTGTTATAAGATTCTCATGGCAACTCATGAATATTATTCTTTGTGTTGGGTTCCTTCTAAAGATTCTTCATGATTTTTTTGAACATATTTAGAGAACAATAGGGGATTTCATTAGGCGTTTTGAAAATTGTGTTGCCTCCCTTAGGAATATGGAGGATTGGAGTTATTATCTATCTAGTGTCAAGGTTTGACTCTCTAGGAAATAACTGGATAACTTGTGCCCTTCAAGGAAATGCATATTGGATAATCTTAGTGTGAGATTGTATCTCTCCTAGTTATCCTATTGGGTAGCCCACTTGGAAGAGGATTGGACTTCATACCCTTCTTCTCATAAAAAATGTCTATGCACATCCAAGAGAATTTTGTGATTAAGAAAATTTGGAGAGCTTAGTAATCATAGAACCTTAGCTTCTCTAGAATGGTTTTGGATTTTGCAATGGTCTATGTACTAATAAAAAATATGTTTAGTGGTCCATTATCAATCAAAATGATGAACACCCTCTGGCAAGGACACCTTGCATTTTTTCCTTAAGATTTCATAAGAAAGAATTAAAAAAATTTAGGATCTTTTTTAGCACTTCCATGAGTATCCTTTCATGGAATCAAGATAAGACCAAGTTTCACCTTTCTAATCAAGATTGCAATTTTTTTGAAATAGTTAAGAGGGTCATTTTAGTTGATATAATTTACAAAATTGGTATCAATTCTTGTAAATGCTAATGGAAAGATTGGAAGTAGTCTCCAAACACTACAATTGAGAATAAAAAATCATGACAAGGATATCATTGGATCTCCTTCTCATTTCCCCATGGTTCCTACTTTAAATAAATGGTTGCATTTATAGTCACCAATTTATGTTTAGCAATATAGACTTTTACATCGTCTAGTTGCCAATTATGGAGCCGAAATTGACTCACTTTGCTTGGTGCATCCTTTTTCAAGAACTTCCCATTGGTTCCAAGTTATTCCATTTGGGAATCCTTGACCGTTTTTGTCCCTTTTACAAATAGTAGGAGTCTCTTGAGCATCATTTGTTATTTCTCCAAGAGCTTAGAATTTTTGGACTTGGTTTCACGACTTTATCAACCTTTCATATCAAAATATTTTTCATGGAATCTAACTCTTTTAGGGGGCTGACCTTACATCATTCACCAATTCAACTATATTTGGCATGTTTTATGATGGAGATTCTATTCAACATATGGAAAGATAGAAATTTGATTACTTTTGCCAATTGGTTTGTGGATTGTCGTGTTTCATTTTATAATAAAGCAATTATTTATTTCAATGTTTTATTGCAAATTTAGGTTGCAACTAACAAAGTTGCACTTGATTCAACCCATTTTCAAGTGCTCAATAACAATTGGGGCAATATTCCTTATGTAGTTGTTAGAGTTCCTTCATCTCCCTCTTCCTCTAGGGGTGAATCACCTTCTCGTGGGTGTTGTCATAGATAAAGGCTCTCTACTTGAGGTAATAGAGGAAATCACTCTAGTCTTCTCCCCAAGTTGCAAGAAGGTAATATGGTGAGTGGAGCTAGTTGTGAATTTCTTTTAGTGTGCTACCTCTTCATTGCCTATAGAGGAACTTCTGGGTAGCTCGTTAGAGGTTCTTACAACTAGTTCTATTCTAACAAGTTACCTTAGCTAGCCCTTACCATTTTTCTTTCTTGTGATACCAAAGAAAGAGATTAAGGTAAATCTAATGTTAGGTTATCCTCTCTCATGGACACTTTGGACCTCACTGATGTATTGGTTAAACTAGATTACTGGTATCCTCTTCCTCACCCCATTGCTATTGCTCTCGACACCTAAGAACTTTGTTATTTTTTTACATTTTAAATCGTTGCCCTATATGAACTTTACAAGTGTGACTCTTTCCACCACTTTTTTTTGTGAATAAGTGTAACACTATTTTTTAAATGATAAAATAAGCACCCATTCAATAAAAAAACCTAAATATCGTTATGTAATAAGTATAATTTTCTTAGTTCACCTATATAAATAAATTTTTTGTTTGTCCTCATTTTCAAAACTAAATATCATTATACAATAGATATAATTTCCTTAACACCTACATTTCAATTTGATATTTAGATCTAATTTCAAAATGAAAGATCTACTCTTTGGAATTGAATGTTAAGAAGTACTCTTAATGTTGATTGGGTGTTGAGAGGAAATTTTAATATGGTGGAACATTATGAAGATTGTTGTTGGTTTAGCTATTTTAAACTTAGCTAAAATTAATTTAAAAAATGGATTTATTGTTATAATTTGATTGGAGTAATTGATCTAGTTCATGATTAATTCTCCAATCATGTCATGATTTTTGGATGTCTAGAAGTCTTCCTAATGCTAATTGGGTCATGGGAGAAGATTTTCATATGGTGGAACATCATCAAGATCATAACTTGTTTAGCTGTTTTAAACTTAGCCAAGATGAATTTTAAAAATGAATTTGTTATCAAAATTTATTGGAGTAACTAATCCAATTCATAATAAGTTCACTAGTCATGATAATAATTGGTTTACATGATCTAACTCTAGACCATGAAATGATAAGAAATTGAGTAGATTGGATCAATTCTAGTTACCACATAACATCCATTTGGAAAATTCTTCACCTAGTTTTTGTGTGCAAGTGGATTATTCAACAATCTTATTGGATCATTTTCCAAATATTTGCTATTTCTATTTTCTAAAAATATGGATCCTTTTTTCTAAAATGCCTTTCAAACTTAATACCTCTCATCTAAAAAAAGTTGAATGTGTTTTTTCTTTAGTGGGAATTTGAAACTCTATTCCTAAACGTCAAAAGGGGGGTTCATGTATTGTTTGATGGAATGTTGTCCTTACTCAATGTATTGAACTTATTCAGTGCTTTGGTAGGAGAATGGCTTGGAAATGTAAATATAGAGAAAAATATCTCCAAGTGAAACCAAAACCTACTAGAAGAAAGCTGAATATTGATCCTCATAATGAAAGATTCAAAACCATTTGTCTATTATGGAAGCTCAACTGCATAAATTATACCATTACAAAAGGCCGGGTGATAAAGTCATAGTCAAACTTCAATGGATAAAGGAAGGGAATAAGGGATTTAAATATTTCTTTAACTACCTATATTATAAACATAAAAAAAGATAGAATAGAATTAGTGCTATAGTGGATGAAAGTAGACATCATACAAATGATACACATATTATTAGTTTGTTCTTCAATTTTTATGATTTTTTTAAAAAGGAAAGCAGTTGTACAAACTTTAACAATTTCTAGAATAAAGTATCTTATATTGAATCCTAAATAAGATTGATTTATGTTATAGTAGATTCTTAGACAACATTATCTCTTTGAAAGGAATTGAACATGCTCTTTTCTCTATGAAACCTAACAAAAGTCCCAGTTCTTATAGTTTCCTAGCTGACTTTTATAAACTTATGAGGAATCATATTGAATATAATTTTATATATTTTATTTAGAAACTCTTCAAAATGGTTCTTTAGGTCCTAATATGAATAAATTCCTAATCAAACTTGTTACTCAAAAGAAAAAAAAATAGTATTAATGGTTCACAACCAATTACCTTATTGAATGTCTCCTTATAAAATCACTACAAAGGTTTTCGTTATCAAAATTAAACCTATTGTTCTAGATATTGTGAGAGCTAAGAAAACAAGATATATAAGAGGAATGCATATACTTGACTTGTAATCTAATGTTGGCTTGGGAGACTATTGAATAGGCTATAAAAGGTCAAAATTATTTGGTAGTGAAGATAGATTTGGATAAAGCATATAAAATAATTTGTTGGATTCATTCTTAAAATGCTACAATGGCTAAGTTTTGGACCAAAATTTAAGAACCATGTTCACATGTTGTTCAAAGATGTTAATTTCCACCTTATTATCAATAATACAATGCCATATTGTTTTGAGCTACAATATTTTATTAGATAGGGATGTCCTTTATCTCCCCTTTTATATGTTCTTATAGTAGATTTCTTGGATATATTCTCCAAAAAGATAATCATATGAAGCTTATTAAATGAATTGTTATTCCTCAAAATGAGGTGGTTATTAACTCTCACTTTATTGATGATAATATTTCATTCTTGCAAAAATTATGAAAAAGAATTAAATAATAACCTAGACATTTTGAATTTGTATTATTCTATTGTTGGTTCTCAACTAGCTCATAACAAGACTAAATCTTTGATGTCTTATCTTGGCTCTCCCTTAAGTGGATTCCCAAAGAGCGGAGTCAAATCAAACATGATGTGTTAACCTTATATCTTAGCATTCCTTTTGGTTTGGAGGTCTCACTTTCGTAAATGTGGTGTTGGGTTTTAAATAGATTAAAGAATTGATTAACTTGGGCAATAAATTCTTATCCTTAGCCTCATTGCTAACCATGTGTATTACTCATCTTATTGGGTGTCTTCCAAGCAAGGACATGGAGAGGTAAACAAGATTATTAAAAGAAAATTGTAGTCCAAGTACGATGGTAAGTTGGATTTATTGCTTCTTCTTGGTCTCATTGCATTCAACCAAGATATAAAGGTGGCCTTGAGGTTATTAGAAATAAGATATTTTGGGTTTTGGTATGTAGAATGATGTAATGTCTAATTCTATTAGGCAAACTTTACTTTAAAGCATGTGTGGAGATATAGATGTGTGACTATGTTTTCTAACAACTATTATCAAGAAACTAGTACTCTAAGTCTTTACTATGACATATTTCTCCAAGAGGTTTTCCTTTTTTTTTTCTTCAGAAATCTAGGTAGATTATGCAAGAAGAATGTTAAATTCATAGACTACCTATAGCAGATTAAGGAACAAGTTTTGAAGTATTAGCTTGATAACAAGCTTAGTCAGTGTAATACTGCTATTAAATTTATGCAATTTCTTGTTTCTATCTTGCAACCCTAGTGGCTAAGTTGTTTAGTCCTTTCATCTACCTATTGGTATCTCTTATTATTGTAATTGTTTTTCTCGATTAAAAAAAAACCTACATAAAATACTTTAATAATCATTTTTATAACTAAATATCAATTGGGGATGCTCTATAAAAAAATCAAATCTCTACTATGGTTTCTTGGGTTCTTGGCTTTGTTGTGTATGTCATACCATGAACTTCTATGTGAACCTTCTAGTGTTTATCTGCATTTATAGCCTATTGTGATGGCTAGCCTTGAAGGCCTTTCAATTTTACTATTTAAATGGCCTCAACTTTTCATTCCTTCATGATAGTTGCTACTAGAGTTGAAATCTTGACATCATAATCCCATAGCTCCCCCTTCCAAAACAACCAAGGAAATTTGGCCCAATGATGTTTCATGAGGTAAGTCTCTTGACCCACCTCTTGAATGCGCTTCCAATTCTAAAGTTTGATGACACATATAAATGGCTTGAAAATTTCACTCTTGTGGGTTACTTTGTGAGAAGCATAGCTAAAAGTACAAACTTGTGTCACATTTTTATAAAGAAAGCGACCAACACAAAGAGAAATTTTCGACCGTGACTGCATAAAGTGGCCTTTATATTTTAAATTTCAAGATGATATAAATGAATGAAATGTAGATCTCTTGATGAAGTTTATGCTTGTAATATTTATTTTTAGCCTAGTACAAGTCTAGGTGAAGTCACAAGGGGGAACTCCTCCCCACCAACATATTCAACTAAGAATCCACTTATTCAACTCAAATCAACTTAGAAGCCACAATGGAATTTCAAGATTAGATGTCACTTTTAGGGGTTCAAACAAGGTTCTCCATCTCGAGAACCTTATGGCCTTTTCCATTAGAGCACAACCCCATTGACAACTTGATGTATATTTTAATTTATTAGAAACATTTGAATTGCTAATTTTTTTAGAAAAACATGATGTAACAAACAAATAAACTATGCAAATTAAAATTACAACTTTTACACCATTAAAACAAAAAAGAAAGGAAAAACTTGCAACTCTTTTTTTATCATTAAATAATTGAGAGGAAACTTGAACTTAAAACTAAAATCTTGAATTGAACATAGATCTATGCTATGTGCAAAAATAGTAGATACAAGTGAAAACTTTAACATTTCAAATTAAATGAAAAGAGAAGTTTAGAAGATACATTTTTCCAGATGCCAATACTTTGAACTTTCGTAACTTTACCAATAGACCAATGCGAAGGGAAAGTATCATTAGGGTGCTTTTTTGCCCAACCATGGACTTACTAGTCCCTCATGGCATATCCAATTGGATTAGCCTGACCCTTCGCAGGGAGGTAACGAAAAGTTGAACTCGTGCCATCTGACACTGGTGTATAATCCTACATAGCTCCCTAGTCAATCATACACTATAGGATACCCCTAACGAGTCTGACCTCTGACTGGGGTGTATGTCTAGACTGTTGAATTGGTTGACGCTTTTGGTATGAGCACCACCTCGGCCAAAGGTTTTCAAATAGATGCATTCATACTAAAGTGTGAAGTCAATGTTCCACCCTTCTCAGCTGCAACTTAGGGTTCTAGGGCATAGGTCTTGTAAAAGTAAGTTTTAAACTTAAATTTGACCATATCCGTACCCACATAGAGACTCATTGCCACATACTAGTCTTACATGGATTTTATTGACAAACACTAAATCTCATATGAGGTTTTCTGTTTTATCCCTCTCATAAATCATTGTATAAAGTATTAGAAATATAATGAACCCCTTAATTAGGAATGATAAAATGGCTTAAGAGCTGCCAACTTCTCATGCACTCTTTAAGTTTTGTATGAATATCATGCATGACATGTCTCTGTTGTCATTGCTATATCTAAGTGCATTTTTTTATAACTAATATGCTAACTGCATTATGGAGTGTTGTTGTTCTGTCCTTGCCCGTTTATCTTTCCCAAGCTAAGGTTTAGTTTCAATCTCATGCAGTAAGTAGTTAATGCCAGTTTGTATAATCAACCTCATAGCTGTAGTGTTTCTCTATTTTGGTTAATTTAGAAATATATTAAATAAGAAGATAAAAATTCTCCATAATACAAGTTTTTCTGGATATGCATACCCTCAATTCTGAGTGGTATTATTTTTCATTTCCATACCAACTATGCTCACCACAATTTTAAGGCTATAATCCACACTTACACACACACACAAATATGTATATATGTTTACATACAAGCATATTGATTCTGATTGGTATTTACCCTTCAGAAAGGCTACGCGGACTCTTATTAGTTTCTTTTTTTTTTTGCTAATAACAAAATGCAGCTTAGCCCTGTTGTAGTTCTAAAAGAACACTTAACTTTTTGCAAGGAGAGTCATTCTAACTAGCAATGGTATGTCAAAAAAATTACAGTATTCCCATTGCATAGAATTTCTTCTTTTCTCAATTGGATGTCAGGGTTTGAAAAGTGTAAGGACTACGAAGTATATGAACACAACATATATAAAACATGAACTACATACTGTAATTACTTCTATTTAACATTTCTTCCTTTCTCAACTCAGTAAGAAGGAATATGTTCAAACTTTTTTTTGTACTTATAAAATACTTATTTCTCAATCAAACAAAAATAACATATATCCTATTGTTTTTCTTCCCTATTTCAAAACCTAAGAAAGAAAGAATGACTGCATAATGCCTTACTAGGCTTGGAATAAAGGACACGACTTGGAAAATAGAAGAAGAATAACTTGACAAAGATTCTCTACACAACTCTTAAACCTTCATGAGCCTCCTGCGTTTTTGCTTGGAGAATTGTTGTTCCATAATTGTTGCCCCTATAAGAAGAATGTGATATATGCAACACTCCTCCCTTTTTGCAAACCAAACCCCAAAGGTAATGTCCATTGCTTCTCCAATATTAAAACTAAATAACTCCTAATAAGAGATGACTTTCCTTCATTTCATTCCAATTTCACTTGCATTTCTACAAATTTCATTCCCCCAATACTCACGCCAATGCCATGCCCTTTTCTTGAGGGTGAAGTTATTAGTCACGCCAAAATGGCTTCCCTTTCCTAATCTTCTAGAAGAATCCCCTCTTAATATTTCAACTTTGATTCCTGTTAATTTGAATGAATTTCAAATCGAATAAAGTATGTCGTGTTTTGTCTTGCCACTACGGATGCTTTCACTTAGTATTTTTTAATATATTTAATAACAATAAGCCTTTAATAAAATTTAAGTTCATATAAATGAATTTATTTATATATTGGGTGCTAATGAAATTTACATTAGACTTGCCTAGGAATCCTGGCACCCAATAAGAATTTATGAAAGACCCATATCGAAAGATTGGTCAAAATATATAATAACAATATTATCTGATAAAAGGAGTGTGAATTAATATTTATATTTATATACATATATATTATATGCATATCTCTCTATACAAGCACTTATATGTAAGTATTCATTAATGTCTTGGATATGTACATATACATACTTATATATGAGAGTATACGCATATAATATGTATATATATTAATATAAACTTGCATAAATTATATTAATGTATGAATGATAAAAAGACTAAATTTCATAATTAAACAAACTAATAATAAATTAACTTGGAATACCAATCCACATCTAGAGTAGTGAAACCCTAAACTCCTATTAAGACCAAATTAGGGTTACTTGACACGACATGTTGACTAAAGACATGGTCAACATGGAACGACTTGACTTTCCTTATAGTTAGGGTTTCCAGATGGCATGAGTTATCTTTCATTACCTCCCAACTTGATGATACTTCTCATCCCTTCTTGGAGGACGACGCACTTCTACACACACTTGGCCAGTTCAAACAATTAGCTTGAAATCTTATCATAGCTTAGACATTTCAAAAATATTATCAACAAAAGTAAAACATTTCAAATGTCATCATGTTGAATATCATAACATCAATTTAACAGTTGTGAGTCATCATTTCATTATACTGAGCACAAATAACATCATTCAATTATACACGAAACATATAGGGCATCATTATTCAATTATGGCATGAAAAATCTAGGGCACGATTAACATCTTGTAAATATAGCATAAAATAACTAGGGCACAAACAACATGACGTAAATATAGCATATAAACAATTAGGGCACAAGTGGGATGTAACATATCCTTCCCCTTGTGAGTCATCATCCTCAATGATTTAAAGTATCATTTTAAACAAACATGAAATTAACATTGGTTATCTAGTATTATAAGAAATAAGTTCAACTATTGAAAAAATTAAACAAATGAGAGAATTGTTGATGGGTCTCATTATAATCTTCCCAAGTGGCACTATCCTCAGAGTATTGATCCCATTGGACCTTGCACTGAGTGACTTCTCTGTTACATAAGCAATGCTTACGTACCTCGAGCACCTTGACTAGCTTGATCATAACCACCCCTGGGTCCTGTACCTGCAAGGAGTTCCAATCAATCATGTGTGCAAAATTAGAAACATACTTTTTCAGATGGGAAACATGAAATACATCATGCAACTGAACAAGAGCTGGTGGTAATGATCTCCAAAACTTCAAAGGGTCCTACATATCGCGACGCTAGTTTGGAAGACTTCCCAAGTTTTATGGCACTCTTGTAAGGTTTTACTTGTAGAAACACTTTATCTCCCACCACAAATTGTCTGGGAGTACGCTTTGCTTTTGCATAGCTTTTCTCCCGATTATTAGCTTCTACTAACCTTTTATTGATCAACCTTACTTGCTCTTCCATTTCTGAGAGCATTTCTAGATTGAGGGTTATCCTATCTTCCAGTTTATCCCATCTGATAGGAGTTCTACACCTCCTTCCATATAGTGCTTTAAAGGGTGTCATCTCAATGGATGACTGGCAGGAATTGTTGTATGCAAATTCAACTAGGGGAAGATAATCTTCCCATTCTTACTGTTGATCCACGCCATACATTTTTAAAAGCTCTTCTAAAACCTGATTGACTCTTTTTGTTTGGCCACCTGTTTCAGGGTGATATGTAGAGCTAATGTTCAACTGAGTTCCTAAGGCTGCAAATCAAGTTTGCCAAAATCTGGATGTCATTCTAGCATCCCTATTTGAGATTATTTCCTCTAGTACTCCATGTAACCATAATATTTCTTGCAAAAAATTTATAGGCAATGATAGGCGCTCCATCTGTTAGGTTGCCTTGAATAAAGTGAGCTACTTTGGTTAATATGTCAACTACTACTAGAATGGAATTATGCGTGTTCCTAGACATAGGCAATCCTTGGACAAAGTCCATGTTGATTATCTGTCATTTCCAGTCAGGTATTGCGTTGGGTTGTAACAACCCTACTGGGTGTTGATGTTTGTCTTTAACTCATTAACAATAAAAACAACTGGCCACAAACCTCGTGACATCCTTTATCATCCCTTTCTAGAAATACAAAGGTTTGATGTTAGCTTGAAGTTTAGTAACTCCCGGATGTCTGGAGTAGGGTGCAAAGTGTACTTATTTCCACACTAAATTTCTTAATTTGGAAGAGTTGGGTATATACATTCCACCTTGGTATCTTAGAAGTCCATCAATTTCAATTCGGTAACCTTCATACCTTGGATCCTGGGGATTAGGTCATAGGGCTTCTTTTACCCGTTGGTAATATCTATTCCCTCCTAACAGTTGTAGGACACGGTTTCTGAAATCAGTATGCATTGCAGTAATGACATTGATATGGCATCGATGACTCAATGCGTCTACCAATCGGTTCTCTTTACCCTTTATGTAGTTAATCTCAAAATCATAATCGAAGATTAGTTCTAACCACTGTCTTTGTCATGCATTAAGATTAGCTTGAGTGAAGATATATTTCAACCCTTGGTGATCTGATCGAAGCTCAAATGGTTTACCTAGAAAATAGTGATGCCACATTTACAGGGCATGAACTATTTCCGCGAGCTCCAAATCATGCAGTGCATAATTATGCTCATAGTTTTTAAGCTTCTGAGACTCATATGCTATTACCTGTCCATTTTGCATGAGAACTTTGTCTAGTCCTTCCCCTGAAGCATCAATCACCACCACAAAATGATCTTTGGGGTCTGAAACCTTTAGGATTGGTGTCATGGTAAACTTCTCTTTAAGGAGCTCAAAAGTCGCTTGACATTTTTCGGACCACTCAAATCTTTTTCCCTTCCTCTACAATGATGTGATGGGATGTGCTATATGTGAAAAATTCATTACAAACTTTCTGTAATACCCAGCTAAACCCATGAAACTTCTTACTTCATGCACATTCCTTGGAGTTGACCACTCAGAAATTGCTTTAATCTTTGACGGAACTACTGCTATCCCCTTGGTTGAAATTATATGCCCTAGATATTGCACTTCTTTGTAGAAGAAAGTACACTTAGATAGTTTCCCATACAACTTGTTTTCCCACAAGCGTTGTAAAACAATCTGCAAGTGATGCAGGTGTTCTTTCTCATTTTTGGAATATATTAAGATGTCATCCTAGAACACCAAGACGAACTTGTAGAGGTAGTTGTGAAATATGTTATTCATTAAATTCATGAAAGCAGTCAGGGCATTGGTGAACGCAAATGGTAAAACAATGAACTTGTAATGCCCATAACGAGTTCTAAAGGTGGTTTTATGGATATCCTCATCCCTCAATCTCAAGTGATGGTATCCAGATTGCAAATCAATCTTAGAGAAGACTGTTGCTCCATGCATTTGATCAAATAAATCGTCTATGTGAGGCAGAGGATATTTGTTTCAGATTGTCAGTTTATTCAACATCCTATAATAAATGCAAAGTCTGAGGGTTCCGACTGTCTTCTTGACAAAGATCACTGGTGCCCCCCATGGTGACACACTAGTAGGTCTTATCAATCTTTTACTTGGTAGTTCCTGAAGTTGTGCCTTTAACTACAGCAATTCAACTGTTGTCATATGATAGGGAACCTTGGATACTAGAGTTGCCCCTGGTACCAATTCGATAGAGAAATTGAATATCCTTTTTGGTGGCAAACTGAACAGTTCTTCTGGGAACACATCCTGATAGTCTCGAAGATAAGGATATTTTTCTTCAAAAGACTCTTTTGGTTTCCTACTTTCACTAAATTATTCTTCATGATGACCATAGTTCTCATACATCATCATGTCATCTTGATACTTAACATCCTTCATGTCATTGATTTCTTCCATTTTTACTACAAACACTTGGCAGGCTTTCCTTTCACTTCATTTTAATTGCATGGCAAAAAGTTGCCGCAATCTGACTTCTCATTGGATACCTTGCAAGAATACCCTGTTATCAAAATCATCTAGACATTCAACTGTCTTATCAAAGAAATTTAACCTAGCCTTGTGTTGCCCTAACCATTTCATTCCTAGAATTTGACATCATAAGTGCCTAGAGGTGCTACAAATAGATCAACTTCAATGGTGAAGTTTGAAAAATCTACCTACCCCAAACAAGCATTTCTCTACCCGAGCTCTTGATTGGTTTGCACACTCTACAAACCAGGAGTTAGCCATAAGGTTGGCTCTCTTAGGAAACTTACTAAGTAGCTTAGGTGAAATAAAGTTTTCAGTGGCGCTTGTATCTATGAGTATTGTAATAGGAATATCATATAATGTACCTGGGGTTTCCACCAAAGTAAATTGATACTTTGCTTGATGATTATCAACTGCCGCATGAATTCTCTATTGGAAAACAATATGTTGGGGTGGCAACGGATTTCTTTGTTGTTGCCCTCCTTGTTTAGTTGGACACTAGTTTCTTCTAGGTTTATCAAATCCCTTCCAATCTCCTTGGTTATCTTGTCGACCTCCTTTGTAACCTTTACTATTCTTATTATTTGATTCATATTCATCTCCTTTCTTCTTACAGGTTTGAGAAGATTGTGTCTAGTTGCTCTTTTTTATGTTCTCCTCTCTTATTGAGTCATCCTTGTGGAGTTTTTGTTCCTGCTGGACAACGTTTTCATAAGCTTCATCCATAGTTGTAGGAGCCAAGACATCCATTGAACCTCCTATTTGGTTATTCAAGCCCATGATAAATTTCCTGATCTTGTATTTCTCGTCCACTTGAAAATGAGGTACGTATCTCAATAAGCGGGTGAACTTCTCCCAATAAGCATGGATAGGGAGTTCCCCTTGTCTCAAGTCCTGGAAATTTGTTAATTTCTTCTCAAAGAATAACTATGGCAACCATCTTTGCCTAAAAACTTCCACAAACTTATTCTAGGTTATGTTGTCTGATCTTAGACCAAGTTCAGCCTTCTTGTTTTCCCACCAACCCATAGCCTCTTCGGTCAGTTGGTAGGCTCCCCAAACAACCTTCATGTTTTTTGTAGTCCCTAATTTCAAAGTATTTTTCCATGCTCCGAGGAGGCTTTACTTTTTTCATGTCATTAGATATGGCTCCCATTATCTGTTTATTTTTTCGGTTCAAGGTGTGGGATTGAGTTCCTTGGAACCCACTCCGACGAGTGTATTCTTGTTTGGTATGTTTGTCTCTAGATTGAGACTCATAATTTTCATTGTGGGTTTCGGTATGACCACCTCCTCTCTACTTCAAAACTTGGAGCCTATTTTGAGTGTTTTCAACCATACAGATAAGTTTGTCTAACTTATCATTTGGAGTCTTTGGAGCTCTGGATTCTCCTCCACCTTGTTGGTTTTGAGACAAACTATTGTTTCTTGATTAACCCGTTGTTCTAGAAATATTCAATTTTAGTTTCTATCTAATTTCATCAATTATAAGCATGAAATTTAAACATAGATTTTTACACAACCCAAAATTGATATTTTAATTCATATTAAGCACTTCTGAAATTGTTTTTACCATATATACCATGTAAAGTTCTATCTAAGAGTTACTTTCAAAAGCAGTCAAGGGTATTTTTTATATATAATGTAAAGCTCTATCTATGAGGTACTGTCAGAAGCTATCATGGGCTCTTCCTACCCTTCAAAATAAGAAAAAGACACTAATAAAAAACCCAGAGTGGGCATCCACGTTTCCTTTGGTTCTTCAGGCTCGGGGTTAATTACAACATTGTTAGATGTCGTATCATCGGTTGTTGTATTAGTAGGTTTGGGTGTCTTATTAGCCAGAATTTTAGTTCTCATTGTTGCCCTCCTAGCAACAGTCCATGGTTGTCTTTCTTTTATTAGCTTCTTAAGGGCATCTGCTAGGGTTTCATCATCAGATGGCATCGAGTAACATGAGTAATCATGCTTGAGATTTTTTATACTCCATAGCTAAGAGTAGACTAGATCTCGAACTTGTTTTTGCTTTGTTGTGTGGATGCACATCCTAGTGCAATCCCAAAATGTTTTGTTTTAGTTATCTATCCTAAGCTATTGTTGTAGTGATCCCTAGGTTCAATGTCGAACCCAGTGCTCTGATACCATATGTAACAAGCAAATAAACTATGCAAATTAAAATTACAACTTTTACATCATTGAAGTAGAAAAGAAAGGAAAAACTTGCAACTCTTTTTGTTATCATTAAAAATTTGAGAGGAAACTTGAACTTAAAATTGAAATCTTGAATTGAACAAAGATCTATGCTATGTGCGAAAATAGTAGATACAAGTGAAAACTTCAACATTTTAAATTAAATGAAAACAAAGGTTTAGAAGATACATTTTTCCAGATGCCAATACTTTGAACTTTCATGACTTTACCAATAGACCAATGTGGAGGGAAAGTATCATCAGGGTGCTTTTCCTCCCAACCACGAACTTACTAGTCCCCAGTGCCATATCCAACTGGATTGGCTCGACCCTTCACAGGAAGGTAACGGAAAATTAAACTTGTGCCATCTAAGATTGGTGTATAATCCTGCACATCTCCCTAGTCGGTCATACACTATAGGATACACCTAACTAGTGCGACTTCTGACTAGGGTGTATATTTGGACTATTGAACATACTGATTCTCTTGGTATGAGCACCACCTTGGCCAAAGGTTTTCAAATAGATGCATTCACACTTAAGTGTGAAGTTAATGTTCCACCCTTCTTGGCTGCAACTTAGGGTTCTAGGGCATAGGTCTTGTAAAAGTAAGTATTAAACTTCAAGTTGACCATATCCATACCCACATAAAGACTCATTGCCACACACTAGTGTTACATGAATTTAGTTGACAAACACTAAATCTCATATGAGGTTTTCAGTTTTATCCCTCTCATAAATCATTGTATAAAGTATTAGAAATATAACTAACCCCTTAATTAGAAAAGATAAAATGGCTTAAGAGCCACCAACTTCTCATGTACTCTTTAAGTTTTGTATGAATATCATGCATGACATGTCTTTGTTGTCATTTCTATATCTAAGTGCATTTTTTTTATAACTAATATGCTAACTGCATCATGGAGTGTTGTTGTTCTACCCTTGCTTATTTATCTTTCCCAAGCTAAGGTTTAGTTTCAATCTCATGCAATAAGTAGTTAATTTTAGTTTGCATAATCAGCCTCACAACTGTAGTAATTTTATGTTTTGGTTAATGCTGAAATAAATTAAATAAGAAGATAAATTCTCTGTAATGCATTTTTTTTGAGTATGCATACCCTCAATTCTGAGTGGTATTATTCTCCATTTCCTTACCAGCTATGCTCACCCCTTCAGAAATGCTACACAGGCTCTTATTACTTTCTTATTTTTTTTGCTAATAACAAAATGTAGCTTAACTCTATTGTAGTTCTAAAAGAACATTTAATTGTTTGCAAGGAGAGTCATTCTAACCAACAATGGTATGTCAAAACAGTTACAGTATTCCCATAAAAACATATTAAATAAGAAGATAAATTCTCCATAACACATGTTTTTTCTGGATATGCATGCCCTCAATTCTGAGTGGTATTATTCTCCATTTCCTTACCAACTATGCTCGCCATAATTTTTAGACTATAATCCACACACACACACACACACACACACACACACACACACACATGTTTACATACAACATATTGTTTTAGACTGGTATTTACCCTTCAGAAAGGCTACACAGGCTCTTATTACTTTCTTTTTTTTTTTTTTTTTGCTAATAACAAAATGTAGCTTAACTATGTTGCAGTTCTAAAAGAACATTTAACTGTTTGCAAGGAGAGTCATTCTAACCAACAATGTTATGTCAAAACAATTACAGTATTCCCATAAAAACAGATTAAATAAGAAGATAAATTCTTCGTAATACATGTTTTTTCTAGATATGCATACCCTCAATTCTAAGTGGTACTATTCTCCATTTCCTTACCAGCTATGCTCACCATAATTTTAGACTATAATCCACACACACACACACATGTTTACATACAAGCATATTGTTTTAGACTGGTATTTACCCTTCAGAAAGGCTACATGGGCTCTTATTACTTTCTTATTTTTTTTGCTACTAACAAAATGTAGCTTAACTCTGTTGTAGTTCTAAAAGAACATTTAACTGTTTGCAAGGAGAGTCATTCTAACCAACCAATTACAATATTCCCATAACATAGAATTTCTTCTTTTCTCAATTGGATGCTAGGGTTTGGAAAGTGTAAAGACTAAGATGTATATAAACACATCATATATAAAGCATGAATTGCATACTGCAATTACTTATAATTAACATTTTCTTCCTTTTTGAACTCGGAAAGAAGGAATGCGTTCAAATTTTTTTTGTACTTATAAAACACTTATTTCTCAGCCAAAGAGAAATAACATATATCTTATCGTTTTTCTTCCATATTTAAAAACCTCAGAAAGAAAGAATGACTGCATAATGCTTTACTAGGCTTGGAAGAAAAGACACGACCTAGCAAATAGAAGAAGAATAGCTTGACAAAGACTCCCTGCACAACTCTTAAACCTTCATGAGCCTCTTGTGTTTCTGCCTAGAGTATTGTTCTTCTAGAATTGCCACTCCTGTAAGAAGAATGCGATATATGCAACACTCCTCCCTTTTTGCAACCAAACCCCCAAAGGTAATGTCCATCGCTTCTCCAAAATTAAAACTAAATAACTCCCAATAAGAGATGATTTTCCTTCATTTCACTCCAATTTCACTTGCATTTCTACAAATTTCATTTCCCCAATACTCACACCAATACCATGCCCTTTTCTTGAGGGTGAAGTTATTAGTCATGCCAAAATGCTTCCCTTTCCTAATATTCTAAAAGAATCCCCTCTTAATATTTCAACTTCGATTCCTATTAATTTGAATGAATTTCAAATTGAATAAAAGCATGTCGTGTTTTGTCTTGCCATTACGGATGCTTTCACTTAGTAAGTTTTAATATATTTAATAACAATAAGCCTTTAATAAAATTTAAGTTCATATAAATGAATTTGTTTATATATTTGGTGCTAATGAAATTTACATTAGACTTGCCCAAAAAATCTGGCACCCAATAAGAATTTATAAAAGACCATATCGAAAGATTGGTCAAAATATTTAAAAACAATATTATACGATAAAAAGAGTGTGAATTAATATTTATATTTATATACATATCTCTCAATACAAGCACTTATATGTAAGTTTTCATTAATGTCTTGGATACGTACATATACATACTTATATATGAGAGTGTATGTATATAATATGTATATATATATTAATATTAACATATATAAATTATATTAATGCATGATCGATAAAAAGGTTAAATTTCATAATCAAACAAAATAATAATAAATTAACTTGGAATACCAATCCACGACTAGAGTCATGAAACCCTAAACTCCTATTAATACGAAATTAGGGTTTCCTAACACGACAGGTTGACAAAAGACATGGTCAACATGGAACGACTTGACTCTCAACTTATGGTTGGGGTTTCCAGATGGCATGAGTTCTCTTTCATTGCCTCCTAACCTGATGATACTTCATCTCCCTTCTCAGAGGATGACGAACTCCTGCACACACTTGGCCAGTTCAAACAGTTAGCCTGAAATCTTGTCATAACTCTGACATTTCAAAAATATTAGCAACAAAGTCAAAACATCTCAAATGTTATCATGTTGAATATCAGAACATCAATTTAACAGTTGTGAGTCATTGTTTTATTATACTGAGCACAAATAACATCATTCAATTATAAATGAAACATCTAGGGCATCATCATTCAATTATAACATGAAACATCTAGGGCACAATTAACATCTCTTAAATATAGCATAAAACAACTACAACACAAGTGGGATGTAACACATGAGGTTGAGTTAATGTCACAAAAATAGACAAAATAATTCAATTTTTTCTTGATTCATTTTCAAAATATATTACTTCAAGATCTAGTGCATGGACAAAAGAAATTGATGAATATTTTTCTCGTAATAATGTGTTAAAGTCAAACTTACCAAAATTTCATTGTTTTCATATAAGGTCAACTTTTGTCTAATTTTTTATAATTTTTAAAAAACTACACCTTTTTGGAGAGGATTCCCTCCACTAGGGGAAAGGAGACCATAATGGAGTTAGGTCCAATTGTGGGGATGGTAGTTGGGCACAATTAGCCCATTAGTGGGTTGTGTCAATACTTATCCCTATAAAGATTTTTGTAAATCTAGCAAAACAACCAAGCATGTGATGCCACATCAACGTACCAATAAACATGAGTTAGTGCATAATTGTAGGCCTTACTTTTTGGGACTATTTTGGACACCTTAGCTAAAAAACATGCTGATGTGGCAACATATTTGACCATGAGGACTCAAAACCAAACCTTCTGAGTAGAGAACTTGACAAGTAAGTAGTTATGTAAAATTGGGAGAGATTTGAAATATCCACATAAGATTTTGGGAGGTGTGAAGTTAGGGTGCTTCACTATAGGGCTCTCTCCCCTAATGCACCATATATTTTCAATATTTTTGAATGTGTTTATAATTTTAATTTATAGTCAGCTTCATGTTCAATTTTAAAAATCTATTTTAAATATTTAAAAAAATCATATTAAGATTAATATTTTTTTTTTTTCTTTCTATTTTAGACTCTTAGCTCTACAAAAGGGTATTTTTATATTTTCATGAAAGATGCCCTATTTGAAAAAAATTAGAGTTAAAGTTGAAGTTTTTCCTAATTTTCCCCAAAAGAGAGGTTAAGTTGCCACATGAGCAACCATATAGACAACTCTGGTTGAAAGGGTTTCATCCTAAATAATTTTGACCAATTTTTTTTCCTAAATTCTTTACATGAAAATTTGATCAAGATTCAAAATTTTAAAAGAAAATTATAAATTTTAAGATTTTGGGCAAATCGGTTTCACCTAGAACTCAAGTTTCGTGTATACAATACATGGTTTTGGTCAAAAACCTTTCTAATTGATGCAATTTCACTAGAAATTATTTAGTTGGCTGAAAGTGTGACATAGTTGTGCTTTACCTAAGTTCCTTGTAAAAGTGTGTTTTTTGACTAGGTTACACAATCTTGGACCCCACATGGAATTTAACTTGTTGTACAAAACTTTTCTAAAGGTTTTGTTCTTCTTCATTTTATTGATTCTAGTCATTCCCAAATTGTTCTTACCCAAGGCCCATGACTTGTATGTTATTCTTTGTTCATGTTTAAACCTTAGATTTGTGACTTTTAGTCATATGAAATGTCTCTTCGTGTCCTAGTTTGGTTTGGATTCCTTGGTTTATCATCGCCTTTCTTGAACTTTCTTTCCTAGATTACATCCTCTTTGGGTTTTGATGTTTTTGTAGAATCTGAGAAATCTATTTGGCTAGTCCTAATCATTGAGTCTTTGGTGTTGAGGTCAACCTTTCAAAGGACCTCAAAGAAAATATGGATACTTAGATTGGTGAGTCTTGTTACTCCAAAAGAATCCAATATATAAATCTCTCAAACACTTGTTATTGATGCCAAACATCCAACCATAAGAATAGGGATTTCCATCTAGCTTCACAACACCCCAAACCTGCTTCCTAGCCTTCTATGGGGTTGCCATATCCTTAAAACAAGAGGTTGGTAGGTTTGTTGTGGTCAGTCACAAAGCCAAGAATGTGAATGTGACCCCAAATCTTTTGGGCAAGGAGTTTTGGTTTCTCAAGTTTCAAAGCCTATTGACACCCCTATGTTGATGACGAAAATTTCGAATTTGTAGCTTGGTCTGATTGTTTCACAACCCTAGTTTGGTATAGTGCATTATATCTCACCACTAGTTGTGGGCCAAAGGAAATCACATAGCTTGTTAGGGCGTTTGGAAGAAGGTGAGTTTGTTGCTTAACATAGATAGCTAGGCCAACTCAATGTCAAATTTGTATCTATGTTGATCATGATACTATGGTTTAGATAAATTATTTCACCCTCAATACGTTGGATAATAAGTAAATGCATATTTCTTTTCAATGAATTGTATTTCTTGGAATGTGATGGGTCTCATAGACCTCCCTTAGAAATACTTTGTGATATGCATGTTCAATTTCCAAAATTAATTTTCCTTCAACAAGTTATACTTTTTGGTTTTTTCTTTCAGTTGCTTGCTATGTCATTTGGTTTTCCAATTTTTCTCTTTTTCTTAAACACAAAGCTTTTGTAGTGGAATTGCCGCCTTTCTCTTGCCTACATGGCATCAACTTTGGGTTGATCATGGATGTGAGCCCACTAACTAAGTGGCATAGGCTCTTTTCCATTTAAACAATTATTCCTTTAGAGTAATTGATTTTATGTGTCTAATGATGTTATTGAAACATCTTCTTTCGTATTGGATTGTCAATTCAATACTACTCACCACTTGGGGTTATATGGGGTGATTTGAATATAATTGAAATGCTCCATGACAAACATAAAACTTGCCTATACTTTGAACTATTGGTAAAAGGAAGGCTTGGTTTTACACGTGTAATAAATTGGGTCTTTTCGACCCCAACTCCACCCTTCAGCCAAATCAATTGTCTTGGTACATGTGGTCCAACTTACAATCCAAACTTGATAGAGTTTAAATCTAGATCATGCCATAATTTTGATGCAATCCTTGTTTACATTTGCTAGTTATTCCTTACCTGTTGAATTGTTGATGGATGTTGTCATGTTTGACCACTTTCCCATATGGTTTTGCATTGAATAGAAAGTTGTGGCCACCAAAGTTATGAAGAGTTAATTCTTCTTCAACATGACTTTGCTTAGTCATAAGTCCACATTCGCATCCAACATGTTTGAAATCTTGAGTCATGTCTGTTACATGACATTGGGTGGATCAAGGGGTGGAAGGACACCATAACCTACAGTGCATGGCTTTTCCATATATATATGGGTGGTAGTTGGCTTGCTTTTGTTGCTACTCATATGATACCACCACCCAAGAGCTTTATTGGCCTACCCCACCTTGAAATCTCAATCGTTTGATATTATTGTCCGACTTTGCATTATTTTCTAGGCCTTGTGGGACCACCACACTTCTCATACCATCAATATAATTCATGAATGTTTTATCTGCCTAGGCGAACACACCTACAAGATAGATTGCTTTGCAACAATGTCTTGAAATCGTCGCATGCCAACTTTCTAATGCTTAATACATTTTTTGTGACCAATTCCTATCCAAGGGTGACCCCAAAGAGGCAATTTTCTTTATTGTCAATGACTAAGAGCTCCTAACCTCAATAAATTCCTTTGTAGACATTGTTAATAATGACCCCCATAAGGTGTACTTGGAAGCCATGCACACTGGGTCATTAAGAAACTTGATCAATAATTGCAACTTTAAATTCATACCTAAAATTAGAGACCCAAAATGATATCAACAATTATTGCCCCATTAGTCTACTAAATTTCTCATACAAGATCATTGACAAAGCATTGGCTCTTAAGCTGCATTGGATGTTGTCGCTTATTGTAAGACTTGAATAGGCATGATTCATCAAATTTAATTATATATCCTATATAACATTATTATGGCCTAGGAAGGAATGAAGTGGGTGCAACCTTCTCAACAGTTGTTGATTTTCATCAAAATTGATTTGGGTAAAATATGCAACTGTATAGAATGGCCTTTCATTCTTACCATGCTACAAGCCCTTAATTTTCACCTACAATTTCTTAAATCAATTCAAATGCTATTTACAAATTCTTCTTCTTGCTTTATCATCTTCGATCATTGGTCTACCTTTCTTGGTCTATTTTGGTTCATTAGACCAGGGTGTCCTCTTGCCTTAAATCTCTATGTTTTAACCATGGAAGGTTTTGGCTACCTCCTGGCTCAAGTTGCTTCATAGTTTCATGTTAAGGGGATTTCTCTTCCTAATTCAAACCAACAACTTGTTAATGACAATTTCATAGATGACTCATTCCTCAACCTTCACAAAGAAGATAATATCAATCAAGCCTTCAAGTGCATTGACATTTTTCAAGCCTTTGGCTCCAACACCAAATTTCATAAAACCTTGTGCTATAGACATTTCTTCTTGCCCAAAACCACTTGGCTAGCCTCTTTCCAATGGAAATGGATTGATCATGGATAAATATTTCAATTTATGGGCATACTTTTGCCTTTCATTCCAACACTTCCAAGCTTTGCCTTGCAATGTAGGCAAGAATTGAGAAGAAGCTTCAATATTGGATTACCAAGCCTCTCTTATTAGTTGGTAAGTTTTAAAACTGCTCCAAAATTCTAGTGGTCACTGTAAAGCGGAAAAATCGAACCCTAGTTGTTCTCCCCTCCCCAACTCCAAGGAGAGAGAAGGGAGAGTCACTAGGGTTGATGGTTTTCACTTAGGAGAGACTTTACATTCAAAAGAGGGGTTGAAACCCACAAGATCCAATCCCACGCAATGCAAGATTGGATTCTAAATGAGTTTCAAGGGTTAAGACATCAAGGATACCCTCTTTTGTAAAGAATATAGATAGAATGATTGAACTAGGAATGTATGTAAAGTAAGAAATATTCGCTTGTAAACAGAGATAGGGATATGGGATGAAGCTAGGAACCTGGAATTAGCAGTAAAATGTCGAGACGGTGCTGTTCTGCAAATTTGAGCGAAAGTTGACGGGACGATGGCGCTCAGCGTGCACACGGTCCTCCGAAAAATCCACGAAACGAAGGGGGACCTGTTCGTCTCTACACAAGGATCCCAGATCTTCAATTACAGCCGCGTACCTGCAACCTACACACAGAAAAGAGAGGACGATTGGGGGGTTAGGGATTAGGGGTTTGCCTTTAGGTCAAACCCCGGTTTTGGAATTAACCAAGAAATGAGAATGCTGTAAATGTAAATGTTTGTAATGTAAACAAGTACTGATACCTTGTTGTAAGAATGTTTGTATTCTTACATGTGAAGGTGTAATGTATGTTGTATGTTGTATGTGATCTCCTCTTCAATGGTTGAATCCTTGTCTTGAATGCAACACCTAGCCTTGAATGGAGACTTAGAATGCTCAATTGCTTGAAGGAATACTTGAATGCTTGAATGTTTGTATGTTTGAATATTGCTTCCGCGTCTTTGTCTTGCTTATTTTCTTCCTCCCTTTCTAGGAGAGGAAAAGTAGTTTATATACTTGTCAATTAGGGTTGATAGACTGATTTTTCCGACCTTAGGCCAACCAGGAAACATTATTTCCCGAATTGCAAACTTAAAGATCCGATGCCCAAAAGAGACCGGGCCCAAAATAGGGCCAGGGACTAGGGCGCTGGGCGCCATGGTCCCACCTCCCGGGGTAGCAGGGTGCAAGGAGGGATCAGGCCAAGGTGTAGAAAAATGCAGTTTTTGGTGTCACAAGCAGGTTTCGGGGTCTCCATTCAGGTTCAACGTTGCGTCGCCATCGTGAAGACCCAAATGCAGTCGAAATTGCAAGTGTCGCAATTTTAGGACGTTACATTTAGCCCCCACTTTAGCGGGAGTATAAGCGTACGCTCATACTTCCGGTAAAGTACAAGGAAACAACATTGAAAAACTTTCACCACGTCAAGGAGGCAAGATACACCAAGCCCCCAGTGGACTAAGGATCTCACGACTTCGATTGACAAAGTAAAAGGGAAGATCACGAGGGAGAACCATGACTGTCAGTAGTAAGGCTCCCTCACTATGAGTCATGCAAGAAAGATATCAAAAAATTTCAAGGCAAAGCTAAATTTGTCAAGAAATTTTCAAGTATCTTGAAAAGATATGAACGGGATGTATGCCCCCCTACGTTAAATCGATCGCACACGCCTCACCGGGGGTGATTGCTTTAAGGTAGTGATACATATAAGAAATGAGAAAGGAGCACGTTATCACAAGGATTTAGCCCCCAAGTGTGGGATAAGCCCAAGGATAATAGACACAAAACACAAAGCACAAGGTGACTTAGCTTTCCTCGGGGTCAGTATGCTGTATGATAATTCATGTATATCATATGTATGTATGCATAATTGTTCTTCATTCCCCAATCAAGGAAGGTCACCTAGAAGAAGGGAACACATGTGTCTTTTGAGTCAACATGAGAGAGACCAAAAGAGATCTCAATGCTTTGCATCGTCCTCAAGTAGACAACACTAAGGACAACAAATAGAAGAATGAGAATAACACATAGAAGAAGTAACAAAAGAGATCAAGAGAGGAGGAGAAAGTCTGCTATGCTAATGAAACTAGTCTAGCACGTCATCTACCCCCCGATGTTGCTGATCAATATTTCGGGAAGGCAGGAAACACGCTAGAGGAGGAACATCCAACACAACAGATGGAGCTATCACAAGATCCAAACAAGGGCTATGTTCATGTTCCGAGCCATGTTGTTCTTGTCTAGGAGCTAAGATAAGTGCTTTAGAAAATTCGTTAGATAAATGGTTATCAACATTAACATATTCATATTCACTATTAGAATGAACAGGAGTAACATTTTCATCATGAATAACATTTTCATCTATATCATCATCAAGAATTATAAAAATAGGATCTTTAACTCGCACAGGATCAAGACCATCATGCATCTTATGTTTTGGAGATTTCGGCTCAACTTTCGGCTGAGGAGAAAATGGAATAATGCTAGCTGAAGGTGTTTTTGGGGATTGCAAAGTTTGAGAAGCAGCTGCTTGAGCTCTAAGACGACGCTTTCGTCGGCATTCACGTGCAGAACGATTTCGTCTAGTCTTAGTAGGAAGTTGAGAAGATTGAGGAGGAGGAATGTTCTCATCCTTATCACTTGGGTGTTTAGGTTGTGGTCTCTTAGGTTGAATAATAGGAGAAGAGGAAGGTCTCTTCTCTCCATAAGAGGAAGGAGGAGGAACTGCTCCATATAAGGGAGGAATATTTGGTTTAGGAAGGAGACCAAGCCCATCATGACGAGGAGGTATAGGTCTACTTTTAGGAAGTTTATTAGATATATGCATAGTCACATTCATAGGGATGGGTTGGGAATCTTCTTGAGGAAAGACATTAGTTTTATCTTTCAAAGGAAGAACTTCCTTCTCAAGAACGATAGGAATATCAAGTTTGGGTGTTCTAGGTTCACTTAGAGATAGGATCATATCTTTTTTCCACTTTTGATAAGATTTGAAAAGATGATCACTCCGCGGTGGAAGAGATTGGAATTGTTTAGGCCAGAAATAATCAATAGGAACGCTAGAAGTTCTTTCAGCTGGTTTAAAGAGGCTATGATTGACAGTAAAAACTTCACCATTATGGGGAAATTTCAAACACTTGTGAATAGGAGAAGCAATAGCTTTCATGGAAGATAGCCAAGGATAGCCTAGCTTCACACGAAATTGTTCGGACGATGGAATAATAGCAAAGTCCACATCAAGGGATTTGTTATGGACCTCAATAGGTAATGTAATAGAACCAATTGCAGGAGAAGAAAATGCATCAAATAATTTCACAACCACATTTGTTTTGTCATAGATCACTTGATTCAATTGCAAAGTAAAAAGAAATTCTTCAGTAATGATATTAACCATACAAGAAGGATCAATAAGCACTCCACGGCAAGGTGTATTCTTGACTTTTGCAACTATATATAAAGGACCATCAGGTGCCCTGATAGTTTCACTGGAATCAAAGGTGATGGAAGGTTCTTTAGGGATTTTCTGCTACTGTACAAAGTTAATCACATTCGGAGTCATAGACACAAGATCATCAGGTGAGACAGAGGAATCAGTAGTATCAATCGCATTAGAGGTATGAGAAGGCAATGGATCAGTAAAAATCTTAAGATTTTGGTTAGGAGGAGCTACAGATGTGTTGCCTTTATCATTCACACCAGAAACAGAGATAGTATTATTATCAATCAAATCTTGAATTTTACCCTTTAAAGCAAAACATTTTTCGTTATCATGCCCAGGATGACGATGAAATTGACAAAAAGATTTGTTATCAAAATAGGGTGAATTAATCTTTGTAGGATCTATTTGCCTTATAGGAGGAAGAGTAAGCACATTTTGTTCCAATAACTTATTCAGAATACCATGCAATGATTCATTCAAAGGAGTAAACTTTATTTCTTTCTTGAAAAACTTAGAAATAGGAGGCACACCTGATGCTGCATTCACATTGTTGTTGATGATGTTTTCATTGAATTTAATGGACTCTCTGTTCGGTTTAAACTTCCCAAATGGTTGTTGACTACTATCACCCTTATCACTCGGAGCCATAGGATTTGCTCGTTCCATTTGGCTCACAGTCAGTTGATAATTGTGAAGAGTTGCGCACAACTGTTGGAAAGAAGTAAACTCAGAAAACAGAAGTTTTTCTCTAATATCTTTTTGTAAATTAGAAATAAAGATTCTTTGAATATCATTGTCAGGTACTGGAAAAGAAATTTGAGAATACAAATGCTTATATCTACCAATGAAATCAGTCACTTTTTCTTTAACACCTTGTTTACAATGCATTAAATCAATCAAAGTAACTTTAGGACTTATATTGTTTTGAAATTGTTGAATAAAAGCATTTGCAAGTTGTTCGAAAGAAGTAATAGAATAAGAAGGCAACGAGCAATACCATTGTAGGGCTTTATCTCTTAATGTTCTAGTAAACAGTTTTGCAAGCAACCTTTGGTCATAAGCAAAATCGGTACATATTGTTTGAAAGGTCTTAACATGTGTTAGAGGATCACCCTTACCATTATAAAGCTCCAAATGCGGAATTTCAACATGTTTAGGGGGGATAGCTCGAACAATGTCAAGAGAAAGTGGGCTCGCAACATCAAATGTGGGCACACTAGACTTAGATTGATTCATAGAGGCAATTTGTTGCTGTAAAGAAGAGACAGTTTGTGCAAGATTGTTAATGGTCACTTCAGTCAAAGAGTTCATATTAGACGTGTTAGATTGTGATGGAGGTATTATGTTATTGAAAGAAGGTATTGATTGAGAGTAAGGTGGTGGGACACTATGATAGTTAGTCATAGGAGATGATTGGAAAGGAGGAACACTACAAGGAGGAATGGAATGGTTAAATGAATTGCCCCCTTGCGTCATGTTTATTTGTGGAGATATAATAGGAACACTCATTGAAGGAATGAATGAAGGAAGAGGGTTGATTGAAGAAGAGGGATTACCCCCATGATTGGTGATCATAGGCGGAATGCCTTGTATTGAAGTAGTCATTATGTTTGATGTAAAAGTAGGTATACTAGCAATAGGAGTTGTCAAAGGAATAGAATGATTGACTTGAGTAGGAGGTTGTGTATAACCCAAAGTTTGAGCACAACTCTTCATAGGCATCACATTCGAATCCACAATGTGTGCAATACCACGCAAAATATCAATTCCATTCTTATCATTTTGAACCAGACGTTTTAGACCCTCAATTAATGAAAGAGCTTCACTATCGGGGTATTCTTGAGACATCCATTGTCGAAAATCATCAAATTGGTTATCCAATTTCGAAAGTTGTTCTACAGAAACCTCATGGAGAGCTTCTTCATTATTAAGAGGATTAGAGGAATTACCCATGTCCTCGTTAAAAAGACCATTCAAATTAGGTTCCATCTCCTCAGTAATTAAACCTTGGAAAGACTTAATTCTAAGGCTTCGTCTAACGGGAATAGTGTAAGTAGGGCTTATTGTTATAAAACTCATGCACTAAAGAGAGAGAGAAGATTTTGAATTTTAGAGGTAGCAAATTTCAATAAAATCAGCTAATATCCTAGATTTAAGCTATTAAATACAATCAGGACAATCTCCCGAAATTTCAGAAAAAATGTCAGGGACCGTGGCGAACGGAGTGCACATGGTCCTTGCAACTTATTTCGAAATTTTCAGGGATGAAAGTTATGATGATTTTAAAGTTAATCTGAAAAAATTGAGTGATTTTACAATCTGTAGATAGGCCAAATTAAAGTTGCAATCTCAAAATTGAACCCTACCAAGATTGTTGAAAAATGTAAAATTTGAATTTTGAAAAAGAGAGGGAAACTGAAATTTTGAATTTTATGATTTTAGAGGGAATGCTGAAAGCAATGCAGGCTTTGAAATTTAAAAGTTGACTCAATTTCATGCAAAATTCAATTTTGAAAATGGAAATCAAGGTTGTTGCAATTAAACATTTAATTTCAAAAGTCACAAACTGCAAAAATTTGAATAAAGCATTGAAATTTCGAATGAATGCCAACACACTTTTCAGATTTAGGACTGTAAGAAACACAATTTTGATATGAATTTTAATTTCAACAAATTTTGAATGATTATAAGCCTTTATCCGAGCAATCACTAGACCAACTTTGACTTTAATTTTGAAAGTGTTAAAATTGATAAAATCAGCCAAAATTATGGATTTTAGCAGAAAAATACAGTAAGATCTAGCTCCCGATATTTCGGAAAAAATGTCAAGGACGATGGCGCTCGGGTTGCACACGGTCCTCGCAACTTTTTTCCAAATTTTCAGGGATGAGAGATATTGTGATTTTATTGCGGAATCCAAAATTACAGCCGATTTGGAGGTGTTTTGATTAGTGAAATTATCGGTCAAAGGTTGAATCAAGAGGGTTTTAAAAATTAGGGTTTTGACATTTAACCACTTAATTTTCAGAATTAAAGCACAAATATGAATTGACAATTTGTAATAGAAGGGTAGATCTGAAACAAGCATTAACAATTAAACATTCCACAAGTTTAATTACTAAAAAGAAAATTTTAGGGTTTTTATGCAATTAACCTCTAAAATTTGCAAAAGATCAAACATGGAAATGTAATTAAGGAAACAAAATTTTTCAGATCTAACCATGAATAATCAAAATTAGGATGTTCACGTCGGGTTCACCAAAATGTAAAGCGGAAAAATCAAACCCTAGTTGTTCTCCCCTCCCCAACTCCAAGGAGAGAGAAGGGAGAGTCACTAGGGTTGATGGTTTTCACTTAGGAGAGACTTTACATTCAAAAGAGGGGTTGAAATCCACAAGATCCAATCCCACGCAATGCAAGATTGGATTCTAAATGAGTTTCAAGGGTTAAGACATCAAGGATACCCTCTTTTGTAAAGAATATAGATAGAATGATTGAACTAGGAATGTATGTAAAGTAAGAAATATTCGCTTGTAAACAGAGATAGGGATATGGGATGAAGCTAGGAACCTGGAATTAGCAGTAAAATGTCGAGACGGTGCTGTTCTGCAAATTTGAGCGAAAGTTGACGGGATGATGGCGCCCGACGTGCACACAGTCCTCCGAAAAATCCGCGAAACGAAGGGGGACCTGTTCGTCCCTGCACAAGGATCCCAGATCTTCAATTACAGCCGCGTACCTGCAACCTACACACAGAAAAGAGAGGACGATTGGGGGGTTAGGGATTAGGGGTTTGCCTTTAGGTCAAACCCTGGTTTTGGAATTAACCAAGAAATGAGAATGTTGTAAATGTAAATGTTTGTAATGTAAACAAGTACTGATACCTTGTTGTAAGAATGTTTGTATTCTTACATGCGAAGGTGTAATGTATGTTGTATGTTGTATGTGATCTCCTCTTCAATGGTTGAATCCTTGTCTTGAATGCAACACCTAGCCTTGAATGGAGACTTAGAATGCTCAATTGCTTGAAGGAATACTTGAATGCTTGAATGTTTGTATGTTTGAATATTGCTTCCGCGTCTTGCTCTTGCTTATTTTCTTCCTCCCTTTCTAGGAGAGGAAAAGTAGTTTATATACTTGTCAATTAGGGTTGATAGACTGATTTTTCCGACCTTAGGCCAACCAGGAAACATTATTTCCCGAATTTCAAACTTAAAGACCCGATGCCCAAAAGAGACCGGGCCCAAAATAGGGCCAGGGACCAGGGCGCTGGGCGACCAGGGTGCTGGGCGCCCTAGTCCTGAAGGACCAGGGCATTGGGCGCCATGGTCCCACCTCCCGGGGCAGCAGGGTGCAAGGAGGGATTAGGCCAAGGTGCAGAAAAATGCAGTTTTTGGTGTCACAAGCAGGTTTCGGGGTCTCCATTCAAGTTCAACATTGCGTCGCCATCGTGAAGACCCAAATGCAGTCGAAATTGCAAGTGTCGCAATTTTAGGACGCTACAGTCACACATGTCTACTACTCCTCATGCTAGGTTCCTTCCAAAGCCTTGTATTTGAAGGTAGAAAGCTCAAAGATTTCCTCTAGGCCTCTAGTGGCATACATCACAACTTTTGCTGAGTGGCTTAGGAATTATGTTGTTTTCCATGGGAAGTTGGTGACCTGGGCTTGCTCGATTTGTCGATAGGGCATTGCCTTGTGTGCTAAGTGGATAATTAGGGTTCTCACCAACAATGAACCCTTGGAAATTCTTGTTTGCCATTGCATTTTCTCTAGCTTTCCTCATGGTCATTCGACTTGGAAAGGCTTGGATATTAGCACTCTCCTTACCATGAATGAATTGGTTCACATCTAGGGCATTTTTGCTATCAAAAGAATTTGGAAAGCCTAGGAAGATATCAAGCCATGGATCCATTGGGCTAGAGATGATTTTCGCAATGGCCTATCCATTAATCAATACTCCCTTTGGTGGTCTCAAATTTTCAATTCTCAAGGGAGGTCACTTGCTCTCTCAACTTGGAACAAAGCTTTGAGATTATTTAAAAGAGGAGTCATAATTTTGTTGGATTTCATTCATTTAACTACCAAGAACTTTCTCCCTTGGCTATACTTCAAGCTAAAGTATCGACTCTCCAATCATGACAGGGAGTCTTACCAACTAGTTCTTTATTCAATCCCCTTGGACTCATTGCATAAAATGGAGTGTGTTGCTTCAAACCTTAGTGGAAGGATTGAAAATGGTTTTTAGTTACTCCTTTTAGAGTTACACGCCCTTTAAGGGCCATTCCTAGCACCTCATCTACAAATGCTGGATCAACTCAATTTCCATTGGCACCTTCATTCTTCTCACAAGATTTAGCAAAAGAGGTTGCAAGGAGTTTGGGATATTGTTCTAGCCTAAATTGGCTCACTTTTCTTGGTGTTTGTTATACCAAGGTCTTCCTTTGGGGACTTGTCTCACCCACATGAGCATTCCCACTCTAAATTGCCCTTTTTGTTACTAGATTGAGACAAGCATTTTTAAAAAAAAAAATTTCCCTCGAGTTCAAGAAGGCTTGAATTAGATCCATGACTTTTTTAGGCCCTTCAAGCCTAAGCTTTTCTCATGGCACATGATTTACTAAGAGATTGACCTACACCCCCTCACAAGTTTACTTGGATCTAACACACTTTTAGGGTGGAATCTCATTCAACATATGGAAAGATAGAAATGGTGAATTATTTAATCATATTTTTGTTGATAAACGTCTTTCCTTATTTTCTAAAGTGTGATTTTCTCTAATGTGCTTATGCAGATTCATGTGCAAGCTAGTAAAATTTCACTTCAAGTAACACATCTCTAGGAGTTGTTGGACCAATAGGGAAACAAACCTTGCACTGTTGTCCAAGTCCCTCTTGACTCCACCTCTCCACGTGGGTGTCAACATGGACGTACCCACTCTTCAGGATGGGATAGAGATGACAACTGCATGAGTCTCACTCTCATGGTTCGATACCTCAGAATTCCAAGCACTTTGCTACTCATGGAGGATGGTCTTAGCCTTAACATCTACTTTCTCCTTAGAGGGACATTGGCTATCCAAACACCAACAAATTTCCTTGTATGCCACTTGCCATATCTTTGATTCACACTCAGCTGCCCTTAAAGGGTAATGTTGAAGACAATGTATTCACTAGTTGAGAGCCCATTGATAACTCTACCCTTGATGATGTTTGGGGGAAGTTAGATGATAATGATTCTCCTATGCCTGACATAACGATGACTACTTAATTTATGTTAGACTCGTGCTTGCATTTTTATGTTCAAAACTAGATCCTTTTTATTCAAACTGATCAATGTGCTTTTCTACCACTCCATTTTTTTTATTAATCAATATATTACTATTTCCTTTGAATTAATACAAATTAAATATATTCATTAAAGGAATTTTAAAAAATCATTATCCACCATTATCCAATAGGTGATAATTTCCTTAATCTAATCGAGATATTTTTTTAACCTTTACACCTGTATTATCCAGAGTTATTTTGATCTTTAGACTTGGTAATGAAGAGTTAGTTTGACCTTTACACCTGTATAGTCGAGAGTTCCTGACCAATTGTGTACACGCAGAAAGCTCAGCCGGCTTGGAACCCATACGGTTAGGAGCAAATCCTCATTATAAGCATTTTATAAAATCATCGTTTTTAGGAGCTTCCGATAGGTAGTTTTCACAGAGTTTTGATACCTGTAATCAAGCAAGAAAATCGAGAGGATGCGCAAATTAGAGGCCTGTATTTGTTGCAGGCAATAATCTTGGATCCACATCCCAATATCATAATTAGAATTACAAAAATGGAAAAACAAGAAACAGCCTGCATTCAGAGGGAGGAGGAAAACTGTAGCAGCAAGAAGCCCACTTTCTTTGGATGCTATTTGCTCTGCTCCCTCTGCCCCGGTTTCAGAGGAACCAGCTATATAGGGTAATTTTCGATTATGGTTTGACATAATGTTTTTGGTCATTTCATCTGTTTGTTCCTAGTAAGTCATTTTTTATAAATGGTTGGCAAAGGCCATGCCGGAGAATTTCACAATTATGAAAGGAATGAATTTATATTAGAATTTAGCTAAACTTATCCAAATACACTGTGACCATTGAAGCACGAGAAATGGATCCAATTCATAAATATTGGATGCAATAACAGAATCCCATACTTAATTTACATCCAACTTTAGAAGATATATGTTTATTCATGCTTTCAGTCAGATGCCCTGCTCAAATCTGCATCGCATCTATTGTGCCAATGCATTCCTATATGTATGGAGCAATTTTGCAAAGTTGATGCCATGTAGTTTGTGGGTCAGATATCCGAAATTATCGAGTGACTTGCGAGTAGACATGAGATGCACGACACTCAACTCTCGAGGATTCATGGACATCTCCTGGACTTAAAAAAATTAAATGGTAGGATTTAAATTATTTAAAAAATTGGATAATTGATGAATCCATTTTCCGAATTTGATGAAAAACTAAGCGTGTAGGATGACATCTCCTGAATTGGTAAATTAGATGAGATGGAAAATTTATTTCTGAAAATTGGCTAATTGATGAATCTACATTTTGATATGTGATGAAAATTAGCCCTTTGATTAGAATTAGCTCATAAACGTTTTCCTTTTTACATGTTGCTTGTTGATGTTGGCTCAAGCATACGTGATCCCCGGTCTAGTATCTAGCTCTCTATTCATTGCATCCCTGTCTATATTGACGTATTTCTCCTTCTCTGTAACTAAGTTCAAGATCAATCCGCTAGAACAATAACTTGATGAATTTCTAGACCTCAATTGGTTCTCAAGCTAGCCAATTTTTTGCATTTGGACCTTATTATCACTTCATTTGCTCGATCGTGGACTCGAGAGGACGGCATTTCACTTGATACCTCTCCTTCAATTGTACTGCTCTGCAACTGTTTTCAATTTTGTATCATGGAGCTACTTGGTGCCTTTGTGGATCTCCTCAAAGTGGTTCTCTCACAAGCTGCCATTTTGGTGACTTGCTGTTAAATCCAGAACATGGGAGACTGAAACTTCTATGGATGTCCCTCTCTGGTCAAGTGTAGCTTTCGCATCCTTGATGTCTATGTTCAATTTTATCTACTCGAAATTGACACTTCAGAAATTAATGGATCTCTTTCGAATTGTTCTCAAGTGAGTCACATTTTTGTTCAACATGAGGATCATAATAGGGGCTTAAATTGCTTGATATAGGCCATGAGAAACTGGCATGTTTCTCCCGTTCCAACTGTAGCCACAATTTTTTCTATTTACTTTTATCTTCTTGAGACTTGTGTTACGGAACCCTGCATACCTGAATCTCACCCTCCTGAAAAAGTAAAACAATTACCATGCTCTCTCATATTACTAAGATTTTGAGGGTATATTTTCAGTATCTCCACTGTTGTCATCTATGTCTACTCTGGCACAAATAATTTATTATATTCTTGGGCTGCCTAATTCTTATCTTCTATGTCTTGTGTCATGGCTAGAGCAGTTACTTTGCCAAATTTGAACCTTCTGTAACTTCCTCCCATCGCAATTCTATCCCCTTGTGTTATATGTGGTAGATCATCGTGGAATTCTAAACATCATCATCATCTACCCCACATCCGGTCCAGACCAATTCAGGATGCGCTACACTGAAAATCTTCACTGTGTGTTGACAGCGTCCAAATAATTCATTGTTTCCTTGCTTCTGTTAAGGGATGGAAACATCTCCACCCCAACATCACCAGGAACAGATTTCTGTTTAATCATCAAGGTTTGATGTGCTGATAAACAATCTCCATGATTGTTCATTTTCCTTGCTTATAACACATAAGTTATTATTTGTACATTCCTTTAGGGAGTGGAGGAACAACAATTATTTGTATTCTGCAAATATTTTCCATGTAGTTACTTTCAGATCAATACAATTTTGGTTACATATTATGGCCAAAATTATTTTTCAGGTGTGAATGAATGTGATCTTTTTCTCCTTATAGAATTATTGTTGTACATTTGCTTCCTTTGCAACACACCTAATTCTACATTTATAGTGTTTTGGCTCCCTGAATTTCCTAGGTTTCAGATCACCTTGATCACAACTGCCTCTCTATCTCGATTCTCATTATTACGGCACATAACCAATCAGTAAATAAGAAATATAAATTTCAAATCAATCAAATTTAATAGAAAACACTTTTGTACTCATTAATGGACTCATTGGATACACCTTGTCATTGAATTTTGCAAAAAAATAGAGTGTTTTGAATGATATCAAGCAATTTTTTAAGTTGCTGAGTTGTATTTTTTGGGCTTGTCAAGTTTTTGCTGAGTCCGAGTTTTCCAACTATGGTAACTTGTAATTGCATTTGTTTCTGTTCAAACATGCTGCATTTACTGTGGCCATCTCATCTCATGACTGCCTTTATACTCCAAATTTGTTGTAATAAGCACTTCTTTTGGTAAGGAAATCCATCTTGTTATTGGTTTGGGGACTCTACTATCTCTTAACACGGTTGAATAAAACACTCAACCTAACTGTGGGCCTCCTTGATTATACATCTAACAACTAATTTTCTACCTTATCACTATAGTTATTCATGAACAAGCAATAACTTTTGAACGATCCCTAATCAAGGTAGTTTGTATCTAATACACGTGGCTGCAATCAAGGCCCTTTTACGGTTTACCTCAGCTACATTTGTGCTACAGTGACCTGTGCTGATAGAAGAAACAAGATTTACTGCCCCTATTTTTAATACCTTTGTCACTGCATAGTAACATATACTCTTGGGATTTCCTTTAGAGGCATATTCAAAGCTTGATTCAACATGTGGAAATTTCGTGGAAACTTAATTGAATTCTACATTATTGATTTTCAAATTTTTTTTTGCAAAAAGTTGTGTTTATATTTAGAGTATAATATTACAGCTTATGGTACAGAAAACAGGGAGAGGCATTATTCCCCAGTATCATGTCAATCTATATCTTAAGAAAAGCCTTAGGGTGCTTCACAATCTCAAAAAATATCGGTCCCAGAATACACAAAATAAGTCTTTTCAATGCCTCAGGCACTTAAACACATATATGAACACAATGTGAAAATAGACATTGAGAATAGGGGTGACAGGTGATAAAGGGTTATTTGTTTTGCCTCTCCAACTGTTCCCATCAGCAGTTTCTTCACTCTTAGGTAAGAGGTGCCACTTGGTTTGCTTTTTGTTCTTCTTCCCTTTTTTTTTTTGATGAATAGGCCTTTAACAAATTGTATTAACTAAAAAGATAATAACACACTATCCACAACAAAAGGTGGGTAATAGAAAGGCACGCCCTCAAAGTCTAGGTAGGATCAAGTCCAAACAAAAGATGAAAACATATAAAGCAAGGCTAAGACTGAATATCAGTAAAAATAAATAAAGCTGCAAAGTGGCAAGAGCAACACGAGGGTGATCATGGTCATTAGCTTTACCCCATATATTGGTGGGGTTGGAATCGTCAAATAGGCTCCCAACTTGTAGGAGCACCCTTCTCCTCTAAGTTGTCATTTATAGGTTGTTGAGCACGAATAGTGGTGTAATGTTGTAAAATGTAACCCTTTTACAATTTCATATTCGTTTTTGGGCCCTTCCTTTAGTGTGCCTTATATTATGTCATTTCAAGCCTATTTGGCCCTATCATGTCCTACTGTTGTCAAGTACTCAAATTAGGACCTGATTTGGCACAATAAGGCCCAACACTCATCACTCCCCTTTTGGAGGCCTTTTTTTGGTTAGATTATGTTCAAACTTGCACATAGTCCTTTTTGGGCACCATAGCCCCTCTTGGTGCCATGGACCCTTTTGGGCACCATGGTCCCTTTTGGGTGCCATAGTTCCTTTTGGGCACCATAGTTTGAATGGGTGTCCTGCCAAAATTTCCTAAAATTTGAGCCATTATTAGTGTCAGCCTTCTCCTTTTCAATTCCGGTCTCAATTTTTGTATATGACCATTGGAAGTCAGCCTAAATGTGGAAATACTTTGAAAACCCTAAGAAGGCATCATCTCTAATTCATTTGATCATCAATTCATAATCTATCTATTTCATTCAAGAGCAAGTATTCCTTCATTAAGAGCGAATTTGAGTACAAGGAGCATCAAGGTACAACAACTTATGGTCAAGTATGTTTTCATGATGGATTTTGTTATGATTCACATGTTGCATCAACACTTGAAGGACTTATCCAAAGGGCATTGCATCACCACCATTATCAAGTCCAGTGTAATATAATTTCAATTTAGCATTTCATTTTAGATTTAACCTCTGTCCTACCAGTTAAGCTCTCTTTTCTAATCAAGCATTGTTATAGTAGAGGTTATTACCTACTTGGGGTTTGGCTTAGGCAAGCCACTATAGAACATTACATTTTTCCTCGGTGTATGCGCAAGTTACAAATCCAACAACAGAAGTTGCATATTTGTATAGAGAAAACTGAGACACACAATTCTAGATTTTGAACATGTGAAAACCCTAGACTAATCCAGTTAGCACCATAGTCTAATGCATTTTTACTGAATTTCAGAGGGAGTGATCTATGGAGCATCCTAATCCGATATCCAAGGCCTTAGTTGACAAAGACATCTTCAAGACTAAGGCGCCTAGTTCATAGTCTGGCATTTTCAGGCTCAAATTTGAGTGACAAGTTCCTTTTTGCATCTCAATTCCAGATTTTAGTTTATATTTTGCCTTTCAATTTTGTACTTGTCTGTTTATGTCGATTATTATCAATTTTGCACCATTTTACCTAGTCATTACATATTCACATCAAATCAAATGAAATCAAAAAGAGGAAATAATCATACACAACATCTAGCTCTCATTTTGGACTGAAGTTGGATCTTGGTGGCTATTTCCTCCAATGAATGATATTGATTTGGGGTCTAAGTTTATATCTCTAGGCTAGTACCCCATTTTCCATAATTTCAAGTGAAAATTGCTCGTTCCAAGCAAAGAACTTGGCAAAATCCAACCAATCGGGAGTATCACACCCATGAGAAGAGGTGAAACATGGCTAAGAGAGTTGAGATCACTTGTGAGCATCATGATCCCTAGAGCCTTGAGATTGGGATCCTTGATCTCATTTGGCAGATTGAACACAACCATGCCTATTCCCATAAGATGGAGAGTAGGCAGGATCTACAACTTTGGCAATTGCACAAGGAGCATTACCCCAGTGATCAAGGAGCTCTTGTAGATGTGCAACTTCCAACGCAACCTTGCGAGGTTGACCTAAATTTACATAAGCACATTAGAGAAAATTGTAGCTTTAGTGTATAGAGAAAAGTGAACATTAGTTGAATAACTTGAAAAAAGAGTTGAATTACTATCTTTCCAAATACTAAAGAGAATTTTCACCCCAAAGGCATCCTAAACCTAGACAATTTAAATGGGAGATAGGGCTAATCACCCAACAAAACCATATGGCATGAGAAAGGGTTGGGCCGAAAAGGATTGAAAAAGTCATGTATCCAACTCCAAGCTTCTTGAGCTCAAGTGTAGAACCAAAATAGATGCTTGAGAGTTTCTAGTTGTCCACAAAAAGGATAATGGGATGAGAACTCCTAAATGAGACAAACAAGAACCAAGTGTAAGATCTTGGTAAAGAATGCACCATATGAAATGAGCCAATTTAGGCTCAAGAATGATGTGATGTCCGCAACTCAAGCCATGAGGCTTAACAACTTAATGATTAGACTTTGTGCTATTAGTAAATCTCCATATTTCATTTTGATTGCAATTGCTTATTTCTTGGAGAGGAGGGATTATTTTAAATATAAAAATTCAACATTTGAGGGAGCTGCCCCTCTTTGAAAGCAGAGGAAGATCATCTTTACCATGATGGTTTATCCAATGTTGCAAGGTTTTGTTGCTGTCCATTGGGCGAATTGATAAAGAAAACACAGTGACAAATTCATTTGCTAACATACTCAAGACAAGTACAACACACAATTTACATGTAAACGCTTATGGGAGAAAACCACAACACAATATTGCTTATATATAAAATCTTCTTACAACTTTGTAGGCACTGACCCATAGGAGACACCAATCCCCTCAATTTTTAGGCACCGACCTACTAGAGGCACCAGCCCCCTTGTCTAAGCACCAACTTAGTGAGAGACACCAATCTTTCCTATTAGGAAGTGCCAACTTCCAAAACTGTACCAATATCTGCTCCATTATCAACTCCAAATCTGCTTGTGTATATATGATATATCTTTTTCATGCACATACTCTCCTTGTGATGAATGATGTATCTTTGTATCTCACACACTTCTTTCTCCTCTACTTGTTTATCAATTTTCACATATCTCACTCACTCTTTTTTTTCTTCTACTTATTTTTAAACTTCACATATCTCACTCACTCTTCTTTCTCTATTACTTGAAATATCTTTTATTGCTTCTTCATTTCTACATGCTTCTCTCTTAATAGATCTTTTTTACTCTTCACACATTGCTCACTTCATTCCACACTATCTTCTCTGTCTGCTCAAATTCGTATGAATCTTTTTAAAATCTACTCATAGATTTGCTCAGAAATCTGCTATGAAACTTCTTTAAATCTGCTCATAGATTTGCTCAGAAATCTGCTACGAATCTTCTTTAAATCTGCTCATAGATTTGCTCAGAAATCTGCTATGAATCTTCTTTAAATCTGCTCATAGATTTGCTCCTAAATCTTCTTGAATTTGCTTTGAGTCTGCTCAAATCCTCTTCATAAGTCTGCCTGTGTTTGAGTGATTTATCTATTATTTTCACACTTTTCTTCTCATGGACAATCTCCTTTATATGCCATTTCATTCCTCTTTAAAAGAGGTGATTCCTCCAAGAGATGCGTCTGTCCAAGAGGTTGGCCTTCCTTAATAAAACCATTTTAATTTACTTTAAAAAACATTTTGATTCTTCCAAGGTGGCACTTACATGAGGGAGGTCATAAATAAGTATTTATAAGATCAATAACTTGGAGAAGATATCCTCACTTCCACTTCATGCTGAAATCCCCGGACTTCCACTTGCTAGTGAAATCCATGACCTACTTGAACCAACTTCCTATGGCACCCAAAAAGCCCGGCCTGTCTTGGAGTCCTGCCACTTGGCTATCAAAATCCCAACTAGGATGTAGATGCCCTCCATTTTTCTGAGATCAATGCTTGGTGAAGTTGAACACTTAATGATTTGAAGGATAATGTTGCTTGAGATTGGTTAAGTCAGCTAAGTTAGAGTGGAAACACATTGAATGGTTCATTGAGCAAGTTGTATTGATATCTTGAAGTCGTTTCCAGTGACCCCCCAAGTCCATGACGAGCTGATGAACATTTCCACTTGCTAGCAAAATCCACGACCAGCTGAGATGACTTCCATTTACCCTCTAGAAGCACGACCAGCTCTAGGCCACTTCCACTTGACACTCAAAAACCCAGCCTAAGGACATAAAGAGGTGATTGCATTGCTAGTTGCCTTCGTGAATGATGTTTGTGCTGCTAAGATGAGAATGATTTCAATGTTTAAACATGCAAGTGATAAAAAACGATGAAGAGATGGATGCAAATGGTTAAGGGAGGAAGTTGTCACTTCCAGTAGGGGTCAAAATCCATGACCACCTCATGGTCATTGTCAGTGACACTCAAAATCCACAACCACCTCATGGTCATTGTCAGTAACACCCAAAATCCATGACTAACTTAAGGTTATTGTTAGTGACCCCTAAAAAACCCGATCACCTTGCTGTGATTTCCAAATACATGCCCAAAACCCTGGCCAGCTTTAAGGCATTTCCACTTGGACTCTAAAGGTCCGGCCTGAGGAGAGACAATGAAGAATATGTTGCAGGCTTATCACCTTAATGAAGATGAAGATCCCTTTCATGAGGCAAGAGAGGAAGTTACTACTTCCACTTGGGGTCCAATTCCACTACCAGCTGATGACCACTTCCACTTGGGGTCCAAATCCACGACCAGCATACAACATTTCCAGTGTGGCCCCAAAAGCCCGGCCAATCATGTTTTACTTGCTAGTACCTATCAAGAAGCCCAACCAAGCATATAGCACTCCTAGTAGGGGGTCGAAAACCGGACCACCTTTGGAATTACTTCCAATGATCCCTTGAATCCACGGCCAAGGGCAGATTGAAAAAAATCAGACCTCAAAGAGTGAAGTCTCAGACTAAAATCATGAACAATCAGACTTCAAATATCAGTTAAGATCAAACCTTAAAAATAAAAAAAAATCAGAACTTAAGAGAACCTGAAATCAGAAATCTGTCCTCATGTCAATACCATTTCTAGATTAAGCACTTGATTATTTAGGTGTTTCTCTTGATGTTTGGTTATTGTGACCAGTCTTTCAGGTTTGATACAAGGAGCTCAAGAAGAAGTGAATTCTCAGACTGAGAACAAGGAATTATATCAGACCAGGGAAGGATGAGATCAGAAATCAGAGCTCAAAGGGTATTGTTCTCAAAGATTGAAGTCTTAATTAATTTATGTTTGCTTTTCAGGTTCAAGGTTGGATGCGTTTCAACATCATAAGGCAAAGGTGGATCAGCATTCAAGAAAGATACAAGATCAAGACAAAGGCCTTCATAAGGCAAAGGTGGATCAGCATTCAGGAAAGATACAACATTAAGGCAGGGAACACACTACAAAGAAGGAGAGAGAAAACACAAGTGAAGGAATCATGTTCCAAGGATAAATAATCAACACACCTTCAAGGACGCCATTGAATGAAGGATGAAAAGACAGCAATGAGCATGCAAGATCAAGAGCTAAGATATTCAAGGACATCATATTGATGATGAAGGAAATGTTATGACTATCTTGAATTTCCTCTAAAAATCCAAGAAATTATTGCCAGTATAGCAAAAGAGTAAATCCAAGACAAAGGCTTTGAGTGAAGGTGATCAAGTTAGAGAGATGATGCAATTTGGGAATATTCTCCCACCACCACCTCAATTACTAAAGGCGCTTGGAAATGTTGAATATCAAGAGATATTGCCTCATCACAAACTCTTATGATGAGTTACAAGGAGAAAGTAGTTGAGGTGGTGCCCAGTCATCATCAAATCACCTTCACGCATCACTCCAAGTCAAAGCATCTAGATTCAATGTATTTGACTAATCCGTCAAAGAGGATAATTACCACATGCGGGCACAAAGTTTGATGTACATAATCTCATTTATTGGTCAATCATTCAAAGAAGGACATGTGTCCTAAAAATGTAATTTTATCATTGGTCAAGCATTCAATGCTATGTAATGGGTGCAAGAAACCCTAATTAGGGTTTCTATCTTTCAATCTCGGCCATTGATGTGGATTTGATCATGGCCATTCAAATATATTGAGAGCACTATATAGGGTTTGCTCTCCTCATTTGTAAAAGTCAATAGTGAATAGACTTTAGATAGCGAGCAGCTCGTTGTTAGAAGTAGAATAGGAGAAGGTAGAAATTGTTGCCAAGCTGGTAAATTAACATGGCGGAATGTGTTGTTTCTTGTACATATTGCATGGTTTCTTGTTAGATCCTAATCCTAGATGAAGTTCATTGATCGTATGGAGTAATGCATGGATGTTGATAATTCCTTGTTCATACTATTTGTGATTGGATGATTTTCAATTGTAGTGCATAGTTAGCTTGAACATTAAATGTGCTAGTTCAATTGTGGATGTGTTTATTCAAGTTGCACCAGTGTATTGGGTATTTGGATGAATGTTTCATATTATGAAAACCTTTCGTTTTGTGTAGCTGTTGGTAACATGGTGAAGCAAAGCTTGGTTGAAGGAATGTGTCCATCCAAGCGTGATCCATTATTGTCATTGATCTTAGGAATAGATTAGATCACTCTAAATCCTTTATCTCTTTTTCCTTTTTATTTAAAATCAAGTAAAATTCCATGTTCCAGCAGCATTCAAACATTCAGGTTCAATGTAAGTCCCCCTTGTGATTCCAGCAAATCACATCACAATCACTGAGTCTATCCATGTATAAGGTCAAGAATTGACTATCGAAACATTGGAGTTGTCTTGTTTGATCACATAGTTTAGCATCTGAGAGGTCTTTGCTCAAGAGAGGATAAGATACTTAGTATTTTATTCTATGTTTGAAGGTGTCATAAAAAACACATCAACAGGGTCCTCACTCAACCTCCCATTATTCAAATATAATTCTTGCTGTCATTTTTGTTATTTAGCACTAGCCTCCAAAACAAGTCGATGTGGAGGAAGAATCTAATACTTTCAATTGATTTTTAGAAAGCTACAACTACATGCAACCCACGATCTTCAGCAACGATTTCTTGTTTCCCACAACTCCTATCATTTCATATGAGCCAACCAAATCATGAAGCAGCAACCATAGGAAGGAGAATACGATAGTAAAGAAAAGAATTCCACACCCTTACGTTTGCTCGTTTTTTCTTTGAGTTGTTCGTTTTGAAATTTTTCTTATGAATGTTCAAAATTCTTAAGCCAACTCAAATAGAGGAAATCCTTGCTATGCCAGCTCTTGCAATCCCACAAATACCTTATTAGCTGTCAATATCCCTTTGGCAACTTGCGTTAAGCAAATCAAATATAATACGACAGAACTTTTAGACAAATCAATGCCCAACCAAAAGCTTAATGTTTTGTTTAATAATCTCGTCTTTTAGTACCCAAACCATCAAGTCAAATCCCTACAGCTTACTTATTCTCCAACTATCAATAAAATATTCAATTAATTTTCCAGGTTCTAAACAATGAAGTCAATCAACATTTCTGTTACGCCCAACAATAGAGAATTAATTTGATCAATTAGGGAACACCCTTGTCCAACTCCATAATTAATAAATCTACAATGTTCCACTCCATTTAGCAAATAGACATGCAACTCAATGAACTTCACAAACTGAACTGCAAACCTGATAGAATTGAACCACTGTTCAAGTTTTTGACCTTGAAATCTGCAACTTCTTTTCATCCAAGCTAAGACTCCACACGAATCTCACTGCATTTACTAGTGTAGATCTTCCACCACCGAAGCCAATCTTCTCCTAGAGAGTTTTCATCCTCAAGAAGGTAGAATCAAACCAAGTTTGTAATGTCCTTGATTTCTGCTTGGGTCGACTAGCCCAATGATTAAACAAATTAATAAAATATTAAATAATAAATAAATAAAATTTATAATAAATGTTAATTATTAATACATTTTATAAAGTTGCCTCTATAGGCATGTGTTTTTTGTGGCGGTTTCTATTTTGGCCGACTTAGCTGGGTGGATATATATAGAGGTGTTTTGGGCTCTTTCTGGCATCAAAGAATCTCATTTGTGAATGCATTAAATAAATGTCAGTATTCTAAGATGAAACCCTTAAAAGATTCTAATCGGGTGGGATGATACCCCTGTCCATTATCTATGCTTTTACACTCAGCTTTCTGCCCTTCCTGAGTCAATTGTTATTACAGGTTTGATCACCATTAGGAGGTGAAGAAGGGCAGAGGTAGAAGCAGTTGGCGGTTGCTGTAGATGATTTAATAGTCCCTCAAGCTTCAGATCGTAGTAACTCTTGCAAATATAAATCTCCTCCTTTGTTGTATGTCTATCAACATCAGCAAAGCAAGACTGCTGGACACACAAGGAGGAGCGATCTCAATTATTTGACAAGGCATCCAACCTTAGAACTATTCCATGCAGTCAACAGAGAAGGTCGAGATTAGCTCAAGCGACGATTTGGTGTTATAGACCAAGTGCTGGTAATGGTGTGTAATCAAGCTCCATTAAGAACTTTGTGTATTTTAGAATATTGAGATCTGTAGAGTGCTATGTCTGAGTGCACACTTATCCACTTATAACCATCATTTTGCCTCCTATTATTCCAGTAGAAATCCAAGGGTAAACAAGATATATCTTGATGCATAAGGAAGTTCCGCAATATCCAATACAAGCAAAAGTATTGCAATTGCATGACTTATTCAAATTTGCTCGGATTTTCACCAAATTTGAAATGTGACATCTAGGACACTAGGAAAGTCCCACAATATCTAGTAATAGGAAGAAGTTACACAATTGCATAACTTCCTCAATTTTTCTTGTATCCTCCCCAAATTTGAATTGTGACATCCCAAACACTAGGAATGTTCTGCAATATCCAATAACAGACAAAAGTTCTGCAATTGCATAACTTCCTCAATTTTGCCTGGATCTTCCTCAAATTCGATTGAAATGTGGCCACCCATTTGGCTTTTCTCCAAGGTTAAATTATCACTTGACAATAAACCAATTGGAATTCTTTGAAAATTGATTACCAACTTCTACAAGAAAAACAAACAAGAAATTAGACAAACAAGAAAGCAAGAAAAATGTTTTTGGTTGATGTAGTTTTGCTTGTGGACCTAGATGCTCTTGCATCAGACATGCCGGGTTAGTGAAATGTTCCATGAGTTGGAAAATCATGAATATTTTGGAAATTTGTGGAATCAGAATTCCATACTTGGCTAGCTTTGCAACACTTAGCCAAGAAGTTTCATTTGCAGCTTTGTTCTTCCACTAAAGTATTCTATATATTCCTTTTCCCTAGCTCTCTTAACCACATGCGAATCAATCACTCTTTCTACATCTTCAATCTTCTTCTTAGGAAATTGAAATATCTATTTTTGTCCATCTTGCAAACTTGAGTGCAAATCCCCTTGTAAACTTCTCTCCCCTTTGTTAAACTTTTATAGATCAGCAACATTGAAAATGAGAGATATGTCTATCCTTGCTAGAAGCTCAATCTCATAGGCATTAGAGGAAAAAGTTCTTAGCACGTTGCATGTGCCTATTTTCATCCATTTTAACTTATCGCATGTTCCTTGTGGGAACCTTTCTTTTCTTACATGTGCTAAAACTAAGTCACCTACCTGAAATTTGTGTTCCCTTCTGTGCATATCAATACGTTCCTTTCATTTAATGACACTTCTCTCGAACTTTTCCTTCACCTCTGTTAGGAATTCATGTTAGTGTTCACATGGGATAGGGTGTGTGAGGTAAAGTAATAACTCACGTAGTAATTATGTTTGTTACTAATATTAAATTATCTGTTAGGCTTGTTAATCATATGTAGAATTATATTGTTGTATGGGTGTATGTTTGTTTGAGTTGTTAAAACAACTCAATTAATTAGTGAGTTGCTCCTATAATGTAGGAACCCAAACTCCTATAAATATGTAATCCATTGAACGAATGTGAGATATTGAAGCCTATTAGTTTGGTTGCAAAATTGTTCTATGCTTCTATATTTTTGCTCAAAATTGTTTATATGGTATCAGAGCCCATTTGAGATCCTTGGCTAGATTGGCTGAACTTAATTGCAGGCCTCGTGAGCTCTTTTGTATTGGTGAGAAGATTTACCCATACTTCGATCGTGTTCACTGTCATTGGCCTGCAAGTTGGGTTTTAATGTTAAGTCAGCTTTGTTTGGAGAGGTCATTTCTCCAATTGGGATCTGCCTCTGTCTGTAGACTTGTGTACCATTTGTATTTGTCGGAGCTTCTATATTAGATCAGTGGATGCTATCTTTGGCTCATTGTTCTATATTGTAATTGGTTATCTCGTGCCAAATCTTGAAAGCTCATATCTCATGTGAGAGCATTATGTATTGTGTAGTGCACTGGTGATTTGTTGTAGAGGACTCGTATACTGATTTGTGACTGAGGTTCTTTGTCTAGTCAGTGCATCTACCTGCTATGTATCCCCTAGTCACTGCTCTTTGTCTTGTGTGATTGGCAGCATTTATGTCATTGGTTCGTATCCCTCAAATTGTGAAGCATCAATTTTTTGTAGAAACATCCTCTTGACTAGGGCTTTGAAGAGGCGCTATTGATTGAACTCCATTACTGTGACAATTTTGTAGAGAGGAGGGTCTGATTTTAGAAACAGTCGAGATCATACTTGTATGTTTGCTGATACAATTGTTCGTTGCAATTTATAGTCACTTGCTCATATTTCTACGCATCTGTCCAGACATTACCCTAGGTTCGACCTCTGTTCAATTGAGGAAAAACTGAGGACACAGAAAAGGGAGTTATAAAGAGATTTGGTGTACCCATTAGTTTTGAACCAGTGGATAGTGTCGTGGTAAATCACTTGTATGTGAGTCTGATATCAAGGAGAGGATTTGATATTGATTCATCTCCATTAGTCAGCCCGATATCTTCTAGATGCATTCTTTAATGACATCCTACCCTCCTCTCGATGCTCACATTGCACCCTTTGGAGATGCACATTAGAGTATGTAGCAGCACAAGTTAAGAGGAGTGCATATATGTGTTTAGATTTATTGTTGAGTGAGCATTGGAAGCAAATAGGTATTGATGAAGAGCTGGTGGTGGAATTTTAAGTTGTTTTGGTCATCTTGTTGTGTTCAAGCAAGTCAAGTTCTCTCATATCTTAATATGAGGACATGTTTTGTCTTTTGTTTAGTCTCTTAAAGCCTATGCCTGTAGATTGAGTGTTTCAAAAATTTGTATTAGTTCTTATAAAAATATTTTATTTGTTGTTTAAAAGTCAAGTTGTGAATAGGCTCCATTTTCGCAAGTCTTTAATAGTCATCAAAAGTGACACAGAATTTTATAAATTGTTCCAATTGTAAATGGATGCATTATCGCTTGTATGCGACGTCCATATTGAGGGGGGATATTTTAAAAATGATCCTCAAAAGCCAAATTTGCTAAGTTAGTAGCAAATCTATTGGAGGATGGAGGCACAGGAGGTTGGAGGACAATCAACGTCCTCTCGTCAGTCACCAATGACAGGGTCGCTTATCAGCTCTGGTGGCATTTTATTTTAATGTATGCAACATGATATGATTTGTTTTTCAGTGTTCCTAGTTGTGTGAATAAGTGGAATTTCACATTGGGGGGGGGAATATAACCAATGTTCAATTCCCATTTGTGATATGTATGTTGATTTCTATATAACTTCCCTGATGTACAAGCATAGTGGCGAACAACAGCACCAAAGTTAGTCAGTTCATGGATCTTGAATGGGTTTGTGGGAGGATCTAGAAAACCACACGAAGTGGACAATTGGTGGGTTCCTTTTCATGTCCAAGTTTGTGGTAAGCCTGTATGAAAACCATGAAAGGTTGATAGGGGTGCCTTTCATTTTAAATCAAGATCATGAGAGTTGGGCTTACTGCAGATGAAGGTTGTGAGTTCTACCATGTTCACACTAAGGGGGGTGTTAGGAATTCATGTTAGTGTTCACATGGGATAGAGTGTGTGAGGTAAAGTAATAACTCACATAGTAATTATGTTTGTTAGTAATATTAAATTATCTGTCAGGCTTGTTAATCATATGTAAAATTATATTGTTGTACGGGTGTATGTTTGTTTGAGTTGTTAAAACAACTCAATTAATTAGTGAGTTGTTTCTATAATGTAGGAACCCAAACTCCTATAAATATGTAATCCATTGAACGAATGTGAGATATTGAAGCCTATTATTTTGTGTGCAAAATTGTTCTATGCTTCTATATTTTTGCTCAAAATTGTTTATAACCTCCTCATGTAACTCATGAATGTATTCAAAAAAATCTTCTACCCATAGACTATTTGGAATGGGCTTCTTCCTGCACTCATGTTTACCAAATTTTTGTAAGAAAATCCTTCTTGTGTCAAGGTTGTTGATTTTTATGATCAGATTTGCAATATGCAGAAACACAAAAATACAACACATGAGCAAAATAGGACACAACACATATCCTAGGAAAACCCTCCTACTTGAGGGAGAAAAACCCAGCAACAATATCTCTTATATGTTGAAGTAATTTGATTACAATATGGCCAACACAGCCAATTATGAGGCCACTAACAAGGTGTTGATGTGTCTTTTGTACACAACCAAACACAGAATAAAATACATAAAGGTACCTTATCCTCTCTTGAATAAAGCTTCCCTGAATGCTGAAGATCTCGCAGAAGGATCAATCAGAGTAGCTCCAAGGTTTTGATTATAGGTTCTCCACGTGTGGATAAGCTCTTTGCGGTATGATGTGATTTTGCTGGAATCACAAGGGGACTTACATTCGATAACCTGAGCGTCTGATTTGCTTTGGATATCACTGGAATGTGAGTCTTTACCGATCCTTGATTTTTAAAAAAGGGAAAAGGATAAGGGTTGGAGAAGGATCTAATTCTAACACTAAGAATGTAGGAGCAATGGATGACCTTTGATGAAACTTTAACTAAGTCTTACTTTGACATGCTAGAATCATCTCCACAAGGTTAGTGCGATCTTCTAAGGAAAGCTTTATGATGTTCAGATCACCGCTACAAGCATAAACACCGTCAGGTTGATGCATATCAATGAATGATTCTAGTTTACTATGCAAGTCAAGTTTGCAATCAACAAATCTCTAGTAGTATGGATATACAAATTTCACCATTGATCATACAAATTTCTTCCATTCATCTAATAACATGAAATTAAATTTGAGAAGTATAGAGACCATGCAAATTGTAGAATCGACACATAGAATTCATCATTCCTTCAATGAAGTTTACATGTCTTTTGCAACAATGTCTTGGCAACAATCTTTGCCTTCTCTTTATACTCTACTCTAAAATGCTATCTACTATTGAGCTACTAATTATTGACTATCTCTCTTTTGTTAACTCCTAAGTATTAACTAATCTCTGACTATTAACCTTTACAAATAAAGAGCCAGGACTTTATATATAGAACCCCTTTACAAATTGATGGCTTTGATTGACTTAGAATCAATGGCTAGGATTACAAGATAGAAACCCTAATTAGGGTTTGTTATAACAAACTTCCTTAGCCAATGAGAAAATTACATTCCAGGAGTGAGAACCAATAGGAAGCAGGGGTAGGTACATCGAAGTTTGTGCCGTCCCTGATAAATTAGGTTCATTGAATCTAGACATGCTGAGGTGGACCAATCTGATTGGAGGAAAAGTGACTGGGATGCCACTTTGTCTGACGTTTGTATCTTGGTCAATCCTACTTTGTCCTTGATGCGAAGAATGATGTACCTCTTTGACTTCCATGTACTTGATGAGGCCTCCTCACTGTCAAGTTTTCTTTCTCTAGTAGCATACCTCGCCTTGAAGTGTTGGTGAGGTCATTCTTCTCTGTCATCATGTGGTTCCTTTGTGTGGCCAAGTGAAGGTTTTGAAGATAGCTGGCAACTCCTCGAACACTTGCAGTCTTCCAACGCTTCAAAACACCTTGAGTCCTCCTTATGCATTTGGAACATCCTTGATGATGATGGGCTTAGAATAGGTCGTCCTCGTCCTGGCCTGATTTTCTTCCATCTGCAAAACAAACCAAAAGATGATTAAGTATGCATGATATATCTATCTTAACATAAGATTTCTTACCTTAAATCATCAACAAGAAGGCATCAAAATGGAATTTGCTTAGGATCCTCTCTAGGGACATGCCCTATAAGACTTTCACTCTGGACCCTTTGGAAGGGTCAGGAGCAAAATTTGCTATTTTGCTCAATTTAGACCTCATTTCATCATTTCATAATCTTAGGCCTAGTCTTCAAACCTCTTCTCGTCGTAATCTCAAAACTAGCCCTTTGCCTAGCTCAAACAAGGTGAAAAATAGGAGTTTCAAATGATTTTGCTCTGGACCTAGGCCAAGGACAGGACCTATAGAGAATTTTGCTTTGGACCCTTTGGAAGGGTCAGGAGCAAAATTTGCAATTTAGCTCAAACTTCATCATCACTTTGCCTTGAACTTCTCTTGACCTTTGAATTGCTTTCTCCTGAAGACATCATTGATTTGACCCCCCAAAAGACCAAAAAAGAGGATTTCGCTTTGGACCTTGGCCAAGGACAGGACCTATAAGGAATTTCGCTCTGGACCCTTTGGAAGGGTCAAGAGCGAAATTTGCATTCTTGGCTCAAATTCTTCACATTTTGTGACCACAACTTGCTCAAATGCATGTCTAAGGATGCCTCTAATCTCAATCAACACTAGGTTTGATGCAAAGTTGGAGCAAAATAGAGGTTTTAAGAATTTTGCTCTGGACCCTTTGGAAGGGTCAGAAGCGAAATTCTTCCTTAGGCTCAAATTCTATCATTTCTCTACTCCAAAATGCCTCCGCTCAAATTCTATCATTTCTCTACTCCAAAATGCCTCCCAAGGCAAGCATACACTAGTCTTCTCTCCACCAAGGCCTAGGAATCCATCTCTTAATCTCAATCATAGGCAAACTAGATGATTTGGGGAATTTTGCTCTAGACCCTTTGGAAGGGTTAGGAGCGAAGTTCTTGATTTGCTTGTTTTCCTTCACCTAGATCTATCCTTCTCACTTTCTATACCTAGACTCACATCTTTGGATCCCTCTCCCATGTATGCAACACTTGTTTGACCCTCAAAATGGCTTGATAGGAGAAATTCGCTCAATTCGCTCAAAAACATGGCCAGGTACATGACCTATTTAGGATTTCGCTCTGGACCCTTTGGAAGGGTCAGGAGCGAAATTCTAGTTTAAGCTCAAAATCTTCATCATTGGTGGCCACAAGCCCTTCAAAGGCATGCCTAGGGGTATCTCCAAACTTATTTCACCTTGATCAAGGTTTGTCTTGACACAAAATTTGGAAGAAAGAATAGGTTTTAGGAATTTCGCTCTGGACCCTTTGGAAGGGTCAGAAGCAAAATTTGCATTTTGAGCTCATTTCTTCATTTTTTCAACTCCAATCCACCTCAAAAGGCAAGGACACATCACTCCACTCCCATCCACGCCATAAAAACCAAGGATTTGACCTTCTCCAAGGGAAAAATAGGTATTCTTCAAGAATTTCGCTCTGGACCCTTTGGAAGGGTCAGAAGCGAAATTCAAGTCGAAGCGAAATTCCTTCACATTTGGTGATCACAAGCAGCTCAAAGCCATTCTTAAGGACATCTTCAATCTTAATTTACCCTGATCCACACTTGGCTTGACACAAAATTGAGAGAAAAAGGTAGATTTTGGGAATTTCGCTCTGGACCCTTTGGAAGGGTCAGGAGCGAAATTCACATTCTAGGCTTGACTCTTCATCTCTTCAACTCCAATCTTCTTTGCAAGGCAAATATACACCACTCCGCTTGCATCCACGCCATAGGAACCAAGGATTTGACCTCATCTAAGGGGGAAATAGGTGTTTTCAAGAATTTCGCTCTGGACCCTTTGGAAGGATCAGGAGCGAAATCCATGTTCTAGGTTGGTTTCACACTTCCTTCATCCAATCCACCTTCAAACTTGATCAAATTCACCTCTCCTTATCACCATCAAGTCTATTTGGCACCTACTTAGCTCAAAATCTTCACTTTTCAATGCCTTAGGCAAAATAGAGGGTGAAATGAGGATTTCGCTTTGGACCCTTTGGAAGGGTCAGGAGCGAAATTCTCATTCTAGGTTGATTTTCACCATTTCATCGCCTCAAACCTCCTTCAAAGGCAAATATGCATCAACATCACTTGAAACCATGCCTTAGAAATCCAAAACTTGGCCATAACAAGGAAGAAAATGAGTTTTATGTGAATTTCGCTCTGGACCCTTTGGAAGGGTCAAGAGCGAAATTCTTCCTTGAGCTAATTTCTCACTTCCTTTCTCCTTCTCATGCTTTGGACATAACTTCTCAAGACTTCTTTAATCATCATCAAACTCAAATTGGCATTTACTGCAAGATTTTGTGAAGAAATAGGGTCTACAAGAATTTCGCTCTGGACCCTTTGGAAGGGTCAAGAGCGAAATTCACCTTAGGCTGTAATCCTGACTTCATTTTTCACATTTCTTCACTCAAACAAGTGTTTTTCCTTCACTCAAGCTTGGGAATGGGTTAGCTCATAGTCTTGGTCAAGGTGGAGTGTCTTATAGAGGAATTTGCTCTGGACCCTTTGGAAGGGTCAGGAGCGAAATTCCTGATTAGCTCAAGTTTCTTGACCTATTCTGATCATCTCACCAAGTCTGGCCTTGTCTAAGGCGTTCCCAGATCATCTTCACATCAAATCATGCCTAGGACTTCATCATTCGTCTATTGGATCAATCTTAAACCCTCACAGATGATATTGACTCAGGAAACTTCACTGATTTCTTCGAACTTAGACCAGACACAAAAGCAAAACTTGACCTAAGGAAGGCCTTAAAGAAACCTTGACCTAGACCATCTGCTGACTCACCCTGGCTCAAGAAGAGCCTGCTATCTTAATGATCCCTCTAACAACTCTCCAATCCAAAGGCTAATAGACAAGAACCTAAAAGACCTAGAAAACAAACCCCAGAAAGCAAAAAGTAGGGGTCCCCATTTGCAATGGGGCGATATGTGAATACGTCACAACACAAGGCCGATCTGCAACTATAACAATAGCGCCAATTTATACTGTATATATTGACCTCTTTGATGTAAGTATCGAACTTGCTGAAGTCTGAATGCTGAGTGGAGGAGAGCGATCTGATTTTTGTGTCTATTTGATGTCCAACAATGAGGTTTGCCTTTTTCCCTTTATATGTGCATTGTGTCTTTTCATATGAGTCGTCCTCCATCTCAATGGGGATGACTCTTCAATTTCGAAGAGAGACAACTTAATTAAGTCGGCCTACAAAAGATACTTGGTCGGCGATCATAAATCAAATAGTCTCCTGCCGCTAATACGTTAGCAAAGGTAAGGTCCCATTTTGTGGTTTGTCTCCCACCAAACATCTCAATAAGTTTCAAAAACTCTGTTCACAACTTCTGTCTTCCCATCAATATGGGGAGTATAGGTTGAGTCGAACCCTACCTCGGTGCCCATTTTCTTCCACAATGTTTACCAAAAATGGCCAACAAACTTGGCGTCCCTATTTGAGACAATGCTTTTGGGCAATCTATGTAGCCTAACTACCTCCTTGAAAAATAATGTAGCTATGTTGGATGCATCATTAGTCTTTTGGCATGGTATGAAATGAACCATATTTGAAAACATATCCCCTAGAACAAAAAATGAATCATTACCTCTTTGTGTTTGAGGAAACCCTAAAAGAAAATCCAAGTTTTTGTGCTCCGGTGGTCTCTTTGGTATAGGCAATGGCCAATATAACCCAGTATCTTGTCTTATACCTTTGGCATGTTGACAAGTTTTATAACCTTGTACCATCCTCTTCACATCTCCACTTATTTTAGGCCAAAGATGCCCTTCATTCAATTGTGCCAATGTCTTATCCATTCCAAAATGTCCATTTGAGCATTCACTTGTTTTTCTTTGATCAGGTTCCCTCATTGAACCTCTAGGTATACATAATTTTTGTCCCTTGAACAACAAGCCATCTTGAATGAAATACTCCACCCATGAAGTTTTGTCCTTTTCTACTAGAATTTGACTATCTATCCATGTCTCCTTAAAATCTGTCTCATGTGGATACAACTCCATTGCAATAAAGCCAACAAAATTGACTCTTAACTCAATTCATAAAAAATTCTCTTCTACTAAGTGCATCTGCTACCCTATTTGACTTACCACTTCTATGTTTGAAGACAAAAGAGTAGCTTCACAAGAATTCCACCAATTTCATATATCTTTGGTTCAACTTACCTTGTTCGTTGATAAATTGCAAGGCATGGTGGTTTGTGTACAGTACAAATTCATTAGACAACAGATGATGCCTCCACTTCTTCAAGGCCTGCACTATAGTGTAGAACTCTTGGTCATAGACAGAGTATTTCCTCTTTGCTTCATTTAACTTCTCACTAAAGTAGGCAACGGGTCTTCCTTCTTGACTTAATACTCTCTCAATTGCACTACCATTGGCATCGTAGTCCACTTGAAATAATTTGCCAAAGTCTGGCAATGGCAACACTGGTTGTTTTGTTACCTCCTTCTTCAACAATTGAAAGCTCTTTCCTGCTGCAGCAGTCCACTGAAATTCTTTCCTACCACCCTTCATTGTCTCCATGATAGGTGCACATATTTCGTTGAAATTTCTTATGAACTTCTCATAGAAGCTTGCCAAGCCATGAAAACTTCTAACCTCAAACATGCTCTTGGGTGAAGGCCAATCCACTATTGCTTTGACCTTCTTTGGGTCCATCTTCAACCCCTCTTCAGATATTGCAAGGCCTAGGCATACTAGTTCTCTCTTCATAAAACTGCACTTCTTCAAATTCACAAATAGCTTCTTTCCTTTCAATCTTTGAAACACTTCCATAATATGCCCCAAATGCTTCTCCTTGGTTTTACCAAACACTAAGATATCTGTTAGCGAAATCCAATAACAGAATTGCCATTGATGTCAAATATATTTTACTACTCCAGACTTTATATAAATCAAATTGAAGTCTTTTTTGCTATACCTTATTTCAATCATTTTCAGATTTGGTTATCAGAAGCAATGAGAATGTGGTTTGTAAAATTGTATCTCCAGCAGTATCTTCATTTGTCTCATGTTCGCTCAGGTTTAGTTTATGGCTTCAAATTGTTTCAGAATTACCACATATTATTCTGAGTAGTATTTGGTGTCTGCTTGAAACACATAGCATTGGTGGCAGAACGATTTATGTGATGTGAAATTAGTTGGAGTTGGTTGTAAATTCGAACTGTCTTCAGTTTGTTTAAGTTAAAATAATTTATGAAAGATCTTCCAAGTAGTTCGAACTGGAAATGATTAGTCTTTTTTGTTTTATAAACAAATAAGTTAGTTAAGTAGTTCGAACTGAAATATGGTTAGTTTTTGTTAAAGAAAATAACCAGTAACTACCAACTAATTCGAACTATATGCTTTCTTATAAATGTCCTTTTGGAGATTGTTTTGGGAGAGTTTCAAGGGATATTGTCAAACACTTTTCATACACATTCAGTGCTTGCTGGTCTGTGATTTCAGTCTGATTTGTATGCTTAAATGGAAATGGAATTCAATTTGAATGCTTGAAATTAACCCTATAATGACTGAGCAACAAGCTGAATGCAAGGGGTACTTTCCTTAGACTTTCCAACAGCATATAGATGAGTTTTACAAGCAAAATGCACTCCTACAGCCAATGGACATTTTGTCGAACAATTGACACGCATACCAAGAACACTAATGATCAGAATGCTGATTTGAAACTCCCAGCTTAAGACAGCTGTAATAGAATTATAAATTTATTAATCCTTACAAAATATTCGCACATTACAATCATACCCGGATAATTGATATCTTTGTTGCTTGAAGCCCTTGATATGTTGCAGCAGCAAAATGCAACTGTACGGCCAGCAAAGGGAGTGTTGCAATTGCCTGGGAAGGAGAGCTTACTGCACTCTAATGATGTGTCTGTCCTTTAAACACCCCAGTACCCTTTCAATGATTTTTTTACAGAATTTATTGTGGGCTCTAAATCCAAAATCGCCCCACCTAGGGAATGGCACCACTTACAGCAGGCTGGAGCTAATTTGCAGCTGACATACAGGAACCCCTTGACTGGCAATGTATATTAATTCCTTGCTGTTCTTCTTCTTCACTAAACTGATTCAAACCTGATTGAAATTCTGGAAAATATGGCCTTCAATATGCACAATTGAAACCTTTGGATGAAGCTTACCCTTTTAGCCAAACTCACTGGGTATTCCACCAATTCATAAGGCTGTAACACTGAAGATTTGTTCGTTCTCCAATGCCCTATCTTGCTGAAACTCAGAAACCCTTGTCTCTGTGCTTTCCAAATTGAGTTCAAGTTGTTTAACAAATGCCAATCGAATGCCAAGTTCGAACTCCAATGCCAAATAAATACTTCTTCAAGAAAGTTCGATTTTCTTCATAAAGCACATTTAATACTCTTAAAAATATTATATCTTTCACTTTATTTAATAATCCGCCCCCAACTTAGGAAAATGTGCTCATGAATTAATTATATAATTTGGCCCCCTCTTTATGATGATTAGACCCTCAACTTAAGTGATTTTTTTATAAAGTTAATTTATAACTTTATAATTAACCATTTAATGAATTAATATTAATTTGGTCACAATACTAATAATATCTCCCTAAATACACAACATATTAATGTGCCGTCTGAAGTAGTACTCTCTCCTCATAATTCCCCATGTGACCAAATACACTTTCTAAAAATAGTCTAAAAATATCTCTATTACTTCTGACTTACTATAAGTATGGCAAACGGAGTCGAAATGATATTGAACGAAGGCCAAATCCATAAATCTCTGAATGTTGGAGATGAAGCAATCCTCAGGAGACCCTCTAACCAACCTCATTAGCCTACGAGGGTCATATAATAGGCTAATCCTCCAAAAATCCATGTCTGCTAAAAAGGGACATTACTGTTTTTTTAACATATGGCGAGAAGGAGAAAATATACGTATGAACTAAAAAGGTTTCAGTGTGAAGATTGAAATGTAAGGACGTGAAATGTCAGGAAGATCAGTGCAGAAAATGGCGATGTAGACTTCCTACAAGGTTTTGTCAGAACAAGTATTATATCATCATGTGACAAGGATGATATTGGGTAAAAATCTTTTTCAGAAATCTGTGTTTTGAAAGTCAGTAACAGTATCTTTGTTTTAGAAGTTTATTCCTTAATAAGTGTTTTCAGAAACATTTATACTTTCAGATATAGATGCACGCTTCATTGTATTTTTGAAATTTCAGATTTTGGAACAAAGTAATAGTCATTATCAGAAGTTATATTACTTTCAGACACAAAATAAATATTCTCAGATACGTAATCTACAGTATTATGAGTTTTGCTGATATTGTTCAGAAAATTCATGTGAAGATGATTGCAGATTCATTCTGACACACAGACATTGCTGGTATTCTGGAAGATATACAGAAGTTTTTTGTTGATAGAATTGGGTCATTTGAATAATATCATATAATCTTGATCTGTCTGATTGTTCTATAAATGAACATATGAACTTGGTGATTTAGTATTTCAAAATTGATTATCATTTCATTGTATTCTTTCTTGAAGAAGTTTAAATTCTTGAAAGTTGATAGGGTTGGTGCCCTGAATATTGTATGAGTTGGTGCTCAGAGAAAGGGACGGGTTTGGTGACTCCTTAGGGTTGGAGCCCTTAAATTTTGTAAAGCATTTAAATTGTGAGGTCGGATTAGGACGGTAGATCCTAGCGGCATTTCTCACCGTGGTTTTCCCACATTGGGTTTCCACGTAAACATCTTGTGTTGAGTGCTTTTGTGGTTGCATCTCTTTCAGTTTGCAAGTGAGAAAAGTTTTTGAATTAAAGATATTAAAAGATATAAGTCCACCTTCTCAATGTCATCCTTAATGTGTCCAAGTTTTATGTTCAGTTTGTAAAATTCCTCTATATACTCTTGCACACTCTTCTCCTTCTGTTTGAGGTTCTACAACTTCTTAAATATGGTGTTTTGATGGCTTGTTGGTAAGAACTTTGCCTTCAACTTAATTACTATCCTCTCCTAGGTTTTAATTTTCTCCTTTCCTTTTCTCTATCTTTCAACTTGCACATGACCCCAGCATAGAGATGCATGTCCCTTCAACCTTGTAGCTGCAAGCTTACCCTTTTAAGGTCCTTAATGGATTCCAATCGAAATACTTATCGATTTTTAAAACCTAGTCTATCAACTCCTCTAGATTCAAATTATCACTGTGAAGTGGTGGAACTACACAGGGTTTGCTAGCAATTCTAGACTTTGTGCTTAAAAACCTTCGTTCTTGATCATCTCCTCCTTTTTCTTCTTCTGCATTCTATAGGTACTCTTCTACGTTGTGTACTTTCCATAGCATCCAATCTTGTTGTGATTCCCCTCAACATTCCACAAGTGCCATGTCTCTAGATCGTGGGGATGCCCTTCTACCTCTTCCAATCTGTGCCATGTTTCCTAAGATCCTCTACAGTTCAAGTTCACTCTTCACATTCCCTACAATCTCTTTAGGAGTTTTAACTCAACCTTCCATATTCTTCAAAATTCAACCTGCTCTGATACCACTTAATGCACGTTCAAGTCTAGGAAGTTTGACTGACTACTGAAGCATGCAACAAAATTGAACTAAAAAAACATAATGATGAAGTATTCTCTTGTTAGCATGCAATAAACTTGTTACAACAAGAGTTAAAGAATGATACAATGATATTAAAGCTCCCTATTCTGACATGCCTTCATAAATGTCTTGGCTCTCAAGCTGTACAACATTTAAACATTCAATTTTGACAGCTCTCTCCAAAAGACTCAAAAAATGAAGAGAACTTCACTTAAATAGAAAGCACGGGGGATATGGCACAACCACCCCACATTCTGGCATGATAGGACATGTGTTGGGCACTTACTCGCGTTCTTGACCCACTTTTTAGGCCATTATAACCATCATATTGTTGGTTTTTCCTCCTTTTGTCATTTTGGTGGAAAATCAGGGGTAAACAGGATATATTGTAATGTCCCCTAATGGGACCCTCTTATATTCTGACCTAGAATCACAATTTTAGTGCATAATAAACACAATAGAGGGATACTATTGTCAACTAAGCTTGGTCTGGGATCTGCACAACAGTTTAGTCAACATTTCCACTATGCTTTAATAGATTATATATTCAACATTCTTATATATTGCACAGTTATATGAAGGATCCAACAACCCTTTTCCTCCCTACACCAGTTCCCATTATGGAGCTCAAAGAGAATCATACAAGGTGCCTTGAGTCTCTCTCTCCAACAAGCCCAGGAGCACCAAGGACCTCGTCAACTTGGCCTCTTGGCCCACACTCGGGGTTGGCATACTATTCCCTTATTCTTAATCTATTATAATCTACTCTAATGTAAGAACAGAAAGAGTATAAAGTACTCTAATGTAACAACAGAAAGAGTGGGTATATGAAACATGAAAGGGTTGCTTGGGTCCGTTGTCTACCAAGTCCAAGGATGTTTGCTTCCAACCTCCTCGCTAGACTTGGCAGCCCATGTTGCTGTCCCTTCAAGCCCATTACCTATACACACATCATCTTGTGAGTCTGGCGTAGAGAGTCTAACTGGTTCCTTTACTCCAAGGGTTCTTATGACTACTTGTGAGCCCCTCGTCACCACTGGATTACACTTCTATCCTCTTCCCACAAGATGCAACAAACAGATTGGACCACTTCTTCAAGTGCATCCATCTTACATGGACTAATTCTATATAAATATTGCTACTATATTTACAAACATATCCAGATATATATTTATTTGCAGATTTGTTTTAAACACCTTGTCACATGAGGTTAGTTTATACCTTAGTCCTTGCTTCTGCAGACTTAACTAATATAATTCATGTTGATACTTGGTTGCCGGTATAAGTGTGGCCTTTGATCTGCTGTAGATTGCTTTCTGCTTTCTGCTATGATTCAAACTAAAATCTTTTTATGGTTCAAACTGTTTTCAGATTGGAGTTTCCTCGTTATTTTCCCTTTCTCAGAATTTTCCCCTCTTTTGATCCTTTTGTCTGATTGAATGCTTGATGATATTCTGATTCGATAATCTCTTTTGTGTATGCTTCTTATTTTCCTTTCCTTTATATCTCGCAATGTGAGGGAGAGGTCACATCTCTTCATCATGTGTGCCCTTTGGCAAGAGACACACCCTTTGAAAGAGTGCAACTCTTCATTATTTCTGCCCTTTGAAAGGCACACAACCTTTCACAGTCAGATCTGCACTTCTTACTTAAATCAGATCTGCACTTCTGATTCCCAAATTATCCCCCTCCCAAATGAGGTTTTCTTCTCCCTTTTATATCTCATGTTTGAGGGAGTCACAACTTTTCATTCCATGTCTTTTGACTATTCATTAACTTAATTAAATTTAATTATATTCTTTTACATTTTAACTTAAATTTTATTTTTATTCTTTTGAATTTTAATTTTATTATTATTATTTACACTTATTTTCTATTTCAATCTAGGGACATTACATATATCATAATGCATAAGAAATTTCCCAATATCTGGTACAAGCAAAAGTTCCACAATTACATAACCTTTTCAAGTTTTCTCAAATCTTCACTAAATTTGAAATGTGACATCCAGGTCATTAGGAAAGTTTTGCAATATCTAATAACAGGCAAAATGTTTTCAATTGCATAACTTCTTCAATTTTGCTTGGATCTTCCTCAAATTTGAAATGTGACATCCTAGACACTAGGAAAGTCTCGCAATATCCAATAATTGGCAAAAGTTTAGCAATTACATAACTTCCTCAATTTTGCTTGGATCTTTCCCAAATCCAAAATGTGATTCTGGACACTAGGAAAGTTTTGCAATATTTAATAAGAAGCAAAAGTTTTGCAATTGCATAACTTCCTCAATTTTGCTCATACCTTCCCCAAATTTGAAATGTGAGCACCGATTTGGTTCTTCTTTATGGTGTGTTAGGAATAAGTTGTTCAATCTTTGATTTCCTAGTGTTGAGTCATGTGATGAGGACACGTGTCATGATCTAGTGTTATCCTCAGCCAAGGTTTCTCTAGGGTTGTGTTGTGACTACTTCTCACATCGCCTCATCAAGATGGGGACCTCCCTTTTTTTTCAAGTCCTAGCCTCTTAGTCTAGTCTCTCCCCTTTTCGCAAGTGAAATGAGTAAGTTTTCTAGATGTCATGTGAGTCAATCAGGAGCTCAGCTAAAGAGTCTAAAGAAGTTGCTAGTTAGTGACACTCCAAGAGTTCGAGTTCAAGGTAAAACTCAAATTGCTTCTCAGAAGAAGCAAAACTCACTTTAAATACCCTTGGTCGAAAGTTGTTTCCAAGAGACCTCATCTCGCAAGTTTGAAGGGAGAAAATGAATCAAGGTGATGTACAAGAAGGCAATATTCAATTTCAATTCACCTCATTCTCCAAGCTCCCAAAACCTTAACTTCACCTTCAAGGGGAATGGAGCGAACTTCATGAGTTGAGCAAATGGAGCGAATTTCATGAATTGAGCAAATGGAGCGAACTTCATGAGTTGAGCATGTGGAGCGAACTTCATGAGTTGAGAAAATGGAGCGAACTTCATGACTTGAGGAAGTGGAGCGAACTTCAAGGATGAGCACACATGAGAGAATTTCACCTTCAAGCCTTCATGAGCAAAATTGGAAGAAGAGGAACGAAGGATGTTTGATAGCATTTTCCTTGAACGGATTCAATTTGAAACGATTTTCATGAACTCAACAAGGGAAGTGAACTTCATGACTTGGAGATATGGAGCAAACTTCATGACTTGAAAAAATGGAGCGAACTTCATGACTTGGAGATATGGAGTGAACTTCATGACTTGGAGATATGGAGCGAACTTCATGAGTTAGAGATCAAGAGTGAATTTCATGAGTTAAGGAAGACAAGCGAACTTCATGAGTTAAGGAAGACAAGTGAACTTCATGAGTTAGAGATCAAAAGTGAACTTCATGAATTAGACAAGAGGAGCGAATTTCATGTTAAACTTCATGTGCACACCACTTAGAGCAATCTTCATCTTCAAAGCTACATCAGCAATCTTCATGATCAAGTCTACATGAGCGAACTTTATGGACTCAATGAGATGAGCGAACTTCATGTAGGGAGCTTCAAGAGCTAATTTCAACTTTACAAACCAAGGGAGATGAGCGAACTTCAGAAATTGATGCACATGAGCGAACTTCATGATCTCAAAAGGATGAGCGATCTTCACATACTGACTTAGATGAGTGAACTTCATGAACTCCGCTAAATGAGCGAACTTCATGTTTCAAGGGAGATGAGCGAATTTTCTTAATACACTAACCAAACATCAGCAAGTGTCAAAATTTGAATCCAAAAGGATAAGTTGGCCTGCTTTGAAATTTATTGTTTAATTTAATTAGAACAAGTCGGCCTTGCACCTAAAAGACATATCCTTTACCCTAAGTCGCCTATATGAGAAAGGTCAAAACAATCATTTCAACATCAATCAAAACAAGTTTATCTCTCTAATTAGCAAACTTTAAGAACAGATTGGCGAATTTTAGCAGTAAGAGGGCGAATTAATCATCTTCTACAGCGAATTCACCCTAGAGAGAACAGTGATTTCATCATTACAAGGGCGAATTTTAGCAGAATTGAAGAGCAAATTTAATTCTCCAATAGCAAGGAATCAAGGCGAATTTGAAAGAGAATGAATCTTTGAACATCAACATTCATATCATTGATTAGATTTTGAAGTTAAATTTCAGAAATCAGAAGTAAGTGCATCATTTGGACTGATATAAAGTCAGGAACATGTCTGATTTGGGTCTAATAGTGATTTAGTTAAGGCGAATTAGACCCTCCCTAATTCATCTAAAGAAGCAAATCAGTCTTATTTAGCAACTGATCTCACATTTATTTAGATGCATGATTCATTTCATACTTGAGTAAATAGGCTTTAGTACATCAATATTTGACCACTACTCTAACTTGCATATCTCTCATAGGTGAAAGATGGCGGCTCATAAACCAAACACGACCCTCTCCTGCCAGGTGATCATTAAAGAAGACTCAAAGAGTGGTGCATTCGAAAGAAAGATCACTTTGCATTGGAGCAAAGTAGGAGACACCAATCTCAGGAAGTTCGACACCAAGAAGTTCCGACACCCATCATACGCAAGTGAACCTACTGCTACAGCCAAGAAGATGATTGAAAGTAGGATCATAAATGCAGCTGGTTTTCCTCCCGTAGTGCAATGCTACGAGCTGATTGTGGAATGTGCTTAACACCATGACTCTACCTCAAGAAGAATTGTGGCGAAGGATGGAACAGTGCTCGCATATCTCTCGGAGACAGCAATCAACGAAACATTTCACCTACCCAAGCCTAAGGACATGGTCTACATAAGCATGGAAGGAGCTAAGTCCGCCTATGATGATGATCCAGATGCTTGTGCGAAGATCATTGACAAGTTTTGGTTGAAGAAGAGTAGAGGTGGTAGGAGCACATGGCTTGATAGACTACATAGGATAGACTTCAATGATGAATTCAGAAACTTCATCACCTTACTCCATCAATTAGTTGGTGCACCTGAGGCTTCATACCTTGAGGACTGGATGTTCTACTTCATTGAGACTGTTACTCATGGAAAGAATGCAATCAATTGGGCGAGGCTCATCAATTGATCTACAGTTAAGGAGGCTGATACGCACCAGAACATTTAATATGAGCTCCTACGTCATATACTCCATTGCAAGAAATTATGAATATCCAGGACTTATGTACACAGGTGTAGTTGGAAGGAGACCTAGAGAGATTAAGGTATATGATTGTTATCCACAGCTTAAGCATCCACCAAAACAACACTAGAGGAGGGTGAATGATGCATTCACTATGCATATCACGAGGACACTTCGAGGTGGATTGCAATGAAGACTCTCTCTAGAAGCACAAGCATTGGTAGAAGAACATGGTGCATGGTTCATCCAGTTTCCGAGATTCACATATCAGAGTTCAAGGATGTCCTTCTCCTCCCTACATGTTGCTGCGCTACCCAACAAATAGAGTGGTGTTACTTGAGGTGGTGAGACAATTGATAGCTTATGTCAAAGCATATAGGCATAAGCGTGGAGCCCGTGTTTCTTTCCCTATCACACTTGGAGATTCTATTAAAGTATGCCCATCCATTCATGCAGTAGAAGATGTCGAGAGAGAATTGGTATTCCATTCACTCAAGCTATTTACGCCTAGAGATTGTTTCGACCCATATGATAATGTAAAAGCAGTTCTGGGAAAGAAATATGGACACCAGTGGCAGCTTGAGGACTATTGGATGAACGTTAAAAATGATGTGGAAGTGAAGAAGAAGATGTATTCTAGGCTATCTCTAGACTTCTCATCAGGAAATGCAAGTTGTTTCATGTTGCCGATCAAGTTCAAGATAGTGGCAAATATCTCCAAGCAGCCTACGCCAAAGAAGACAAAGAGATTAAAATCAAGTGGGTCGACATAGAGGTTGATGACTTGAAAGAATTGATGAAACCAATTTTAGAATACATCCGCATATGGATAGACATACAGCACCAGAAGTTGAAAGAACAAAATATAGCACTAACATTCCACTCAGAAGAAAGAGCAGATGATGAAAATGAGACGAGCGCAAGTGGGAGTGCTCCTCAACCATCTCACTCAAGAGGTTCTAAGAGAAAGGATGATCGTGGAGAAAAGGAGCCCTCAAGAAAGAAGCATAAATTAAGTACAAGTCAACCTTCCTCCAGACATGAAGAACAAATGATAGAAAAAGAGTTGAGTCAAGGAGCTAATGAATCAGCGGAACCTACAGTTCACAATGATAAAGGCAAGGAGAAATTGTCTCAAGGACAAGAAGATCTCACCCATCTCATTCAAGAGATTGAAGGAGGCAAAGAAGAGGATTTGAGGCGAAGAAGAGGATAATGATGAGACTACCTCACCACCTAGAGATCAGCAGATGCATGAAGAAGCACAAATTCAAGAAGGAAGATCCTCTATTCCGGAATGGCTAAAAGAAAGACTAGCTCAAGAAGTGATAGCAGTTGAGGAAGAGAAAACATATGATATAGCGAATCTTCTAAGCCAAACTTGAGAAGTCACTGAGAAGAGGAAAGCTACGAAAATGTCTAAGGTGATTAGAGATGATTCGGGATCAAGGAAGTTGCAAATAGCTACTCCAAGGGTTGCTGAGATTGTTGATACATGATAGCCTCGGTAAGATAAATGATTGAATGAGAGATAAATGAAGTCTCTCATCGATAGACTATGATAAGACTTCAGTTATCATTCCTTTATTTGATGATTATTCTTCGATTTATATATATATAACCTTGCATGCAAATTCCGATCAACATTGGGTTCTTAACCAATGCCTAACTACTGATTAATATCGGTTGCAAATCGTAAAGCACAGAATACCGATTGGTATCGGTTTTACTTGTTAATTATATGCACACCGATTGGTATCAGTTAAACTTGTTAATTATCTGCACACGGATTGGTATCGGTTAAACGCGATTATGGTTGAAGAGGTGCGATCAATTAATATCTTGATCGGTCATGTCTAATAGACATGACCAATCAAGGTATTGCTTGATCCTCCTTATTGGTGTAAAAGTTATTGCAATTTCCAATTTAATAAACAAGTTATATGCTAGATAGTGTATTTCTAATTTTGGTATTATTATTATGACAATAATATTATCGTCTTTCTTTTCTGCAGGTTTGAAGGATGAACATGTATCAATTTCAATGTCTTCCTTTTCTTTTGAATGATGTATATATAGCAAGGCAGCCACGATCAAGTGGCAACTTGATCGGACATGTCTTTTAGACATGTCCGACCAAGATGTCACTTGGTCGTGACTCTCTACCGATTTACTTCGGTGTTTATGATAACTAATCGGTGCCATTTGTATATGTTAACAGATCAATATAAACACACCTGATAATGAATCGGTGTCAAAGCAAATGACAATTGATTATAACCACACCCGATAATGAATCGGTGTCAAGGCAAATAACAATAACTAATAGCATTATATGCTATCGGGTTAATACCCCAATAGTATATTAATGCCGATTCATAAATGAATCGACATTAATATGCTATCGGGTTACTATCCCGATAGCATTTAGATCGACGCTTAACTGTGTTAAGCAGGTCGTCGATCTAATCTATTTTTATCCAATATCAATATCATAATCAAGATCAAAGGTTACAGTCTGATAAACATATTCAGTTCGGAAAGCATAAATCAGATAATCTAATAGTATAGATGAGTAAACCAAAACAGAATAGAGGAGATTAACTAGTTAGGAAAATCTTATCTTGCAGAAGCTACTAATGCATTACCAATTGGCATATATATATATATATATATATATATATATCGATCGGTGATTGTGAGAAGAATAGCGAAATTGATAAATGCTCCTTCTCCATCTGCAACATACCAGATAATAATCAGATTTATTATATTGTGAATTAACATATACTTGAAAAGAAAAATAACCTTGAATATAACTTGCACCTTGAATTGAAAATTGAAATACATTTACAGAGATCACAACAGATGAGTATGATATGGAGACTATTGATTTGGGCCCACTCACCTCCGAGCAAGCTATAGGTGATGCAATTGATTCATTGAAAGCAATTAATGATATGTTGAGAGCTGAAATAGAAAAGAATAGAAGATTAGAAAAGGAGATAAGTGCATGGAGAAATTATGTCCAATAATTTCAGCAACCATTGATACATCAAAGTCCAGCAGCCACACTGCCACCTTTGCTTCCTCTAGAACCAATTGATCATAAGGAGAAGATGAGAAATTCAGCATAGTTGATAGATACATGGATAGAGGACGCATACACCACAGTTAGCAAGTTCATGAAGGACACAATGAAGACGCTAGATATAGTCATAAAGGTTCTTAGGAGAACTCATGTCCTCATAGAAGCCTTTGGAGCATTTGCTCATGCTAGAGATGCCATCATTCCAGTGCTTCAAGTAATAAGGAAAACATCTCGAGAAGTTTTGACAAGAGAGAAGATAACAAGAGAGGGATCTACACCTAGCTTTCTACGATGGAGCAGTCTACTTCGAACAAAGAGAGTCATTTTTGAGGAAATTGGAAAAGGATGCAGTCAAGTTGAAGATGATATGCATCAAATTCATGATAAGATAGTGGAAGTAGCACAAATTGTTTTAGACAGAAAGATTGATCCAGGAACGATCATAGAAGCTAGAGAGTTAGAGGAAAGGATAAGTGTCCTCTTCCATGGGACTGATAGAATGATCACCAGGGAACAGTTGAATGATATGCTTGAGTTTGAGGTTTTAGCAAGTAAAACTCAAGAACTCGAACCTGAATGGGATAATGCCATCGTCAAAGCTTTCAAAGAAGTCATGCACATGGAAGAGCAGCTGAAGTCTCTACCTGAGATCCCGATGACAAAGATAGATGGTATAGTGACCAGATTCATTAAATATGCCAAAAAGGAATGTGAGAAAGGAAACAAGATTCTAGAAGACAGTTTGTTATGATCCTACTTGGCAGTTCATTTTCTCATTGGAGGATGCTTCCTTGATTTCCGTGTCGACACATGTTATTTTCTCATTGGAGGATGCTTCCTTGATTTTCATGTCAGCACATGCTATTTTCTCATTGGTTGTTTCATGATAATGATTATCTAGATAGGGTTTCATTTGTATCAAACCCTAATTAGGGTTTAGGCGGCAAAATCTTGGCCCTTGATCTTCATTCGATCTTGGCCCTTCATTGTATTTGGGAGTCCTATATAAACTCCACTCATTTCATTTGTAAAGGTTAATAGTTGTGCTAGAATAGTGAATAGAGAAATAGAGATTTTGATTAGAAGTCAAGAGTGATAAGAGAAGGACTTGAAGAATTGTTGTTGTTTAGCTATTGGATTAATAAAACATTGAAGTTATGGTGTTTCTATTCAATCTTTGAAGCCTATTACATGGTTCTTTATCTTCTCAAGTCAATCTTTGATTTTAGTTAAGTATTTAGACTGAATGCTGGAATGTTGTACTTGATGTATTGTGAAACTCATTATCCATACCACTAGTCTCTTGCTGATTGTAAGTGCACCTTGTGTGGTCAACTGGAATCTTTGAAATTGCTTAAGTTCGATTATTGCTCAACCATTGATATGCATTCAAGTAATGGTGTCTATGCTTAGTAATGACTTGAAAACCTCCAAAAATCCTTAGAAGATTGCACTAGTTCTAGTGGAGTTGTTCTTGTATGGTGATGCTAAGACTAGTAGAGTTTCATTTGTGTCGTTCTTCATCCATTCATTATTAGGATAGCTTAGAACCTCTCTAAACCCTTATCCTTTGCCATTTTTTAACAAACATTCAATAGTGCTAGGAAGGAACTTCACCGCATATAATTCACAGAGTACTTCATGAAATCTTTCGTAACCAAAAATGCCCCTTGATGAAACAGCATTCACAACGACCAACAAAGCTTATTCACACGTACTGACCCTACATTCATGAACCTTGGAGTCTTCTCAAGTGATCCTTAAGCTAATCTTCAGCATTTGAGAGACTTTATTCAAGAGAGGATAGGATACTTTTGGGTATTTTATTCTGTGTTTGCATTTGCCTAAAAAACACATCAACAAGTTGCTTTATTTATCTTATAGGTTTTCTTTATAAGCATTCTTTGTAACATTATTATTATTTAGTGATTAGATAATCAATATGATTCATCTTCCTGAATCGATTGCCTTTTGGCCTCCATAGATCTTTGCTTCTCTCTTGTTTCGTGACAAGTGTTTGATTGTAGGTGATCTTGAGGAGGTGTGGGGTTGAGGGATCAATTCCAGCATAATTTATTATTAAGGTTGATATTATGTTGATAATGTGCCTATGTAATTAATTTATGTGCATTCGTTGATGTCATTTGTAGCTGTGGCAACTTGATTGTCTTCATACGTGTGGAGTGACATGGGTGACATGGCTCCTATTTTTTAGGAGGTAGGCATCCCACTTTTATGAGTTAATTGGAGTCATAGTGGATTGTCAGTTACTATTGGAAAATTCTATTTCAGATGAGGAGTCAAGTTTGGAAGTTGTTGGAGTTGTGCATAAAGGCTGTCTCTATTTCAAGTTAAGATTGCATAGAATGTGGGCATCTTTGGAAGTGCAGTTACCTTTTGGTAGGTATAGGTTGCATATGTAAGTTTGGTAATAATTGGCAGTTGCATGTTTGCATGTGATGACATTTGGAAAGTTACCATTTTGCATGTTTGGTGTTTTTGGTGCCTTCCATGTTGCATATTTATGCTTGGGCATTGAATTTAGAAAATTCTGATTATGCATTGTAAGCTCTATAAATACAAGGAGTTTTCTTGAGTTGTGAGGAGAGTTGTTCATTAGAGGGGTTATGCTGCCAAATTTCCTCCAAAGAAGAGCAAGATGTAAATCTCCATGTTAAGGCTGTGATCCTGCAAGTGTATTGCAACTTGTTTTTTGTAGATTAATAGATTGGTTTGATGCTTTGGAGTGTGGGGTTTTTCACTTGAAAGGGTTTTCCCCACCTATATTGGTGTTTCTTTTTTCTGTCTGTTTCTTCTTTCATACTTTGAAGTGTTAATGTAATGGGAAATCATCTGTCTATTTCTGCATTAAGGCATAGTAGTATGTGCTAATATCAAGTTGTTGAACATTTGATTTAAAGAAACATAGTAAACTGATAGTGCATATTGATTCTCAGAGGTCATTCAGGGGTGCTCTCTCTCCCCTTTCAAGACATTAATCAATGGGAATTCTCCGGAAATTGATCATCAACTCCTGCAAGCAAAAACAAAGAAGACTGACAAAAGGGAAAGCAAGGAAATAGTTTTGGTTGATGTAGGATTTCTCATGGATCTGGATGCTCCTACATCAATTTGTCATAATGGTCACATCTGTTCAAATCTCCTCCCATTCCATCATCAATCCCCAAGTGTCTAACCCCTCACCAAGGGTTAGCATCTAGTATGTACTACCCACACTCTTACAATCATATTTGCCAATAATACTTCTTTATCTTACAATATTCCTTATTGCAAACTTCTCTCATTTTCACAGTTTTCTTCATATGCACCAACAAACTAGGGTCCCACCAACGGAACCAAATATTGATAATAAATAAAGATCCAAGGTCTTGATAAATTATGCCTGAAAATTAATCCTAGGTTGATACAATAAGCATGAAACTAGAATAGTTGCAGCAACATAATGTATACGTAGAAGAAAGATCATACATGTTCACATATCAAAAGATTGCTCCATTCATATATTCATATCGTAAACTTCTTGCATACAGTGTGCATTCATACACAAGGATAGATATTTCCATCACATATGTTTAAGTGACATATATTTTATCCCTACAATATATTCTCATCTTTATCTACCTTTTATTATCTTCCTATCTTTGTGTTGTAGAGCTGGATACTAATATAGCTTATAAAGATGTGGGAACATGTCCCTTTGTTTGTCTTTGCACCTTATACACTGTCAAAAGCTATTGCATATTGCTAGATGCTACCACATGTACTTCTTGAGACCTGTGATAACTACGGCTTGTCCCATTTTGTTTTTTAGTTCCATGCTTGCCAATAGTGTCCTACATAGTTTGAAGGTTCACAAGGATACATACTTTGGTAATGTCATTCATAGACAGAGCTAAATTGTAATGTCCCTAGTAGAAACTCCCTTCCTTGATTGATTAATGACAGTTAAATGGAGAAGGAAAGAGTTCCAGAATGGAATGTTATGGATCCTAGTATGAGTTATTTATGAGAATTTCAGAGAATAAATATACTTAATGTAGGTATACAAATGAATCAGGCAGTCCCCTGTTACACATTAATGTCCCAAAACTAAAAATGAATCTCTGATATATCGAATGTATGTTCAATAAAGAGGATAATTCTTTGAGATATATTACTATTCTGAGTCAGACATTGTATCTCTCTCACACAGGATATTTATGCAGGGGTAGGTTAATCTCTTGATATTTATATATATTTATGTCTAGGATTGCGAATATATCCTTAATCCACAGTATGCTAATACAGAGGATAGGCTAGTTCTCTGATATATACAGTATGTCCTGAGACTGAATTATGTCCTTGAAACATAGAATACGTAAACAAAGAATGGGTGTTATTCTGCTATTGATCTTCCTAAATCTGACTTCTTCTTCTGCTTGGGAATAATCTGGGTCTTGTTTTTCTTCTTTCTTTTGCATATATCCTCCCCTCCCTAATCGGTTCTCATTATATATAGTTGTTGTCGGACTGTTGCAATCATTGACTGGAATGTGACATGTCCTTTGGTAATCGCATTTCCTTCATTAACCTCATGTTTCTTCATAACAAGTTTATGTTTAGCAATAATTACGCTGCATTATATTGGTGAGTTTATTTGTCGGTTAGATAGTGTATACGGGTTGCTAGGATTGTTGTTAACCTTCTATCGTGCCATGTTGATTGATCTTCGGGCGATTACAATGTATCCGTCCAAGATCACTGTCCCTTATAAATGCTGACCTGATATCTGGATCTTCACATATGTATGACAATTGACGCTTAGCAGACTTCCTCCAGTCGTGTATGTGACGGTTTTCATCGGATGAATCTTTGGTGGTGATTTATTAGCTCTCAGTGTCTTCCGGTTCTGATCGAAGATATGACACCCTCTGTGTCCTTCTACCATGATCAAGGATGTTACCACCTGTAACTTAATAACAGTTCTGATCTGAACTGATCAATGGTGATCATGCCTACGGTGAACAAGACATTATCAGAGTAATGCAAATATGGGTGCTGTTTCTGTCACAACTTCATCTCTTCCTAGAGACATCACGAAGTTGCTCATGCGCTCCTAGGATGGGGACATCACATAAATCATGTTGTTCCCCATTAAAATATCATTTTTTTTATGTCAATAAAGTTGTAATTATGTTCTATCATTTTACAAAAATGAATATACTTTTTTAATATTTAAAACAAATATTGCCATCTTATATGCTTTTCTTGTATGGAAATAGGTATACATCTGATCCACAGCGCCGATTAAGACAGCACAATGGTGAAATAAAGCGTGGAGCAGATCGAACCAAAAAGAAACGGCCTTGGGAAATGATTCTTTTTGTTTATGGTTTCCCATCTGAAGTTTCTGCACTTCAGGTAATTTGGATTTAGTATGCATACATTTATAATTTTCTCCATTCAACCTTTTATGTTAGTATTTGTTTGAAGAGAGCTCAGCTATACTCAGAGGTGGGGTGGGGGTGCAGGTGTTTGGGGGGAGAGGTGAATTAGTATAACAACAATCTTTTACTTTCTCAAAACTTAATTAACCACAACAATAATATTTCAAAACTTAGTCCTCCACAAAAATGACACACATGCAAGATCTAGCAATAAGGAACACAAGACAAACACATGATTTACGTGGAAACCCTTCGGGGACAAAACCACAACAAAATATTACTAAATGAATTTTTTAACGAACTTTGCAGACAACAAACCACATTAGACATCAAAACAACAATCTTTTACTTTTTCAAAACTTAATTAACCACGACAATAATATTTAAAAACTTAATCATCCACAACTATAACACACATGCAAGATCTAGCAATAAGGAACACAAGACAAACACACAATTTACATGGAAACCCTTGGGGGAGAAAACTGGGGCAAATATTTACTATATAAAATCTTTTACAAACTTTGTAGGCACCAACCCACAGGAGACACCAATCCCCTCAATTTGTAGGCACCTACCTACTAGAGACACCAATTCCCACAATTCATAGGCACCAACCTACTGGAGGAACCAACCCCCACAATTGAGCACCGACTCAGCAAGAGACACCAATCTCTTATAAATTATAAGGCACCAACCTTTCCAATATCTGCTCCAAAACTTCAATTATTTCTGCTCCAATTCTACCTTAATCTTTGCTCTAAATCTGCCTTATACCTCTGCTTAAGTTCACCTTACATCTGTACTCCAAATCTGCCTTATACCTCTGCTTAAGTTCACCTTACATCTGTACTCCAAATCTGCCTTATAGCTCTGCTCAAGGTCTGCAATAAAGTCTGCTCCAAAATGATGCAATTTCTGATCCGAATTCTGCCTTAATCTTTGCTCTAAATCTGCTATAAATCTGCAATAATGACTACTCTGAGAATGCCTCGTATCTCTGCTGAAATGCTGATATGAATCACCTCAATAGACAGATATATATTGCCTCTATATGCTGGTATGATTTGCCTCTATAACTTCTCTAAGTCTGCTATAAGTTTCCTCAAAAGTTCTACTGTAAATCTCCTTAAATCTGCTCACAAATTTCCTATATGTCTGCTCATAAAGTCTGATGTCATTCTGGTCTTAAATATGCTTAAAGGTTGCTATAATGTGCTTCAAAGATCTGCTCTAATATGCTTCAAGGATCTGCGTATAAACTCTTTTACATCTGCTCTTAAATCTGCTATGAATAGGAAAGATACACGTTAATTGCTTGCAAAATAAATCTCAAATGATCTTCTATTTATACATGCTAAAACATCTCTTTATCCAACCGATGCAACCCTCCAAACCAAGTTGACCAAGGCACAGATAAATTATTTTATTTATTTTATTTGCAACCCCAAGGTAGAGCGCACCTCTCAAGAGGGTCATCCATCTTTTAAAAACAAATATTTAAATGCATTTTAATTCCCCTAAAAAATAGGGCGGCTTCATTAGGAGGTCGTCCCTTTTTGTATGCTATTTTTGCATTTTTTACATTTAAATTTGTCTCCTTAAAATATAGAATTTTCTTCCTATCTTTGTCAAATGATATCTCGAAAATGGTGCCATAGATTTGGCACACTCTATATATCAATAATTCACCTTGACTTGCCTTTGATATCAATGACAATAATCCAACATTGCTTTGTTTTTTGGCCAGAAAAATAAGATAAAACGTATATTGATAATCTACCCAGCTAGTTGGGGGTACTAAACCGTGCAAAGTGCCATTCCTCATTTAGCCTCCATGTAGGTTCTGCACACTAGGGTTTAAACAAAATTGAACTGTGTTAGGTTTCAATCAAATCTGTAGCAGGAGTGCCTTGACCTGCATACACAAAAAACTGAAAATATGAAAAATGAAAACAATAACATAAAATTAGAATAAGATTGCAATTCTAGAATTTTTTAAACTATTTTAAAAATATAACTGTACAAAAAATAGTGATGCTTAATAAATAACTCAATAACTAAGCGCTCACAAAAGGCTGGCTTATTTTTAGATTTTTAATCACAAAAAATTCTGTTCCTAAAAATAATACCGGCCACCCAAAATACTGCCTAGGACACACACATGCACACAATAACTTTATCTAAAGTCTGCACTTAAACCTATCTAAATTCTATGGCCTAAAAATAATACAAAAGTGCCTAAAGATAAGCAAAAGAGGCACTACAAAAATTGCTAAAAATAGCAGCCAAACTCTACTAACAATAGGCGCGCTGTTGGGTGCACTTCATTCATGCCTTAACATAGCGGATTTAAATTAAAAAAAAATGTTCAGTTTTCTATTTTTAGTGCTCAGAAAAACTTTCTTGATGTGCTAGGAAAAACAATCTTTATGTGCTTTCCAAATACACATCCCTTGCATATATGGTCTTTCCTACCTTAAAATTAGACAATCCATACATCACATTCTTCAAAAGAGGTAGAGCTCCATACTCGTGCCAAAGCTCATACAATTTGTCACTGTCATTTATCAAGGCAACTTGCTTAATTGAATCAGCAATCAGCCTGAAAAGGCCTTCTTCATGAACACCTTTGACCAATATTTGACTCAAATCTTGGCTGCAATTTCCAATGATAACTTATTGATCATCAAATTTAGACACACAACTTAAGTTTTTCATAGCTGAAACTGAAAGTAAATTCTTTGTCAGTTTTAGAATTTAATGAATATCGTGAAGGTTGAGAATATCACTAGAAGGCATGTGGAAAGACATAGTTCCAGTTTCTGCAACAGGTTAAGTAGCATCATCAGTAAGTTCAATTTGTATGCCAATTTTTTATTCTTGAAGTTTTTTGAAAGCCTTCTTATTGAAGGGCATGTGTCTAGATGCTTCGCAAACCACATACCATCCTACATTAGAAATGATGCCAGTGGATAAATATGAAACCATGGAAAAGGTAGTCTCAAGCTTGGATGAAAGCTCATCCATTGTTGTAGCTTCTGCACTCCCTACAATTTGCTTCTACTTCTTGCTCCTCCCTTTCTTCTCAAGACACTAAGAAGCATAGTGGCCAAACTTTTGGCACTTAAAGGGCTTGATATGGCTTATATTTTTGTTCCCTTGCTAAAAATAAGTTGTATATCAGTGCTTTTCTTTGTGATCCTTTGCAAGTCCTAGCCATTTTTTTCATCTTCCTGATGAGAGCTTGGTTTTGACTATCTCTCAACTTGAGTAAGGTAGCTTCAAGTTTGGTTTCCTCTTGAATAAAATCATCTCAAAGCTTCCTAAAGGTGGTAAGCTTCTCATGACCATAAACACCGCAAACAAATTGTTCCCAGGATGGAGAGAACCCATTTAAGATTTTGGTGACCATCTCTTTATCCTTATTCTTAACCTGAATTGCTGCAAGTTGATCATGAAGTTCTGTGATCTTCATCAAGTAGGTTGCTATTGTGTTTGTGTTACTCTTGTGTGGCACCAAGTTTGTTCTTTATTGGCATCGTATACGGGATGTTCACACTTGATAAAGAGTGGTTAAGGCATCATAAATTTCCTTTGTTGCTTTTTCCTCAGTGATGTGAGAAATAAAATGGTTCTTCACAAAATCTAAGATGATATGCTTTTGCCTTGGCCATCTTCTTGCTATGCTTAGTCAACTAAGCAAGATGAGTTGGAAGCTAAGTCACAAAGTTCGAATTCGAGTTCAAATTCGACAGTCATGAAATTCGGATGAAATTTGACAAAGGAAAATTTTGAAAAAAAAAAAAATCAGATAAAATTCGCCTTATATAATTTTGTTTATTTTTAAATATATGTATACTTCTAATAAATTATCAAAATAGCTTAACATTGCTAAATAGATTTGAAGTCATTATAAAAAGAAGGCACATTTATAAAATATAAACCATAAGAAACATAGGAATTTCAGTAATGCTAGTGATCATATATGATATGCCTAATACAATGTACAGCGGAATCCCTTTTGAACCTGTAGAAGGAAGTGCACTTGACACCTGCATTTCTCTAAGAAAATTTTTACTAGGTGATAATTCAATATGGGTTTGCAAGTTATCATTTTCTGTCTGGCCTTTATATAGCCACAGCCGGAGACCATGGTGAATTGAATCTTAGCATGCAGGAAACCACCCTCTTATTCTAGGAACTTGCCATTTCTTTTATATACAAAAGTGTCATTGTATTGGATTACTTTATTTCACATTTGTAGTTTTTGTAAAAATTATTCTGCCGTTTGCCCACTTTTTAGCAGAGTTTTTTTATGGCCGAATTTGAACGTTTATTTAAAAAAAGTTTGAAATTCGATTAAATTCAAACCTCATCCATGAAAATCGCAGTATTCTGTGACTTAGGTTGGAAGTATCAACATGGTTTCTTCAAAGACACAAAGATCAGCTTCTTCCAACAACATTGGAACTGACAATTCCAAATAGTAAAATTTGAAGTTTTGAAGCACCCTCTGGATGGTCACATTCTCCAAGACCAAGACTAGTCATGATTGCAGCTGTTCTAAGATTCTGAAACTGATCAAATCAGACAACAACCTATCATAGGTGCATATCAACACTTCAATCGCTAGAGAAACTAGGGAATCTCACTCTACAGACTTTCTATAAGATCCCCTTATCTGTCCAACTGCTGAAGGTTTGTTTTGTTTTGTATTCTTGCAATTTTTATTTTTTTTGTGTTTTGAGGTTTTATGCTTTTTTTGGTTATTATGAAGAACAATGTGAAATACATGAAATTGAATGCAAATAATACAAATAGCTATTGGAAATAGCAGCTCTTAATTTCCTTTATTTTATTGGCTAATTACATAGGTAAAGATATTACTACCATACCTGGAAATAAAGATAACAATGGCTGCTTGAAATCTTGGCTAAAAAGCATCCAATGAACAGTTCAAACCAGCAAGATTGTTGAAGATTTAACGGAAATAAAAGGATGGCTGGCTTCTCCAAAGTTGGGCGTCCCTTCTAGAATATTCTAGAAATTTCTGAATGCCTCCTTGACAAGAATTGCCCCTAAAAGTGCTGGCCGCCTTGGCTGCTGTTATGGCTGCTAATAAAGCAAGTCATCCCCCTCACGAAAGTGTGCAAACAATTATTAAAACCATCTGAGAATGATCTGCACTTATCTCTGAATTCCTCTGAATGACCGAGGCACTGAAACCCTCTGAATAAACACCTCAATATGCCCAAATGGAACTTCTGGATGAAGTTCTCAGATTGCCAACTTCAGTAGGTATCTCACTACCTCAGATAGCTGCAACAATGAAGAAGTATCGTTCTCCAATGCTGATTGAAAACCGAAACCCTTGGCTTCACTCTCAGAGAAAACATGAAGTCAAAAATGATCAATAGAATGAATAACACAAACTCCAATGTAATATATATACAGCTCTACTTGAGGGGTCGATTTCTCCAAAAAGCTCCATTACATGAATTAAATGTATAACTTGCATTCACTTTTAATATTTCATTTAATTCATTAAAGTGAACACCCAAGTATTAATTAGATAAGTAGCTCCTCTCTCATGATGCCTAGAGTCTAGACCCTCAATATTAAGTTAAGTTATAACTTAATATAATATCCCTTCTAATTAATTTATGTTAATTTGAGCCAAATAAACACTAGTATATCTATATTTAAAAAATATATGTAAAATATGCCGAGAGATATCTTATAATAGAAGAGAATCATTTGTAAAATAAATGTTCTTCTAAAATAGTAAACACCAAAAATAAAAATCATGCAAAAAGCTTTGGAGACAAGTGGCGAGGGTTCTATTTTATTTAGAGTAATAAAATAACACCTCCACAAAAGCTGAAACATGGCATATTTCATGCATTTACCTGTCATTTGCATGTCAAATTGTTTCAAAAATGGATTTTTGTTTATGGACATTTTGATGTCATTGTAGATGCCTCTCGGCATAATTAATAACTCCATAAATACTCAATATCTCTGAATGTCGTCTGAACTGGGTGCTAAGTTGAGGTATCTGCATATGACCATACGCCTTACTAAAAATAGTAAGGGTACCCTTCTATGTAACTCTGACTTACTATAAATAGTAATTAATGCATACGGAGTCCTGGCGACCTCAAACGAAAGCCAAAACTGCTAGTCATTGAACAGTGGAGATGATACAAGCCTCAAAAGACCCTCTAACCATCCTCATTAGCCTACGAGGGTCAAAATAATAGGCTAATCTCCTCTGACAAGTGATGTCAACTAGAAGGGGACCTCACACTTTCATAGGTCATGTGTACTTAAATTTTAAATCACTGAAGGCATCGAATCTTCTTGCAACTTTCTATCACAAGCAGCAGAAAGTTCCATTCACCAAACTACTTGCAACTTTTTATCACAAGTCGCAGCAAATTTCATTCACTAATCTAAAAAATTTCAATGGCAACGGTTTGTTCCTAAGTTAAAATTTAACACATCGTATGCAAATTCAACACTCTAGTCTGAATAAAATTAAATTGTCTCAGCCTTTAAACAAACTTGCAGTTGTAGTGCCTTAACCTGTATACATAGAAAATTGGAAGTATGAAAACCTAAAACAATAAATTGAAATTAGAATTGAGTTTGCAATTCTGATTTTTTTTTTATATTATTCTGAGTCTACAAAAAATAGTCACACTAAGGGTTAATAATTAAACCAAAAAATTAGGTGCTCTCAAAAGGTGGCTTATCTTTAGATTTTTTATTCACAAAAATATCTGCCCTAATAATAATATTGGCTGTCCAAAATACTACCCAGAATAAATAAATTAATAAATAACTTTATCTAAAGCATATGCCTAAAACCTATCTAAACTATGTGCCCTAAATATAAAACAAAAGTTCCTAAAGATAAACAAAAGAGGTGCCACAAAAATCTGTTAAAAATAGCACCCAAACTCTACTTAAAATAATACCCAAACACTACTAACAATAGGTGCTGCTGGTGTAATGTCCCCTAATGGGACCCTCTTGTATTCTGTCCTAGATTCACAACTTTAGTGCATAGAGAGAACAATAGAAGGACACTAATGTCAACTAAAGCTTGGTTTGGAACCTGGACAACAAATTAGACAACATTTCCATTATGTCATGATTGAACATACAGCCATCATTCTTAATATATTGCAAAGTGTATATGAAGGATTCAACAACCCTTTCTCTCCCTACACTTGTCCTCATATGGAGCTCAAGGAGAATCACACAAGGTGCCTCGAGTCTATCCCTCTCCAACAAGCCCAAGAGCACCAAGGACCTCATCAACTTGGCCTTTTGGCCACACTCGGGGTTGGCGTACCTACTAGAGCCTAGTGCTCTTGCTTCCTTGTATTCTCCCTCCATAATTGGATGGTGAGATTGAAAGGTATTACAGACTCCATCATATAATTTACTTAATTGTCATATGAACAATTAGTGATAGAAAAGCATTATTACAGGATCATACACATTGCAGTCTATATTAATATTGCTATTACATTCTGCATAAGAATATTATCAGGCGTCATATATTAAGCATACATATTAAGCACATCCACATGCATACTGTTGTGCGTTGCACATCGCCTCCTCGTATTCTTTGATGGGGACACCCCTTTGCCTGTAGCTTGCCCGCGTGAGCTAAGAATGTGTTCCATTGTTTTGTCTTCCCAAACAACCGAAAAAGACACCGAAGTTTAAACTGAAAGGTCAAATCTAAGATCAAAGCACTTGAAGTAAAGTTTGTGTGCCTTGAGATTAAAGCCAAGACATTTTTATTAACATCACCTTTCAAAATCACAGAGAAAAATACTGATGAAAGGCCACTAGTCAGCAGAAGTGCATAAAATGCACTTAGATGTAAAGTGAAAAGGACCTTTTTATTTTCCCGAAATAAACCCCGAGAAATACACCTAAATCCCCAAAACACAAACAAAGTAATAAAAGGGGGGTTGATTAAATGAGATTTGTATGTCTTAAAGAGCACTTTTATCATCATGCCTCCAAACGCTGAACAAAATATCGAAATCGCCAAAGCTACTAAGTAGGAATGCATGAAATAATCCTTAGGCATTAAAGTGAAAGGAGGTCCTGCAAACACCGAAGATTATCCTGAATCAAACCCCGAAATGGTAAAGACACAGGCGAAATAACAAGAAATAGAGCCAACTAAAATCAAGTTCGAATGTTTTTAAAGAGTAAAATGCTTTGATAGATCGCCCCTCACAATACCGAAATTTAGACCGAAAAGCTAAAACGTATTTATATGCTATGACCTAAAAATGTGATGTCTCCAAATAAGGCTCCGTCATGTATTGTTAATATTAAGAAAGCTCCTTGTATTATCTTTGAGGATAGCTTACAATTCATTAGGCAACAATGAAGCATTGTAGACATGAAAAAAATATCTGCCAGATTAAGAGACACAAAATACAATTATGAAGGAATTGGAAAGAAGATTAAGATAATGCATGGACTCCATTATGAGCAGCAGATAGAATTCACCATGACTAGATTATCTATAGTGATAAGAAGACAAATTCTATATTATTAACGAGGTAATGTAGATACTGAGAGGTTATCAATAAGGATTGATATAATGAGAGTTGATGTTTTGCATAGTGCACGAAGGGAAGCTTTCACACCAACACATAGTTGGGAAAGATGGGATTGTTGTGACTTGCATAGATTTGCTGCAAATTACACAGGTAGCAATAGTCATTGTGGGAAGCTCTGAAACAGTTGGAGATCTGACCTGGAATATCCCTGTCCAAGTTCTAACACAAAACAAGCATAGAGAATTTTGTATGGTCCAGGGGTGGCAGGCCTAGGCCACTTTCATTGTAATCAGCAAACAGGACATAAAATGCTATCAAGGAAACAAACCAATTAACTCCAGGCGTGGATCATCTCACACCATAACTGCTGTCAAAAAAAACAGAAGGGACAATACAGATCACATGAACCAGTAAAGGAGTCTCCTACATAATCGCATGACAAGGAATTGCTATAAGTCGATTATCATTATTGCTGTTCAAATAAGAAGCATGATTTGTATTTGTTAAGTAACTAATAAGAAACTAAATCATAATGAAGAGGCACGAATCAGTTAATTATTTAAAGGATGGGAAAGTAAGACACAACTTTTCACATCTTCTCTCATTGTGGATACTTAAGGGAGATCGCAAGTTGTGGATACATAGGCACCAAGGACATGGATGAAAAGTAAGATTGCAGATCCAATGAAGATAAGTGTACAGAACTGAGAAGACTATTGTAGATCTATGGAGGATTGTATGAATAGATTATATAAAAGACAATGAAGAATTTTATGACAGACTGATGAAGAGGTTGTAAGAAGTTCTATAGTAGATTTGTAAAGAATGGTAATCCATTTATGGGAGGTTTATGGTCAGCATAAGTCAGAGGAAGCTATCAAGATAAGTTCTATCTTCCAAGCTATTCTTAGAATTTTCAGTTAAATGTTATAATGAATGTATTCAATTTTGATAATATTATATTTATCAATATATTACAACTCTCATCTAAGGTAGAATTGTTGTCTCACAAATAAAACATGATAAATCTCAGAAGGGAACATTACAAAAAAGGGGTGGAATCCTTCAAATAAATGCTTTTGTTAGTTCGCTGATGAAAAGGCCAATGAGAGGCTCAAAGCAATTATTAAGATGCCAAGGCAAAGTAAGAACAAAATGAAATGTTCAAACAATGCTTTTGCTATTGCTTCTTGCAATGCCAATGAAAGTATCGTGAGGGATCTCAAATTCGATATTCTTCAAAGTGATAAAGGAAAAGGCTGCAAAATGAAATCATTTTTTTTAAAACCTCCTCCCAACCCATAGAAAACATTGAAAGCTGTCAAAATCTGTTTAGCAACATAAAATTTGGATCTGCGAAAAGTCTAAGCAAAGATGTAAAGTTCGGGCTCACAATGATGAATAACTTTTACCATTTCGCCTTTTTGGACCTCAAAGAACATTTCTAGATCAATAAAGAGAAAATCTGATTTTATTAACATTCATATGTCTAAGATCAACTCATGATGAAATAATAGCTAAGTTTGGATTACATGTAACTTGTAATCATATCTTGCTATGAATATTGGGCAAGACCTATATATAATGTAACTTGGGGATAGGACAAGACCTATATATAAATGTAACTTGTAAATGAATATTGGTCTGACCCTATATTGGACACCAACCTTAGATTATTATGAATTCAATTAGCAAGGCCGACCTAAGGCTTCTAGGTTAGTTTGTCACATATATATACAAAGTCATTTACAAGCATCACATATACATTCAGAAAATACATTCCTATATGTCATAAGCGAATTACTTCAGTGATCAGCATATTATGATCAGAGATCAGCAAACATCATCTAAAGGCAGCGATCATCAATGAGTGCACAGCGAACACAATCAGGAGACAGCAAACACTATTAGAAGACAGCGACTATTATTGGAAGCACGGCGAACCTTATCTGAAGCACTGCTATCACCTTGGGAGGTCAGCGAATTCCATTTAAAGGGCAGCGAACTTCATCTTTGGGACAGCAGCATCCGAGTTGCAGATAAGTTCACTCCCTAGGTTGAAGCTATTACTGTCCATTATGTGCTGACAGCTTCAAGTGCTGAAGCATATTGTAAAATCACTTCTGATTATTGCCTAATAAAGATCTGAGACTTGTTGCTGGGTTTTTTCACCTCCAAGAGGGAGGTTTTCCCAGGGTACTGTTGTGTTATGTGTGTTTCCTTTGTTATTTTCTGCTTATCTGTCTGATCTTAAAATTAACAATTTGGGCCTTTTCTTATATCGTAAGGATCAAAAAGGGCGAAATCAATGTGTTTTGAACCTCCTATCATTCTCGATGATAATACTAGATTTCGCCTTTCTGGACCCCAAAGAACATTTCTAGATCAATAAAGAGAAAATCTGATTTTATTAACATTCATATGTCTAAGATCAACTCATGATGATAATCAAAGAGTTTTCTTTGTCTTTTCAAGTCTAGAGCGCAGATAATTAAGTGATGGTAAAGGAGGACATCTTAGCGGCTTGCAGAGCCAACAAAGGACGTGCCATTCGACTAGATGAAAAATACAATCACAGCACAAAAGGACCAAAGTGATGCCGTTTCAAGTCTCTAGAAGGCAGTGGTAGGCACAAAATCCCCTAAGGCATTTCGGGGACAGGGGGATGTTAGGGGATGTTCCCTAGTCATTCTTGTTGGAAATTTGAGTTGATGTGTTGTTGTGGTTGTCATTTATGTCAAACTTGTTGTTCCGGTTTGGTTTGGAATGTTTGTGGTGTAGAGTTATCTTGTTGTGTTGTTGGGGTAGTTGTTGTGTTGGTTGTTCCAGAAGTGCTTGGGTCCAGAATTTGTTGTTGGTGTTGAATATTATTGTTATCTTCATTGGATATAGTTTCGGTATCATGGTTATGTTGGTTTTGAGGTCTGGAAACATCTTTGTGTTCTCTAAGTGTTGTGGCATTGTTCGTTGCTGATTGTGAGATTCTATGTTTGACCTATCTTTTAGTTCGAATATGATTTGTGGATGCGTATTTGATGTTTTATGGGTCTCTGTAAAATTCCCTAATAGGATTGATCCTGTATATATGTATTGCCCAGATTGCCTAAGGTGTTTCATTCAATTTAACAAATTGCCTAAGACTTGAATGCATCACTTCTCTTTCCAGAATTAACCCTCATCGAGTTAACAGATTGTCTAGGAATTAAATAGCTTCTGACATTCCAGAATGAACGTTTATAATATTTTCTGACTGTCAATAAATAACATACAATTGAGAATTTTAGGGTGCGCCTGCTAATTGTTGTGGCTGTTTGCGCTACTCCTGTGACTACTGACTACTTGGACAACCTCCATATATTCCCTGTGAACTCTCTGTAACTGTAGATGACTCTCTGACGAATACAATATGCAATATGCTCCATGGCATACCTTCTACACATTATCTCTCTATTATGGCTTCCGCTAAACATTTCCAGTGAATTGTGTTCGCTCCATATACACAATGCTTCCGAAGGTTTATTAGTTCCAAAAGGATTCGACCAGGATTATTGATTCCATGCGAATAGAGGGGGGGGTTGTTGAATACGTCACACCCGATATCGGGTCTCCCGGAAATGAACGAAACCTTACACCGTCTTCGGCATCCGCACATGAAGGAAGGAAAAATGTTGGTGATCTCCCTGCGTGTCCCTCCTCCATCATCCACCTCACTGGTATTGTTTGATGACAAACTTACTTATTAGTTGCTTGTGCCCAATATCCTCAATGGGAGTTTCGCGTAGCATGATGCTCTTACGTTCGGGTTCCTAATAATGGCAGCACTGCACCTATGTCGTGATCCTTCTCGCCGAAAATCTGAAGAGCGCACCAGACTTGCTACAAGCTTCTCCGTAATGTTTCAACCCGAGTCACAATGTCTCAAAATTCCAATAGGCCAATCGTAGGTTGACGAAAGGAATAGTTTTATATATTTGATGTCTCGCAAACTATCAAATGCTTCCTCCAAAACAAGTTCTATTTCCTGATGCCCGCTTCCTTCCGGATGTCCATATTTTATTGACATTAATCGGTTTGAGAATTCCCATAAGAATTCTCGTAATAGTTAGTAATAGTTAAAATTAACTATTGTGAATATTAATTATTTTATATAAGCGAATGAGGACTTAATATAAAGAAATTAATATCTTTATGCGTTGACAAATATTTATTATTTACTTAGGGGACATGACAGTCTCACTGTAGCGTGTTGAGATCCAGATTTGAGTTATTTGCTTTGGAGAGTATGTTTTGATTAGTAATTGCTTATATGGTTGTGTAGCGTGTGGATATGTTGTTGGTTAGGTTCCGGTGATTGCGGATCGGTGAATTAATCTTTGGAAGATGTGTTTTGGTCCTCTCTTTCTCGTAGAGTGGATTGGCATGTGTTTTTTTGGTTCAAAAGTATATTTTGATTCAAGCCAACTTGTTTTAAGCTTGGATGATCTATCTTGTATATAAGGCATTTGGATGTTTGAGTTAGAGAAATCGAAATGAGAGTGTAGATGATGTGGTGAAGTGCAAAGATCAGAGGAAGTGTGAGCAGCAAAGAAGAGTTGTATTCGAATGATACGCAAGTTGCGCCGTGACTGTGACATAGAGTTGATATAGAGTGTTGGCAGTTGAGAGGAGAGTTGTGTGTGTTGATGTTGGTCGCTTAATGCAGCGTTCAAGGACAGCTTCATGATTAGGATATCCTTCTTTTCAGATCGTTTTTATGTATCTTGCCCTGACTGCAGTTAGCTTCAGGTTTTGCAAGTCTTCTTTGTATCTGGTCCCATGAGCAGTTAGCCTTGGTGTACAAGTTCGGAGCAGTTAGCTCTATCTTTGTAATCATTTCATATATAGTGGATATGTTCTTGTGGGCAGGTGCTCACCATGGTTTTTCCCTGTTTGGGTTTTCCACATATAAATCTTAGTGTTGTTGTGTTGGCTATGTGTTGTTCATAAATTGTTTATATGTTGTTGTAATTGTTTGTTTGGACTTATTCACCCCCTCTCCCCCACCTCTCAGTCCTACCTTGGGTTCAACAATTCTGCCCAATATGAGAAAATTAAAAAACGTGTCGAAACATGTTCCCAAAATTGGAGACAGCAAGAAACATGTAGGGAATTCCTAGCTGTCCCTGAGGCAGTTGGGGACATCTCAGTTGTCCCTGGACCATCCTGGGGATGGCTAGGCATCCCCTACAAAGAAGAATTATTTTATAATGTTTTAAAAAAATAGTTCATACAATTAAAAAGACTGTTAAATATATTATGACAACATTATAACAGCAGTATAACACGATAGCATTTATCACAGCAGCAATAAAAATATCAAGACAGCATTATAACAAAAATTAAATTAATCATTACAGCAGTGACAACAACAATTGTAGTCTAACAGCAATACACATATCACGATTCAAAGTCATAGTTGATGATCTAAGTTATATAATAGTTAACACTAACGGCAATAATTTCGATTTCTAAATTCATTGTTCAAAAAAACTGCAAACTTCAAAATTCTTGATATGATATTATGGGTGTATTTGCCATACTCTGGTATAGTGTGGTGTTTAGTGAGAAGTACAAACAAACAATTTCTTTTCAGAATGTGGTTGGTTTGCAGACTTCTGTAGACATTGTTCAACATCATTTTAACATTTTAATATTATATTACTACTGTTATATTGTTGTTCATCGACTTGTAGGAAATTTGACTCTCTCTCACTCTCTTATCTATATGTGTGTGTGTGTGTGTTGTGTCGTCCCCCCGCTATCCCGAATAACTGCCCCTTGGACTGCTGTCCCTGAAATGCGTCCCTGTCCCCTAAATGCTGTGGAACATAGCTAATGACAGAGTACAACCCTCCAACCTCTTTTGAATGTGAAGAAACCAACTGAGATCACTAATGTCTGTAAACCTGCAACAGTGTTTTGAATTTGCAGAAACAAAGAGGTTCTTCATCATGGTGCACCCCTTACAGTCTCCTGCCACCTCTTGACTTTTGAAATTCTCTAGTCTGCTGATGTCATGGAGCTTCCTTTGCCACCTCTTTACTTTTGACATTTTCTAGTCTGCTGATGTCATGGAGCTTCCTTCTGATCTTGTATCTTCTTCCTTTTTTTCACTTTTTGGACAACCAGTATTATGGTGCATGCTTTCTGTAACTGATCCTGTTTTATGCATTTTGAAAACCTTTGACTGCTCTTTATCATGGTGTGCTCTCAGCAGTCCTCTACCACTTTTGATATTTAAAACAACTTTTCCTATCCTCATACAAGTGCGCTCTTGGAGTCTTTTGGCATTATTTTTGTTTTTCATGTTTTTAGTCCTCTGCCCAAACCTTTTTATAGCACGTGCCTGACCCATCTGATCCCACTTTTCACATTTTGAAAACTCTATTCATTGTGGCCTGCTTTTCTGGGTCTGTTATTACTTTTTCAAAATTTGAACAACTCCTGCACTTGGAAGAGAAAAGAAACACTTTTTATGTTTCAAAAAATATCCCTTCTAGTCTGTTGGCACACTCCATAAGAATGTTTGCCACTTTTGAATTTTCATCAATTTTGGCCTGCTTTCATCATGATGCACTCCTGTGGACTAGGTATCTCCATTTTGAAACTTTTGAAACTTTGAACCCTCTTAATGCATTGACACACTTTAATGCACTGAGATGTCCGTTTTCATGCCTTGAACACTTTTTACCCTTTCCCTCACATCCAAGCTCTATACTTTGCCTTGTTTGATGCGTTGGAAAGCTTCCTGTATTGGATTCATAAGGGACCTAATTAGAGATCAGAAACATGACCTTCATGAACATAGGAGGTAAGAATTTGGCAATGAGTCACTAGGAGTTATAACATTTAACTTGAAAGATGACACCATATGAATTTTTTTGTATGGGTACAATAGAGTACTAACACCCAAATCCAGTTGGTGTTGCATTAGAGTGACAAAAAGAGCAAGGGAAAGACTTGGAAGTCACTAAAGCTTTAAAATTTGTTGAGTGGATAAGGCAAATTCTGCTCAAAGTGAAGAAACAGCTAGAGAAGACAAACTATGTGCAAAGATAAGACATGAGCATCATAAGAGGAGCACAAACTCTAGATGGGAGATAAGGTGTGGCTGTCTCTTCATGAACAAGCAAAGAAGATCAAAGCTCTTAGATATTGGCCATTTTATATCTTGGAGGCTATTGGCGAGAATTTTTCAGACTTGATCTACCACCATTGGAGTGACAAAAAGAGCAAGGGCAAGACTTGGAGGTCACTAAAGCTTTAAAATTTGTTGAGTGGATAAGGCAAATGTGAATACCTACATCTTTATGAACTTTCCATGTTGGATGAAGAAGGAGGAAACAAGCATGACCACCTTTGGGGGGATTGGGTGTTGATAAACAATCAATACTTGCAGAGGATGTAGTGCGACAAGGAAGACAAGTGAGACTTGAATTGAGTCTTGCAAACTGGAACTCAAGGGAAATGGTAAGGCAAGTAAAGTGTTAGTCCTAGGAGAAAGTGGGAGAAATTTTCCCTCACTTGTTGTCTCATTTGGATGTTGTGGGACAAAACGCCTCTTTGAGAAGGGAGTTTTGATCCAAGGATTTGGAAAAGGTTTAAGATCATCGATATGAAATTTTCCAAAATCTACTAGGAGCAGAAATCTCAGTTTTGTCTACATGACAAAGCTGTTGCTTTATGACACAAGGTGGTTACAAAACTGTTGAGGCAAAACTGAAGCTGCCACAGTAGAAGCAAAACCACCATGTTGCAAATGAAACTATTGTTTGATGACAACTGGTGGTCTTTTCATGATTAGTGGAATCCAGAATTTGAAGCCAATAGTTTGACTCTTTCACTTTCAATTCTATTCCTGGATCCTTCTAGTGCATAAGGTGGTTGTTCGAACTTCCAACATCTATTTAGGGGAATGGAGAGTACGGATTTTATCATTGCAGGCTTGTGTGAGCATTGTAGTGATGAAAATAGTAGAAATTGAGTTGATTGCTGTCATTCTTGAGCTTGAAAGTGAGCTTAGGAGCAATCTTCAGTTGTATCCACTTTTTATACTAGTTGTTGGTGATCAATAACATTAAGATAGACATGCAATTGCTTCTACAAGCCGGTTTTCCCTCTTTGGGGGTTTTCCAAGATAAATTTTGAGTTGGTGACTTTTTTCATTTCCAGGAATTAATTTTCTCTGTTTTGAGCAATATTTCATTCCTCAAGTGCTCTCATTTGTTTAAAAATTCAAACGAGTAACAAAGCAGTATTATTCATGTTCTACTATTTCTACCTAGTGGATTTGAGTAATTAAGGATCAAACAAGTATATGGTTTCTAACACTAGCTCTAGTAGACTTATTTCTCTAAATATCATTTGGAAGCTAATGATTTATGTTTTAATCTTGTTTGAGAAGTCTCATATCATTTTGTTATTCGGATCCTCCTTTCTTTTCATGTTGTATACTTTGGTATTCGCATGCATTATGCATGTATTCTGAACTGGTTATGAATTAGTTGAAAAGTTTGATTTTGATTTAGAAATCTTGGTTTTTAAAAAGATAAGTTTGGACACAGAAACAATTTTCTAAACAAGGATATACATTTCAATGTCTTGCAGAACAATTTGGCCTGAAAGATGTTTAATGACATTCTCTCTCTCTCTCCCTCCCTCCCTCTCTCTCTCTCGCTAGGATATTGAATTGCTATCAAGATTGTATGAGAAAGCCATACAAATAAGCTCATTATTTGTGAAAAATTGCAATGTATTTATTTGTCTTGTTGATGTAAAAGTGTGCATGTGGATATGTGAATCTTGATTAAAAAATTTCATTCTATCGACTGAATAATTTCATTGCATGTTTAATTATGGTTTCATACATTAGAAAATAAGAATGGTTAATTTGTTATTTTCCATGCAGTCTAATTCCTTAAGCACGAATTTTGATTTTGAGATCTTCAAAGTTTTCCACTATATAGTCTATTTGTGCAAAGTTTACTTCAATTCTGTGTATACAAATAGCAAATATGCTTTTCTTAAAAATTAATATGAGGATATGCCTTCACCCAAAAAAGAGAAAAAATCAATGTATAATTGGTAATATTCACAAGAATGATCAAATCCTACTTTTCCTTGGCTGCAGTTTGAGTGGGCCTGGCAGCATCCAACACGGTCTGTGGTATTGAAGAATGCAGCTGCAAGCATAAAGCCATCACAAGGAATTAGGAGGAAAATAAAACTCCTTTATACCATGTTAACTCTTAAAAAATGGAATAGGTAAGGGTTTGTAAACTTTATTATATGAATTACTTTGCAGTTATAAAATATGCTAATGACATTTTAAATAGTGGAAGGATCATCTTTGCTGGTACTTATCTTCCTTGAAGAATTTAGATGACATTTTCCTTGGTGAATATGAGAATGCCAGAATTAACTCCAGAAGACCACTTACACATTGTATTTAATATTTTGCAGTTTAAATCTTACTGTGAACTTCTTTACAACGAAACATAATAAGCATACTAAAGATTGCCCGCCTCTCCCTCCTCAGATGGAGGTTCGGATTTCTTCAGTTGATGAACTTCCCTGCTACAAAGCAGTCGATGATTCATGTAACAAATAAGAAGGAATGAAAATATTAAATAGAGAAAACGGGGCCAATGTAAGTTAGCAAAGCCTTTCTTCACTGTGATATAATGTAACGTTTACATATGATGGCCAAGACAAGTATATTGATAAAATTTTAAGCGAAGGGAATTCAGATAGTGACAACGTCCAAAAGAAGAGTGCTTGTTCATCCTTCATACTACGTTTACATACCTGTTAGATCAGATCTAGGAACAGGATGCAAATGCAGTTGTGAAAAAGCCTTCAATCGTTGAGGCTTGAAAGTCGAATAATTCCTAGCACAGATTGGCAAACGTTTCTGTTTGACGAATATAGTTCCCTTGTGTCATTGTATGTAGAATATTTCCTATTCATTTGTGCTAGAAAATGCTGCCGATTTTTTTTTTTGTTATGTTGTTTTTCATTTTTTTGATTTTATATCTGACTTAATTGTTTCTACCAATTAGGGTTAAAATTTAACTGCTGCATTAGCAACCAAAAAAGTTAAGGATATTGTCACAATTAAAATGATTAAAAAAAACTATTAAAATGTGAGTAATAAGGTTGGTATCTCTAAGGTATTTAAGGTTAAAAGATGATAGATTTTGTTTGTTGAATAGTGAATTGATGTAGTCATATTAAAGAAAACAAAAATATATATATAATTGTATCCAACAATAATGTTAATACTATTAACTTCATGTTATTAGGGTTAGGTAAATTCAAAATAGTAATAATAATAATTAATATAGTGTTATTAATGAAAAAATTATACTATTAGAATGAAAATATAGAAAGTATATATATCCAATGTGTTGGTTTTTAAACACCACAAACTATATTTTATTAACATAACTATTATTAATTATATTGAAGAAAGAAGAGGTTGTCTCTTTTCTGCAAATTGTAAGAATTTATACTTCTCAAACATAAAAATTTAAACGTACTAAAAATTTTGCACCTAAAACTTTGCCTTTTTTAGGTAGTGGATCCATTTTTTAGCCAATTATACTGGAGAAAAATAATTTCTAAAAAAAAAGACTTTTGATATAACAGTTAAGACTTCTTATCAACTATTAAATGATTTTTCATTTCAGTGTGATTGTTTTTATCTTTTCATAATGTGATCACAATAGGAAATTGTTTTGGAGAGCATCAAAATGTATCAAGCGTAAATTACCTTAGGGGGGCACTTAAAATATTTTGTAGAATGTGATCTCATTTGGCATAGAGTAAGGTGTGTTTTAAATTTCATGTTTTCAAGTCACAAGTTTCATTTGCATGAGCAATGTGAATATTCATGGATGACTAATCACAAACTATGCATACTCCTCTTATTTATATCCTCGTCAAGTTCGTAGTTGTGAGTGCAAAAATGAATGTGGTAATTGTGAGTGGCAATCTGGGTTCCATATAGGGTGTGTTTAGGGTTGCATAAGGGGTGTGAGAAGGTGTGTGGGTCCCCCAAGCACTTAAAAAAAAAATGAGTACACATATTAATTTAAAGAAGGGGCATGTCTCCAATTTTCCTAGTGGACATATTAAAATGATATCTTGGTAATCATTATGTGTTTCAACTTTTCGTAATATGGTAATCATTGTGCGTTCCAACTTTTTGGTCTATGGTATCATAGCCCAAGTCAACTTTTGAAATTTGAGAATGGTGGAGTTCTACAAACTATTGTCAGCAATGACTACTCACTCTCGTGACACAAAAGTGCCAAAGGAGTGTTGTATGAACTTGAACAAATTCATACAAGTTGTAGGGTTTGCATGCAAAATCATGAATCTTTTAGCTAAAAATCACATTGGGTTTTTTTTGTTCAAAATTATGGATTATTTTTGTTTGAAAATTGTATCATTTTTTTTTCCCCCAAAATTAATGACCTTTTTCATCTAAAAATTGTAGTTTACTAATGGTCAAAATCGTGGCTAGTTTTTGAAATTTGTGAGTTGTGGCCAAATTTTTATAAGAGAAAAATTGTGTCATTTTTGGCAATTTTTTATGCATCATTTTATTTTTATTTTGAATGAATCTACAATTATTTTTTAAACTTTATTTTTTTGACTTGAAGATCATGATGCCTAGGGTTTTTGACATGTGAATGGGTTTTGCATGTTTTTTGAAAAATTATGAGTCTTCTATGATGTTTTGGACAAAATCATTAAATTTTTTGAGTAGTTTGAAATATGTTTCTAACATATTTCAAACTTGTGTTTTGATGATTTTTCATCAAATTGTGCAGTTTTCTGCTATTTTTCATTGCCTAGGGTTTGCAATGGCTAGGGAAAGGAATTTCTATTTGTTGGCTAAGGGTTTTATTGTGATTTTTTTTTTTCATATTTTGTTAGTAGGATTTTTCTATGTATTTAGAAACTTGGGTTTCTTTATTTGACTTGAATACAACTTGTGAGAGGGATTTTTTTGTTGCCCAACACCATGTTGGAAGACAGTCAACGTTTTTGGCAAGAATTACAACACCTAAAAAGAAGAGGTGTATTGGTTGGTGAAGGGGAGCAACAGTTGGTATAAATAAGAGGTAATTTGGAAATCATTCTATTAAGCAATTTATTGAATATCATTCATATTCAAAGCAGATTTAAGAAGACCTTATGAGCAGATTTTTTTAGGCTCTATAAGCATAAATTACTGAATAATATGGGTAGATTCTGAGGTGAATTATTGCAAACCTATATGCAGAACTTATTGAAGTTTATAAGTAGATTTCAATAATATTTTCTAGAAAATTTGTGGAGGAGGGTTAGATATAATTCCAAAGGAAGATCAAACATTTATTACTTTAGGCTTTTGGAGATCCTGCTGACTCGGTGCTTAGTTGTGGGGATTGGTGTCTCCTACTAAGTTGGTGCTCAATTGTGGTGATTGGTGTCTCTAGTGGGTTGGTGCCTATGAATTGTTTAAAGGGGATTGGTGTCTCTTGTAGGTTAGTGCCTACAAATGTTGTATTAGAAGTTTCTAATACAAAGCAATATTGTGTCATGGTTTTCTCCCACAAGGGTTTCCATGTAAATCATGTGTTCCTACTTGATAGATATTGCATTTGTGGTTAAGCTTTGAAATATTGCTATTGTGACTAATTATGTTTCAAAAAGTAGAATTTTGTTATTATACTGATTCACCACTCTTCTCAGCATAATCTTGTAGTAGGACAATTGGTAGTAGTAATAATGTTACATCGATTATGGAACAAGCCTTTGTAGCTAAGGACAAGGGCAAAGGAAAGTGGTCTCAAAAGAAAGATCAAGAATAATTAAGATATTTATAAGAATATAAAAAGTATCGCATGTCATTATTGTGGTAAACTTGATCATCCAACCTTGTAATGATAGGATCTCGGATAGAAACATGTGATGTATTAGTAGGTAAGTTGATATTGGAAGTATAAGAATACTCACTATTAAATACTCCAAAAGGAAAATTATTACAAGCTTTATTTGATATTAAGGCACCTACTGGAAAATAAATTTTTTTACAATCCCTAAAGGTGTAAAAGGTTGAGTTATTGATGTGAGATTCTTTTAGCGGTTCAAGGAAGATGATTATCTCAACAATATTGTAGAAAAATTTCGTGTGATATTTTTTACAAAAACGTAAAATTCAAATGGGTGATAAAGTAGCTGGAAGGCTTGGTAATAAAGGTGTTATTTCAAAAAAATTGCCTAGGCAAGATATGCCTTATTTACAAAATGAAACACTAGTGGACATGGTATTAAATTCATTAGGGGTACCTTCATGAATGAATGTAGGACCAAATAATTCAATCAAAGTGGTTGCAGAAACATACCATATTGTTTCAAACATAATGAAAGTTGCAAAAAACATAACAACAATACTACTGGAGAGGACAATTTCAATATTCCTTAGATATGTAATCATTTGTATAATTTTTTGGGAGGACAAACAATGGGATGGAATAGACTTGCTAATATACCCAGTATACTTGTTGCAATATGATGAGAAGCTATTCCTTCTAGAAGAAAAGGATCAAAACCTTCAACTCCCCATGTCGGATATACAGGTTGTATTTTTCTAGTTAGTCCATAAGGATTAGATACCCATATTCTAGGACCATACAAACCCGTTACATGAAATGCCTTGAATCTCAAAAAAGCTACTCTTGAGAGGAATAAATGAATTCCAAAAATCTTAGGCAAAATGATGAAGAATTGCAAAAAGGGTTGGCTATACAAAAATCCAACTAGGGAGGGCCTCCATGAAAGGCTCATGTTGTAGAGCATTTTGAGCAGAGCAAACCTTTTATGCTTTCATGGCCAAATGATCATTAGATCAATCAAAGTCTTCTCAATGGTACATTGATCATGGAGCATCTCAACACTTTGCCCACAAGAAAGATTGGTCCAAGGAGTACACGACTTGCATAGATTCAATGATCTTTGATGGTGATGAGGAGTACATAGTTGTTGACAAAGGAAACGTGCAAATCACTTCATGAGTGCAAAATGTCATTTTTCTTAGTGTATTATGTGCTAGGAATGGGGTTCAATTTTCTCTCAATAAGACAAAATATGTTCCATTACCCCAATTTGAATGTCATATTTAGCAAACACAAATTCTATATTGTTTACAAGGAATCTAAGAAAACCATTATTGTTGGTATCGAAAATTGTGATTTGTATCAACTTGTTGATACTAGAATGGTTCAACAACATACATTGTGTAAGGTGGTAAAATAAGGCATTCACTAGTTTATCTATGTAAACAAGGAATAAACCTATTTCATGCATTTAAAGGGAAATGAAAGTTATTAGATTCACCTTCAAGGGGTTGATGCTATTTGACTTAGATGACTCTCTTTGTGAGGGTTGAATTTTATATTGAAAACATGAAATTTGAAAGCTAGATTTAGGGCTAAAGATAGAAAATTGACATAAATGAACATAAATAGGTAGTTGTAGATTTGATATGAAGTTGTAATCATAGATTTGAGATGAGGAAGATGAATGGAACCCGTGACTGGAATCTAAGCCTAAAAAAGTAGGTCAATAGAGCTATGAACAACCTTGTCCTCATAATGTCAGATGTGGATGAAATTTATCTTTTTGAAATTAGAATGTTTCTCAAAATCTACCCCATAAGCTTTGCGGGAAATTCGTTAGACAAAAGAGTATGGAGTGTCCTCCGCTTTTTGCACCTATAAAAGCTATATCTAATTGTCTATGTCTACTCTACCTATTTTCATATTTATAGCTCTTGAACTTGTTACCAACACCTGCAAAAGAGAGAAAGATGTTGGGAATAGGGGTTTTCCTAAGTCAAACCTCGGGTTTGGAATTAACCCTTGGAATGAATTGAAATACTGAAGTAAATGCTAAATGTTATACCTCATATCTATTGTAGATGGTTTTAGGTTGATGATGCAATGCTCTTTGAATGTGATCATAAATGTTGATGTAATAACATGATAAAACATGAATGAACTAATCATAAAAACTTTCTTGCATGATGATTGAAGTAATTTGTTGCTCCATGGTGTCTTGATCTTGAAGAATATGTTGGGATAACATGTCATCTTGATGCTCAATAAATGCTCGATGTGATTGATTGTGATGAATTGTGGATGATAGTGGATGGATATGAAAATGAATTACAACAATGATCTTATGTAGGGTTCTTAAGGTATTTCCCCAATTAGGTTGGCCTCCAACGGGAAAATTGAGACATTGTGATCCAAAACTAATGGGTGGGGAACGAGCACTGAGATATTCAAAATTGGGCCTGAATTAAAAGGACAAGGGCACTTTGAGTGCCACTGTCCTAGGACAATGACGACCCATGTGCCATTGTCCACACCCAAAATACAACGAATGGGCTAGAGATAGGGTGCATATAGCCCAAAATAGAGGTGCAGACCACCATGTAAACATATGACATCAATTTCAAGGTGAAAGGTCATATATAGGCTTGGACAAGAGCTAAAATGGGTCACACAAAGGTAGGGGTACAAAACATTGGTGTAAATTGTATAGGGTTACAATTTTTGATGCTACATTTAGCTCCCACTTTACCATGAGTATGATCTTATGCACACACACACACACACACACACACACACACACACAGAGAGAGAGAGAGAGAGAGAGAGAGAGAGAGAGAGAGAGAGAGAGAGAGAGAGAGAGAGAGGAGATAATACATCACTGAATTTGAGGGAACAAACCCCCAACCTTAGGATCTTAACAAACACAATCACATACAAGGACACACAAAGCAAGACAAGAATAAATAAAAGGAAAAGAATACAAAGACAAAAGACACACAACATGGGTTAGTACTAAAAACAAAGGCTCCAAGTCAACAAGTTGAAGAGACCTCGATAATCAAAATGTCTCAACCCCTAATATCATTTTCAGAATGTTATTGCAAGAGCACAAGTGGTCACATGGAAAGAGTGAGAGAATGCATAAAATGATAAACTGTGATCCAACAACTAGCAAAGTATGTTATGCTTATGGGTTCATAGGGAAGGAAAAAGGAAACATGGATTTCATGAGCTAGCAAGTTTCATTATCCTAGGTGATCCATGGAAGAGAGAGGGAAGGAACATGGATTCCATGGGACAACAAGTTGTATTATGCTAGATGATCCATGGAAGCACCAATTCTCATCGGACAACAAGTTCTGTTATGTTGTGTGATCCATTTGAAAAGAGAAAGGAAGAGTCAAAATAGTCTAGCAAGCTATGTTATGCTTGTTTCACTCATCTTGGGGTATGGTGCAAGGAGATTCAAATAGTCTAGCAGGTTGTTTTATGCTAGTAAACTCATCCTAAAAATGAGGATTCCAAATGAAGCTTTCTTATTGTAAAATGATTGGTCAGTGTAATTTGAAAGGAAATATTTTGCCAAGCGAAGTTTTCTTATCACAAGATGAGCAATTGTAAAGGTTTTACTAGGACAATGTAATAAGGATAACCAAACAAAGCATTGTATGTAAGGAAAACCACATCATAAATTGGAAAAAGGATAACCAAGAAAAGCGTTGTATGAAAGGAAATCCAAAACAAGAATCAAGGATAACCAAGCAAAGCATTGTATGCAAGGAAATCCACAACATTTAATTAAAATAAGCAACAAGGATGTTGTATATATGTCCCACGTACACTAGTACATTTGGCCTCAAATTCCGATGGTAATTCGTCGTTATTCCAACTATAATTCATCGGACTGTCGATGAGCAATGTCATTGAAAACTTGTAGTTGGACATTCTGATGGTGCTCAAGACCATCAGAATTTTGATGGATTCGAAGATTCTTCCAATGACGGCCATGACTGCGCTTAGCCGTTGATAAAACTCGATAAGTCGTTGGAATTCCAATGCCTTGCAAGTAATGTTCCGACGGCTAAGGTGTCAGAATAAATTGGAATTCCGACGGCCCCCTCACTGCTTAGCCGTCAATAAAACTCTATAAGTCATCAGAATTCCAATAGCAACCAGGGCATCCACATTGATGAGGATGTTGTATGTGTGATGGTTCAGGCATTTGAATTTAGACGGCCCCGTCACTATGTAGCCGTCAAAATTTTGATGGCAACGGGGGCATTTGCACCGACGAGGATGTTGTATGTGTGATGGTTCGAGCGTCTGAATTCAGACGATCCACCCCATCAGGGTTTAGTCATTGGACGTCCAATGGCTACGAGGGCATCCGCACCAACAAGGATGTTGTATGTGTGATGGTCTGGGCGTCGGCAAAACTCGATAAGTCGTCAAAATAAATTGGGTAATTCTAATGCCCCCTCACTACTTAGCCGTCGACAAAACTTGATAGTCGTCGGAATAAATTGGGTGGGCGTCGAAATTCTGACGCCCCCTCACTACTTAGTCGTTGGAAAAACTCGATAGTTGTCAGAATAAATTGGGTGGGTGTCAGAATTCTGACGCCCTCTCACTGCTTATCCGACAAGGATGTTGTCGGACATACAACATCCTCATCGGATGCTTGGTGGATGGAAAGGTTTGCACTTATTAACCAATACGATAATACTAAAGATTCATTATTTTGTATCAGCCAACCAAACGAGAATTTGATAATCTAATCATGCAACGGTTCGGGCGTCGAATTAATGCTTGGTGGATGGAAAGATTTGAACTGATTGACCGATACGATAACACTAAAGATTCATTATTTTGTATCAACCAACCAAATGATAATAAAAACAATTTGACAATCTAATATTTCGACTCGAAGATCAACCTCAAAAAACCATGTATGATTGAAGAATTGTGTCCCACGTTAAGTTCTTCAATCCCATCAATAGCCACCCATAGGTGGCATACCATAAGCTGGCATGGGAGGCATTCCCATTCCACTCATACCTGGCTGAAAGCAACCTCCCATGCCAGGCATTGGAGGTGTTGGCAAAGCAAAGGGGAAGAAGTTGAGCATACATATTCTGTAAACAAAATAGACACATTTATTTCTACAAAAGATTTAAAATGTTTATTAAAGAGAAACTTAAAATAATCACAGAATCATCAGAGTATATCAAGAACCTAAAGTAGGTATGGAAACAAAAAGTCAATCATATTATTCATCCAGGCAAGTTCCAAAACCACATCTAGTTTGATCAAGTCATAGCATATGAACAAGCATGAAGCAAAGCATACTTTCTTGCCTTGCAGTTCCAAATGCAAAAGTAAGCCCCATTTCAATGCCCCAATCCAAAATGAAAATTCAAAATATACTTTAGCCTGTGAGAGAGAACAACCAACTATATATTTTACCAATTGTATACCTGTTCCACAAAATATACCAGCAATTCCTCTACAAGTTCACGATCACTCGATTGAGAACTAGTTTCCATTGCATCCTTATAAAGATTATCCTTTTTAGACAGTGCAATATGTTAGCACATAATTTTTCCATAATTTCCTGAAAAAATGCTATTTGTCTATAATTTCCTTAATTATGCTCTTAAAAATGCGCATGCTATTTTCTATATTTTTCTTAATTATGCTCTTAAAATGCTATATTTTGTAAACAAAATAGGCACATATTTATTTGAATTTTTAAAAACCCTTAGTAGAGTAGAACAAGTGCTCCTTGAGGCTCAATTAAGCAAAATGTGTTAGGGTTCCCACAGATACTAAGAGGGGGGGGTGAATCAGTATCTAACCGGTATTCAAATTTTCTTAAGTTAAAACATGCAGAACATAAAGTAGCAGTGTACCGGTATGCAAGAATTAATGTAATAAATAGAATCAAAAACATCCACATGAAAAGAACACCATAGCACAAGATGTTTAATGAGGAAACCCGGTGTGGGAAAAACCTCGGTGGGATTTGTGACCCACAATATTCACTTACTGGCCAATAAGAGAATATTACTTACAATAGGGGCCTGCACATGCAGGAAGGCCAATTGCCTAGAGCTCACTGCTCAATGAGAAGTCACACTGACTTACAATGAGGATTATACTAATCCAATGATCTATACTGCTTTATAATAGCATCTCCAATGCCAGATTCAGTACCGGTTCTAACTCTGTTCTTTACATATACGCTTGACCTATAATTCGCACATTAGGTCTGCCTAATAATTTTCCTTATGTTTGCTTCCTTACCCTTACAAATGTCTACAATAATCTCTTTTATATACAAGAGTCATTTTACAATTCGCCAAGTCGGCTTGCAATAATAATCAAAATATTACATATCAAAAATCTTGTTGGCCTCTGTGTCGGTATACATCTTTTCTTCTGTGCCGGTACCGGTGTCGGTGTCGGTGTAGAGTGATCTTGTTGATGCCGGTGCACTATCTTGCTTGAATAATGCTTTGTCGGTATGATGTATTGCCGATGCCATAGGATTGCAAGGTTGCCATCAATGACAAAACCTTCAATCACACACAATGTCTCATTGGAGTGTCCATATGCCAACAATCTCCCCCTTTGGCATTGATGGCAACACTCATGAGAAATTTCAAAAAGGTGTCCAAAATGTGTAGACCAAAAATTTACCAAAAATATGAAGGGCTCCCCCTGAGCATATGATTCCTGTCTTTGAACTTTCTCATCCTACTACTACCCCTTTGGCATCAATGACAAAGGTTGTCAAGATGTTAGTAGAGTTTGTAGTTATACCGGTCCATATCCTCAACCTTGTAGTTGGGTAGTTATTATCTGAAAAAGATCGCCCAAAATTAAGTTTATACTATCCATAAACTTTTTGCTATCTTTTTTGTTGTTTCAGTCCTCTTCACAATACCGGTGAGATGTTGCAATTGTTCTGCCGGTGTTTTACTTCTCGGTGTTAATGCCTTTGAGATTTCCTTTCGTAGAGATGCTAGATAGTCCAATCTTGGACTCAGTTTAGATCTCAAGTGTTTTGCCTTATTTATTATTGTCTCTTTCTCTTTCTCCTATTTAAGTAATTCTGCCTCAAAATTTGCTAACTTATCTTCAAAAACAGATAGTAAATCCAGTGAGTTGACAAAATGGTCTGCAAGCTTGTTTATCTCTTCCTGTGTCTTGCTTATTTTCTTGTCAATATCTATAGTCAGGAAGTTTGTTTTGCATGTGTCTTTATACAGATTTTTATACTCTTTTAACAAACTACACAGTTCCAGTAGAAGTGTGTCAAAGTCTCTATTACACTTCTTAATTTCTTCCTCAAAGAATTTCTGTTTCTCCTTTTCTACAATGTCCTTTACAGATTCTTCCTTTATTTTCTCAATATTTCCAGAAATGTATTTACATAATGTATCCAACTGTCCTAAAGAATCTTTATTATCTATATTACAATTAGGAGCAATTATTTTCAAAATTGGTATTGAATCATCTATTGCTTTGTAAGCTTGTGAACTATAGTCAGTTATTTTCTTGATGGATTCAAGTAATACCTCAGTCACATTTATTGACTTTGATGGTGACCTAACAAACTGAGTACCGGTGGAAGTGACCATGCTTGTATTGACCTCTGGCAGGTCAATTTGTGTCTGCATTTCCTTTAGCACTGGTTTTCCTCTTAATTGCTTACCGGTGGCATCTATTCTGGAGCCTTTAGCTCTGTCAGTTTCTCTGTTTGTGCCTCAGATTCCATCTTTTTCCCTGTATCCTCCGCCGGTTGCTCTATATTTCCTGTTACTGGAGGCTCTTTAGCCATATCTGATTTTTCACTCGTGTCTTTATCAACTGTTATGTTGATCTTTTGGGTATCAATATTTATAGTGAATAGGACTTCAGGATTTGTATTGCTATCCTCTGCATCCATGCTTTCAGCTGCCGGTTGGTTTTCAGGAATTGTAATTTTTACAGATGGAGGTAGGTTATCTCTAACCTTTATGCTTGGAGGTCCACCAATTTTCCCTTTCCCTTTGTCCTTATCCTTTTGATATACCTTAATAGGCTTGGGATTCCTATATTCTTCTTGTTTCTCTTTTTCAACCAGAAATATGTCCCAACCATCTTCTGTTTCTTCTGAAACTTCTGTAACTCTACGTGCCATCAGTGAAATATGTCGGTGTGTAGTGGAAAAAACTGTCCGGTTAGCTTGAGCTATCAGATCATCAATTTCTTTTGGGGAGTTTATCGGATATACAACAAGTAGTTTTTCTATTTTTATTTTATTGTCCAGTTCAATTACTCCTTGCCTTCTGGCCTCAAGTCTTTTGTATAAGTCATCAGGAATTTCATTTATGACTTCCATCAAAAACTTTTTGAACATGTCCATGTGTAATATTACACTCTCCTCAACTTGCCCTCTCTCATCAGTCGATAGGGTGTCATAAATTTTCCCTATGTTCTTCAGTTTTCCTTCCTCTGTTATCTCATTTAACAAAATGTCTAGAGGTGCCAAGTCAGTTTTTGCCTTTTTCTTTTTCTTAGGGGTCAGCTCCTTTTTAGGTGTGACCTTTCTGACCGGAGATCTCACAGCTTGTTGCTTCTGCCTTGTCCTTCTAGGTGAAGGAGTGGTTGCCGATGAGGGGTCTCTTTTCCTAACAACTCTTTTAAAGGTTGCTGGCTTGTCTCCTTCTGAAGAAGTACCTACCAGTGATAGATGAGCTTCAGGTTGTGGGGCTGCTAACTCATCTTCAGTTATGCCGGTTTTCTTTAATACATCTTCCTTAATGGCTTTTGCTTGTCTGGATCCTTTTCTCACAAATGCTTCTACCTTCTTCACTCTTTTCTTGGACTGTATTTTTTTTTTTTATTGTTTCAACACTACCAAATGCTTCCTCCTTAGGTTCATTGGGGGCTTCCAGAAGTGCTTTGGCATAAGTTTCAACTATGTGGTCATCTGTCTCATAGCCCATTTTTGTTACCCAGATTGTCCTTGGGATAACTGCTTCCATCCATATTTCATCCTTTTTGATAACAAAGCATATATCATCTTTGTATTTATCTACAATTTCCTGAGATAACCTTGTCCTTTTCTTCATTTTTGTCTTTAGTGCTTGGAAAAAGTCATGAATGTTGTTTTCCTTATTCTAACCCATGGTATTGAACAGTTCTGTCAGTTGCTTTCCTACCGGTATGTCATATCCAAGTTCTTTATATCCTATACCGGGAACTTGTTTTGTTATATGAAGCATTAGACACACTAACAGATTTCCAAATCTGAAGGTTCCTTTCTTATCCTTCTTTATCTTTCCAAGGTCGTCTATCAGTTCATCCTTTAACCATTCACAGATGTCAATTTTTGCATTGTCTGTTATCATGTCATAAGCACTCTTAATGCATAAACTTGAAACTGAGTTAAGTCTATTGGCATGAGTGGCTTTGTAACCTAATATCATGCTTATGAATCTTACATTTGTATCATTTACATCATTAACCCTTAAAGATTTTTTATCAAATGTTGCACCTGTTAGGTCTATGACTAAATCATTTGAAACTTTCTTGTTTTTGTCTGGTCTTTTACCGGTGGCCGGTAACCCTGTGACAGCCTTTACCGCTTGCTTGGTGATCTTATGAATTGCATCTAACCAGAAAAATTATCCATGAACTCTGCTTAACACTATCCTAATCACATCCTTAGGAAATTCAGGAATGCTAAGGATTTATGTGAATCCTAGGGTTTCAATGATTTTGTGTTTAGCTTTGACATTGCCGGTATCATCACATATCTCGGTTTTGTACATGGTTTTGATTTCCTCATCTCTTAACTCTTCAATATTGCAGTGAATATACATTCTAGGGTCTTCAGCATATACAACACCTTTAGGGATTTGAGAAAATGCACCTAAGGTATCATCCTTCTTTGCTATTTCGGGGACCAACTGAAATACGGGCCTAGGTCTTTTAATTACTTCCACAACAGTAGGGTTCGCTATGTATTCAATTGCAGAGGTGGATGCCATTATAAAATACCTTTTTCTATCTTGGATGGATGATTGCTTGGAGTGTGCTTGCTTCTTGCTTGAAATGCCTTAGCTCAGAAATCTTCACGCTCTCTGAAAGTTTGAAATCACGGTGAAATGAAATGGAGCCAAAACCTTATTTTATAAAGTCCTTCTCGCTACCTACCACATTAATTGCATGTCGGTTATGTATTCACTTAACTTTATTTGCCGGTAATAAGTGATTTTCAACTTCTTTTCTCTTACAGAGGGAGTAATAGCACATGTGTCATTAGATTGCCAAACCCTCAAGACAATTTTCTTCAATTAGATGAAGAACTTCCTGCCGGTGAAGCACTGCTCTGTTCTGCTGGTGGAGCATTTGTTGGTTCTACCGGTGGAGGAGTATTCCCAATATTTAGATCAGCTTTTCTAATCCATTGCTTTGAGAATTCTTGCTTAACCTCTTCAACTTTTTCTTTACCTTTCAAGATAGCACTTTTGTTGTCTACCGGTGTACCTTTACTTCTACAAAATTTAGCAATATGCCCAATCTTGTTACATGCATAACAAGTTACATTATTTTTCTGAATAACTTTCCCATAACCTATGCCAGTTTGTGTTCTGCATTGGTTTGATAGATGTCCAAATCTTCCACAAACATAACATCTTACATTCATTTTGCAGTTTTCAGAGTTATGACCAGCTTTGTTGCATTTGGAGCATTGACCGGTGGGTGGATTGATATCCTGATAGTTCCTAGATCTACATTCATTTGCCCTATGACCATATTTATTACAGTTAAAGGATTTTCCATTGAATTTATAAGTATTAAGTGGTCTTACCGGTTTGCTGTGATCCTGAGTATTTGCAGTACCAGAGCTTTCTCCAACTTCAAATCCAATTCTAGAAGTGTCACCTTTGGGTTTTTGATTCTTCAATAAGGTACCAAGTTCTTCTGAGCTTTTCTTGAATTTTTCTTTATGTTGATTTGCAGTTTCCAATTCCCTTTCCAAGATTTCTTTTTGTCTCATTAGCTCATTTGAGTCATTCTGAGTATGCATCAGATCTGTCTTCAACATGTCATTTTCATAGCTAAGTCTTGTGTTCTCATTTGCTGCATCACTTAGTCTTCTGGTCAATTCTTCTTCATTCTTCTTTCTGTCCTCAATCTCTTTGCAAAATTTCATAGTCATATCATGTATTTCATTTTTTGTTGTCATGATCTCTTGTTTCAACTTGCTTATCATATTATTAAGTGATTCCTTTTGATCATTCTCATTTTGCATTTTTTCACAAAGTTCTCTTCTCTTATTTCTTGTAATAGTAAGATTTTCTTGAAGTGCCTGAATGATATCCTGAGTTGCTCTTAAATCATCTTCTAATTTGATATTTTTCAACTTCTCTGCATCATAGTCAGTAAGAGCTCCTTCAAGTTGCTTCATCAGATTTTCCATCTTTACCAGTGTCAAGATCTTCCTCAAGTTGTTAGGCTTCTGAAAATAGAGGACCAGGCTTTGATACCAATTGTTAGAGTTCCCACAAATACTGAGAGGGGGGGGGGGGTGGGGGGGGGGTGAATCAGTATCTAACCGGTATTCAAATTTTCTTAAGTTAAAACATGCAGAACATAAAGTAGCAGTGTACCGGTATGCAAGAATTAATGTAATAAACATAATAAAAAACATCCACATGAAAAGAACACCATAACACAAGATGTTTAACGAGGAAACCCAGTGTGGGAAAAACCTTGGTGGGATTTGTGACCCACAATATTCACTTACTAGCCAATAAGAGAATATTACTTACAATAGGGGCCTACACATGCATGAAGGCCAATTGCCTAGAGCTCACTGCTCAATGAGAAGTCACACTGACTTAAAATGAGGACTATACTAATCCAATGATATGTACTGCTTTATAATAGCATCTCTAATGCCAGATTTAGTACCAGTTCTAACTCTGTTCTTTACATATACCCTTGAACTATAATTCGCACATTAGGTTTGCCTAATAATTTTCCTTATGTTCGCTTCCTTACCCTTACAAATGTCTACAATGATCTCTTTTATATACAAGAGTCATTTTACAATTTGCCAAGTCGGCTTGCAATAATGATCAAAATATTACATATCAAAAATCATGTCAGCCTCTATGCCGGTATACATCTTTTCTTATGTGTCAGTGCCAGTGTCGGTGTAGAGTGATCTTGTTGATGCTAGTGCACTGTCTTGCTTGAATAATGCTTTGTCGGTATGATGTCTTGCCGGTGCCATAGGATTGCAAGGTTGCCATCAATGACAAAACCTTCAATCACACACAATGTCTCATTGGAGTGTCCATATGCCAACAAAATGCATACCTGTTGAGCAACAAGATCTTTCTCTTCTTTCTCCTTGGATTTCTCTTCTTGGACAGCCTCTAATTTGTTCCACAAAATACACTAGCAATTCCTCTGCAAGTTCACGATCACCCGATTGAGAGCTAGCTTCCATTGCATCCTTGTAAAGATTATCCTTTTTAGACATTGCAATATGCTAGAACATAATTTTTCTATAATTTCCTGAAAAAAATGCTCTTTTTCTATAATTTCCTTAATTATGCTCTTAAAAATGTGCATGCTATTTTCTATAATTTCCTTAATTATGCTCTTAAAATGCTATATTTTGTAAGCAAAATAGGCAAATATTTATTTGAATTTTTAGAAACCGTCAGTAGAGTAGAACAAGTGCTCCTTGACGCTAAATTAAGAAAAATGCATACCTGTTAAGCAACAAGATCTTTCTCTTCTTTCTCCTTGGATTTCTCTTCTTGGACAGCCTCTAACTCGTTCCACAAAATACACCAGCAATTCCTCTGCAAGTTCATGATCACCTGATTGAGAACTAGTTTCCATTGCATCCTTGTAAAGATTATCCTTTTTAGACAGTGTAATATGTTAGCACATAATTTTTCTATAATTTGCTTAATTATGCTCTTAAAAATGCGCATGCTATTTTCTATAATTTCCTTAATAATGCTCTTAAAATGCAATATTCTGTAAACAAAATAGGCACATATTTATTTGAATTTTTAAAAACCGCCAGTAGAGTAGAACAAGTGCTCCTTGAGCCTCACTTAAGCAAAATGCATACATGTTGAACAACAAGATATTTCTATTCTTTCTCCTTGGATTTCTCTTCTTGGACAACCTCTAACTCGTTCCACAAAATACTCGTTCCACAAAATACATCAGCAATTCCTCTGCAAGTTCACAATCACCCGATTGAGAACTAGTTTCCATTGCATCCTTCTAAAGATTATCCTTTTCAGACAGTGCAATATGTTAGCACATAATTTTTCTATAATTTCATAAAAAAATGTTATTTTTCTATAATTTCCTTAATTATGCTCTTAAAAATGTGCATGCTATTTTCTATAATTTCCTTAATTATGCTCTTAAAATGCTATATTTTGTAAACAATATAGGCACATATTTATTTGAATTTTTAAAAACCGTCAGTAGAGTAGAACAAGTGATCCTTGAGGCTCAATTAAGCAAAATGCATACTTGTTGAGCAACAAGATCTTTCTCTTCTTTCTTCTTGGATTTCTCTTCTTGGACAACCTCTAACTCGTTCCACAAAATACACCAGCAATTCCTCTGCAAGTTCTTAGTTCACTATCACTCGATTGAGAACTAGTTTCCATTGCATCCTTGTAAAGATTATCCTTTTTAGATAGTGCAATATGTTAGCACATAATTTTTCTATAATTTCCTTAAAAATGCTATTTTTCTATAATTTCCTTAATTATGCTCTTAAAAATGTGCATGCTATTTTCTATAATTTCCTTAATTATGCTCTTAAAATGCAATATTTTGTAAACAAAATAGGCACATATTTATTTGAAATTTTAAAAACCGTCAGTAGAGTAGAACAAGTGCTCCTTCAGGCTCACTTAAGTAAAATGCATACCTGTTGAGCAACAAGATCTTTCTCTTCTTTCTCCTTGGATTTCTCTTCTTGGACAACCTCTAACTCGTTTGACAAAATACACCAACAATTCCTCTACAAGTTCATGATCACTCGATTGAGAACTAGTTTCCATTGTATCCTTGTAAAGATTATCCTTATTTATTTGAATTTTTAAAAACCGTTAGTAGAGTAGAACAAGTGCTCCTTGAGGCTCAATTAAGAAAAATGCATACCTATTGAGCAACAAGATCTTTCTCTTCTTTCTCCTTGGATTTCTCTTCTTGGACAACCTCTAACTCGTTCCACAAAATACACCAACAATTCCTCTGCAAGTTCACAATCACCCGACTAGTTTCCATTGCATCCTTGTAAAGATTATCCTTTTTAGATAGTGCAATATGTTAGCACATAATTTTTCTATAATTTCCTTTAAAATGCTATTTTTCTATAATTTCCTTAATTATGCTCTTAAAAATGTGCATGCTATTTTCTATAATTTCCTTAATTATGCTCTTAAAATGCTATATTCTATAAACAAAATAGGCACATATTTATTTGAATTTTTAAAAACCATCAGTAGAGTTGAACAAGTGTTTCTTGAGGCTCAATTAAGAAAAATGCATACATGTTGAGCAACAAGATCTTTCTCTTATTTCTCCTTGGATATCTCTTCTTGGATAGCCTCTAACTCATTCCACAAAATACCCGTTCCATAAAATACACCAACAATTCCTCTACAAGTTCATGATTACCCGATTGAGAACTAGTTTCCATTGCATCCTTGTAAAGATTATCCTTTTTAGACGGTGAAATATTTTAGCACATAATTTTTCTATAATTTCCTTAAAAATGCTATTTGTCTACAATTTCCATAATTATGCTCTTAAAAATGCGCATGCTATTTTCTATAACTTCCTTAATTATGCTCTTAAAATGCTATATTATGTAAACAAAATAGGCACACATTTATTTGAATTTTAAAAAACCGTCCTTGAGGCTCAATTAAGTAAAATGCATACTTGTTGAGCAACAATATCTTTCTCTTCTTTCTCCTTGGATTTCTCTTCTTGGACAACCTCTAACTCGTTCCACAAAATACTTGTTCCACAAAATACACCAGCAATTCCTCTGCAAGTTCATGATCACTCGATTGAGAACTAGTTTCCATTGCATCCTTGTAAAGATTATCCTTTTTAGACAATGCACTATGTTAGCACATAAATTTTCTATAATTTCCTTAAAAATGCTATTTTTCTATAATTTCCTTAATTATGCTCTTAAAAATGTGCATGCTATTTTCTATAATTTTCTTAATTATGCTCTTAAAATGCTATATTCTGTAAACAAAATAGGCGCATATTTATTTGAATTTTTAAAAACCGTCAGTAAAGTAGAACAAGTGCTCCTTGAGGCTCAATTAAGCAAAATGCATACCTGTTGTACAACAAGATCCTTCTCTTCTTTCTCCTTGGATTTCTCTTCTTGGACTACCTCTAACTTGTCCTTAACAAGCTCATCAACTTTTGTTATGTATTCTCGAATGAACTTTGAAAAAGAAATTCTTTGAATATTAGCTATTTAATTGTGTAGAACATTTAAAATGTTTATTAAAGAGAAACTTAAAATATTCATAGAACCCTCAGAGTATATCAAGAACCTGAAGTAGGTATGGAAACACAAAGTCAACCATATTATTCATCTAGACAAGTTCCAAAGGCACATCTGATCTAATCAAGTCATAGCATATGAATAAGCATGAAGTAAAGCATTCTTTCTTGCCCTGCAGTTCCAAATTGCAAAAGTAAGCCCCATTTCAATGGCCCAATCCAAAATGGAAATTTAAAATATACTTTACCTTGTGAGAGAGAACAACCAACTTTATGTTTTACCAATTGTATACTTGTTCCACAAAATACACCACCAATTCCTCTGCAAGTTCACGATCACCCGATTGAGGTGAGGAGGCATCGGGATACCATATACCGATGAGAGATTGTAGCAAGTCAGAGTTGTACTCATCAACATAAGTTATACCGATCAAGGAGCAAAGTTGAGGAGAATTGATGCATCGGCAAAAACTATACCAATATGACCCATCAACATAGTAAACACTAGTGGCAGCAGTGGAGAATTGTCTTGTCGATAGACGATGAGGGTATCGGTAAGACTTATACCGATAAGAGTGACAAAAAGAAGAGTCCATCGGTATAGCTAAAGCGATTGGTATGTGTTAATTTAAGCCAACCCGACGCCCGAAGAAATCATCAGTGAAACATATACCAATGGAACATACTCTATCGGGAAGACTTTGCTTATCGGTATGTTTCATTTCAGATTACCCCAATACTCAATGAAGAAGAAGACTGATTGAGTGGAGTGAAGACACTATCAGGAAGACTCATGGTGATGAAGCTGGTTGCATCGGTATAGCTAAAGCGATTGGTATGTGTTACTTTGAGCCACCTCGATGCCCGAAGAAATCATCGGTGAAAGATATACCGATGGAACATACTCTATCGGGAAGACTTTGCTTATTGGTATGTTTCATTTTGGATTACCCCGATACCCGATGAAGGAGTAGAGAGAAGACACTATCAGGAAGACTCATGGCGATGAAGTTGGTTGCATCGGTATGGCCAAAGCAATCAGTATGTGTTACTTTGAGCCACCCCAACGTCCAAGGAAATCATCGGTGAAACATATACCGATGGAACATACTCTATTGGGAAGACTTTGCTTATTAGTATGTTTCATTTTGGATTACCCCGATACCCGATGAAGGAGCAGACTAATTAAGTGGAGCGAAGACACTATCGGGAAGACTCATGGCGATGAATCTGGTTGCATCGGTATAGCCAAAGCGATCGGTATGTGTTACTTTGAGCCACCCCAATGCTCGAAGAAATCATCCGTGAAACATATACTGATGGAACATACTTTATTTGCAAGACTTTGCTTATCGGTATGTTTCATTTCGGATTACCCCAATACCCGATGAAGGAGTGGACTGATTGAGCAGAGCGAAGACACTATCGAGAAGACTCATGGCGATGAAGCCGGTTGCATCGGGAAGATCTATGTTGATGGTGAATCCCATCGGGGAAACAATGCCTGTCGCGATAACGCTAAATGAGCTCACTCGACGCCCGATGAGAATATCGGTTTGAGATATACCGATGAGGAAAAGTAGTCATCAGGTTAAGGTATCTCGATAAGAGAAAGTAAGATGTCAAAGCAGATAAAGGGCTCTTTAGAGTGCGCCAAAAGGGAAATATTCATCGGGGATGCATATGTTGACGAGCCGTTGTCATATCAGAATTCAAAACCAAAATTTTTAAAAGTCTTCTATTTAATACTTGTAGTAGATATGCATTGATGGTTCGCACGAGGAAAATTTTATGAGAAGTTCATTATTGCAAACGAATGCAATAGAACTAGAAATTGCCTTGTCTAAATATTGTATTGGTGAAAGAAGAATACATAGATAGAACACATTGGGCCTTTGAAAAATAGAGCAAAGGATTGTAATTGCAGAAATGGAAGCTTCGAGTTCAACAGGAAAGAAGAGGGAAACTAAGAGCCCCAACTCTAAGGTGAAGAAAGGAAAAACTCAAGAGGTGCCTCCAGTTAGGAAGTTAAACCAAGAAATGATAGATCAAATGCAGGTACCCGATCCAAAATCCAAAAGGTCGAAGCTGCACCTGCCGAGGAGAGACCAATTAGAAGACAAGTACATAAAGGTTACAGATGTGTAGACTAAGGTAAGGGGACATGAACTGTTTATGTTCCACTATTTGAGAAGGAGCAAGGAGATGTCTCTCTACAATCCTTGGATGATAAATTTAGGTAAGCTAACAGTCCCCAATGTTTTTGTAAACATAAGATTGCTAGAGGTTTTGGTGAGGAATTATAATTCGGTGAAGAGGTGCATTCAACTCCCAAATGGGGAAGCATTTATTAGATTTTTTGCAGGTACCATAAATGAGGTTTTCAATTTAGACCCCAATCCTGATAAGCCCTTGCCCTTTGGGGAGTTGGAGGAAGAATGCCTCATAATGGACACTACATATATCGACTGGAAATTTTCCATTCACAAGAGGTAGGCAAGAAAATTAACAGAGGAAGACAGGCCACCATTTAGCACTGATTTGTTCAGACACTACTTGCAGTACACATATATGTTGCGTGGGCAAGTAGGAGGGGTGGAGGTGCCTGATCTGGAAAGCACTGGGCCGCTCGTGTTAGCCTCTGATATACAAATGTATGAACCTAGGCTTTTTGAATATGCAGCATATCTGGTGGAGAGGTTGCACAAAAGTTTTTTAAACCTTAGGGATGATACTCATCCCAATTTCAAATTTTATTCACTATTGATGCATCTAGTGTTATTTTATGGATATGTAAAGGGTTTTTGGCTTGAGGGCCTAAAATTAAATGCCAAGAATAGGGAAGGTGAGAAGCAGCCCGTCCAATTGTGGACATCTCTTTGGGATTCGCGATATATGAGATCCAACTATATTAAGTTTGAATAACTTATCGTGATGCCATTTTACCAAATGTATATGATTTCATGTGAAGGGTCTATCTCTGAAAAGATCAAGAGGTTCCTAAGACCCAGGGATTATGATGAAAGACACATTGTTGATCATAACTAGGGGGACTGGTTTGTGAATAAGGATTTTACATGTTTTATAGTATATGGATTTGAGGGGAGCCCCTACATGCTGCCAAAACTAGTACCAAACATATTAGATTATCTAGAGATTGTGAGGAAATTGAGTGTGTCCAATGCTAAACATTATGCAAATATGCGTAAGCAAGCCTTCCTGCCTAGGATACCGAGTTTTGGTGATTTCACCATAGTGTCAACCAAAGCTTATGAAATAATTGATAAGAAGCCGATAGAAAAATACAATTTGTATGAGCATTATGCTAGGAAAAACTATGATTCTGGAGGATACATTCAGTCTTGCAAGAAGAACCATAACTTGGGAGGTTATTTGCATGTCACCATTGAGGCTAAAGATATCTTCAGGAACATGGAGGATGCAGAGCCAAAGAGGTAATTAATCAACTGAATAATGAACTGGCAGAAAAGAGACGAAGACTCGATGAAATTGAAACCGAGGAGGAGGCAGAAAGTGAATCTGATGAGAATGCAGTTGTCTCTAGATTGAAAGTGCCAGAGAAGGAAGAAGAGCCAGACATGTAGGGCCAAATAGAGACAACATTAGAAGTTCATGTTGACTCTCAGTTAGAGAAGTTTTTTGCTTTTGTTGTTGATGATGTTTTTATTCATTCCAATGAATTTAAAACATTCTTGTACAATTTTAAAGGGAAGAAATTGAGGGACTCTATTCCCAACATAACGCCTGATAATGAGGTTGATTTGATAAAGAAATTAAAATAGGAAATTGATGTAGAGATAACCGCAATGACCCCTCAAAAGGGGACAAAACTGCTTACAGAGGCTGGGGTGATTTTGTTTCCCAGATGGGACCTCAATGCTTCTTTTATCTTTAATAGTTTATTGCATTCAGAAAACAAGGAATTCAAATTGGATATACAAGGTGTAAATGATGTATTTATTGGTTCAAGATTTGATCAGGATGAGGAATCTTTGAGGTTATGGGCTCTGTACCCTCCCCACAAGAGACCAAAGATCATTGATGTTGACAAGGCCTTTGGCCATATGATGAAACTAAAAGTTGGTGAAATTGATCAAATTGTTTTTGCTGATATCAAAGTGGATATTTCAAAATTCAATAAAGCACAGATGGTTAGAGTAGTGAGGGAGAGGAACCAGTACAAGGTGTTGTTTGAAGACATACTAAGGAGAAGTGGGCAACAGGTGCCAATGGTTCTTACTCCAGATAGCTCTCAATGGAAGAAAAATGTGAGGAGTTGAAGCAAGAAAATAAAAGGATATTAAAGCAGATGTAAAGTGTGAGGGTAGATACTGCTGGTGTATTGCTAACTAAAAGATTTGAGGTTTTACAAGGCTTTCTTAAATAATTCTAGACAGTGTTTCAAAAGAACATGGACAATGCTGTTTCACACAACAAAATTTCAAACAGATTAGGAACAAGGTTGCATGATAAAACAATGGGCAAAACGGAAACAAAATAAATTAAAAAAATAAAGAGGTTGCTGGCTAAACACAATAAATTTGATGAACAATTACAATTTGAATATGATGAATGCAAAGAGATTGTTCAACATGGTTTCCCACAGTTAACTGATCAGAAGGGTGAGATAAAGGATAAAGATGTATGGATCTCAGAATGTCGTAGTCTGCTCAATGTCGCCCTTGATATTGCCAAAATTGATGGAATTGAATTGAAAGAGACTATGAAACAGATGGAAAACTTTGTCACGCTAGAAGTCATTGTAAGGGATATCATCCATGATGTAGACACATATAAGTCAGAGAAGTACTTGGAGCATATCCAAAATTGCAGCAAGACGTTGGGAGACCAAACCTGATGTCTAAGTTGGAGCCCAGAGTCATGTTTTTCTATGTTTTTATAATATGTTCATATTGTAAAGACAGTTTTTAGGAAGTTAGTTTTTAGTTAGTTTTAATGAAAGGGTATGCCCTTTCACTTTCAAACTGAATCATCATCTATAAATGGAGGATCTTTTAGAACAAGTGGGGGAGAAACCTCAAGTTTTATGATCTTATCAAGACAAATTTATACAACACTTATGCAGTTTGTTTTCTGGAAATATCAAAGTTGATGGATGATACATATTTAAATCAATTGGTTTGATTATCTATTTTCAATATAAATTTCAAGTGTTCTTCATTCTGAATTGTATATGCTTTTCATTTGATTGATTAATTACATGTGATAAATATATTTTATTAGATTGAGTCAATGTGCTATCTTATGCTATTGTGATTGAGACTAATTTCTAGTTTGAGCATCAGTTTGAAAGGTTGGTTGGCAAGTTTCAAATTGTCTTATTGGTCTTTCAGAGCAGAGTTAAAATTCAATAAGACTAACTACATTTTATATTTCAGTTACAATCCATATAAATGCTTTTGATGTGATGGTCGTGTTTTGAAAACAAGTTATTAAAATTGTCTCCATGGTTATACGTAGGATCTTTCAATTTGAAATAGTATGAAATCAGTACAGGATGAAGGCACTGGTCTGTTGTTGATCTGATATAATCAAATCAGGGATTTTAAGAAGCAATTGTCATCAAGGAATCATACTTTTAATTTATATGGGCACAACTACATAAACTTTTATAAGTAAGTGTTAGTCCCCCCTCCCCAATTTTCATACAAAATTCAAACTCGGAGGTCGGCTTTTGGTGTTTCTTACCTCTTTCGGTCATATATTTCCTTTCTTTGAACCCGAGGTGTTGAACCTGTAAAGCCGAAAAATCGAACCCTAGTTGTTCTCCCCTCCCCAACTCCAAGGAGAGAGAAGGGAGAGTCACTAGGGTTGATGGTTTTCACTTAGGAGAGACTTTACATTCAAAAGAGGGGTTGAAACCCACAAGATCCAATCCCACGCAATGCAAGATTGGATTCTAAATGAGTTTCAAGGGTTAGGACATCAAGGATACCCTCTTTTGTAAAGAAATGTGGATAGAAAGATTGAACTAGGAATGCATGTAAAGTAGGAAAGATTCGCTTATAAACAGAGATAGGGATATGGGATGAAGCTGCGGACCTGGAATTAGCAGTAAAATGTCGAGACGGTGCTGTTCTGCAAATTTGAGCGAAAGTTGACGGGACGATGGCGCTCGGCGTGCACACAGTCCTCCGAAAAATCCGCGAAATGAAGGGGGATCTGTTCGTCTCTGCACAAGGATTCCAGATCTTCAATTACAACCACGTACCTGCAACCTACACACAGAAAAGAGAGGACGATTGGGGGGTTAGGGATGAGGGGTTTGCCTTTAGGTCAAACCCCGGTTTTGGAATTAACCAAGAAATGAGAATGCTGTAAATGTAAATGTTTGTAATGTAAACAAGTACTGATACCTTGTTGTAAGAATGTTTGTATTCTTACATGCGAAGGTGTAATGTATGTAGTATGTTGTATGTTGTATGTGATCTCCTCTTCAATGGTTGAATCCTTGTCTTCAATGCAACACTTAGCCTTGAATGGAGACTTAGAATGATTAATTGCTTGAAGGAATGCTTGAATGCTTGAATGCTTGAATGTTTGAATATCGTTTCCGCCTTTTTTTCATCCATCTTCCTCAAAATGAGAGAGGAAATGCAGTTTTTATACTTGTCAATTAGGGTTGGAAGACTGATTTTCCCGACCTTAGGCCGACCAGGAAATATTATTTTCCAATTTGCAAACTTAAAGACCCAAAGCCCCAAAAGAGACCGGGCCCAAAATAGGGCCAGGGACCAGGGCGCCGGGCGCCATGGTCCCACCTCCAGGGACAGCGGGGTGCAAGGAGGATCAGGCCAGGGTGCTGAAAAATGCAGTTTTTGGTGTCATGAACAAGTTTCGGGGTCTCCATTCAGGTTCAGTGTTGCGCCGCCATCGTGAAGACCCAAATGCAGTCGAAATTGCAAGTGTCGCAATTTTAGGACGCTACATTTAGCCCCCACTTTAGCGGGAGTATAAGTGTATGCTCATACTTTCGGTAAAGTACAAGGAAACAACATTGAAAAACTTTCACCACGTCAAGGAGGCAAGATACGCCAAGCCCCCAGTGGACTAAGGATCTTACGACTTCGATTGACAAAGTAAAAGGGAAGATCACGAGGGAGAACCATGACTATCAGTAGTAAGGTTCCCTCACTATGAGTCATGCAAGAAAGATATCAAAAATTTTCAAGGCAAAGCTAAATTTGTCAAGAAATTTTCAAGTATCTTGAAAAGATATGAACGGGATGTATGCCCCCCTACGTTAAAGCGATCGCACATGCCTCACCGGGGGTGATTGCTTTAAGGTAGTGATACATATAAGAAATGAGAAAGGAGCACGTTATCACAAGGATTTAGCCCCCAAGTGTGAGATAAGCCCAAGGATAATAGACACAAAACACAAAGCACAAGGTGACTTCGCTTTCCTCGGGGTCAATATGCTGTATGATAATTCATGTATATCATATGTATGTATGCATAATTGTTCTTCATTCCCCAATCAAGGAATGTCACCTAGAAGAAGGGAACACATGTGTCTTTTGAGTCAACATGAGAGAGACCAAAAGAGATCTCAATGTTTTGCATCATCCTCAAGTAGACAACACTAAGGACAACGAATAGAAGAATGAGAATAACACATAGAAGAAGTAACAAAAGAGAGGAGGAGAGAGTCTGCTATGCTAATGAACTAGTCTAGCACGTCATCTACCCCCCGATCTTGCTGATCAATATTTCGGGAAGGTAGGAAACATGCTAGAGGAGGAACATCCAACACAGCAGATGGAGCTATCACAAGATCCAAACAAGGGCTATGTTCATGTCCCAAGCCACGGTGTTCTTGTCTAGGAGCTAGGATAAGTGCTTTAGAAAATTCGTTAGATAGATGGTTATCAACATCAACATATTCATATTCACTATCAGAATGTACAGGAGTAGCATTTTCATCATGAATAACATTTTCATCTATATCATCATCAAGATTTATAAAAATAGGATCTTTAACTTGCACAGGATCAAGACCATCATGCATCTTATGTTTAGGAGATTTTGGCTCATTTTCTGGCTGAGGAGAAAATGGAATAATGCTAGCTGAAGGTGTTTTTGGGGATTGCAAAGTTTGAGAAGTAGCTGCCTGAGCTCTAAGACGACGCTTTCGTCGGCGTTCTCGTGCAGAACGATTCCGTCTAGTCTTAGAAGGAAGTTGAGAAGATTGAGGAGGAGGAATGTTCTCATCCTTATCACTTGGGTGTTTAGGTTGTGGTCTCTTAGGTTGAATAATAGGAGAAGAGGAAGGTCTCTTCTCTCCATAAGAGGAAGGAGGAGGAACTGCTCCATACAAAGGAGGAATATTCGGTTTAGGAAGGAGACCAAGTCCATCATGACGAGGAGGTATAGGTCTACTTTTAGGAAGTTTATTAGATATAGGCATAGTCACATTCATAGGGATGGATTGGGAATCTTCTTGAGGAAAGACATTAGTTTTATCTTTCAAAGGAAGAACTTCCTTCTCAAGAACGATAGGAATGTCAAGTTTGGGTGTTCTAGGTTCACTTAGAGATAGGATCATATCTTTCTTCCACTTTTGATAAGATTTAAAAAGATGATCACTTCACGGAGGAAGAGATTGGAATTGTTTAGGCCAAAAGTAATCAATAGGAACGCTAGAAGTTCTTTCAGCTGGTTTAAAGAGACTATGATTGACAGTAACAAATTCACCATTATGGGGAAATTTCAAACACTTGTGAATAGGAGAAGCAATAGCTTTTATGGAAGATAGCCAAGGATAGCCTAGCTTCACACGAAATTGTTCGGATGATGGAATAATAGCAAAGTCCACATCAAGGAATTTGTTATGGACCTCAATAGGTAATGTAATAGAACCAATTGCAGGAGAAGAAAATGCATCAAATAATTCCACAACCACATTTGTTTCGTCATAGATCACTTGATTCAATTGCAAAGTAAAAAGAAATTCTTCAGTAATGACATTAACCATACAAGAAGGATCAATAAGCACTCCACGACAAGGTGTATTCTTGACTTTTGCAACTATATATAAAGGACCATCAGGTGCCTTGATAGTTTCACTAGAATCAAAGGTGATGGAAGGTTCTTTAGGGATTTTTTGCTGCTCTACAAAGTTAATCACATTCGGAGTCATGGACACAAGATCATCAGGTGAGACAGAGGAATCAGTAGTATCAATCGCATTAGAGGTATGAGAAGGCAATGGATCAGTAAAAATCTTAAGATTTTGGTTAGGAGGAGCTACAGATGTATTGCCTTTATCATTCACACCAGAAACAAAGATAGTATTATTATCAATCAAATCTTGAATTTTACCCCTTAAAGCAAAACATTTTTCAGTATCATGCCCAGGATGACGATGAAATTGACAAAAAGATTTGTTATCAAAATAGGGTGAATTAATCTTTGAAGGATCTATTTGCCTTATAGGAGGAAGAGTAAGCACATTTTGTTCCAATAACTTATTCATAATACTATGCAATGATTCATTCAAAGGAGTAAACTTTCTTTCTTTCTTGAAAAACTTAGAAATGGGAGGCACACCTGATGCCGCATTCACATTGTTGTTGATGATGTTTTCATTGAATTTAATGGACTCTCTGTTCGGTTTAAACTTCCCAAATGGTTGTTGACTACTATCACCCTTATCACTCGGAGCCATAGGATTTGCTTGTTCCATTTGACTCACAGTCAGTTGATAATTGTGAAGAGTTGCGCACAACTATTGGAAAGAAGTAAACTCAGAAAACAGGAGTTTTTCTCTAATATCTTTTTGTAAATTAGAAATAAAGATTCTTTGAATATCATTGTCAGGCACTGGAAAAGAAATTTGAGCATACAAATGCTTATATCTACCAATGAAATCAATCACTTTTTCTTTAACACCTTGTTTACAATGCATTAAATCAATCAAAGTAACCTTAGGACTTATATTGTTTTGAAATTGTTGAATAAAAGCATTTGCCAGTTGTTCGAAAGAAGTAATAGAATAGGAAGGCAACAAGCAATACCATTGTAGGGCTTTATCTCTTAATGTTCTAGTAAACAGTTTTGCAAGCAACCTTTGGTCATAAGCAAAATCAGTGCATATTGTTTGAAAGGTCTTAACATGTGTTAGAGGATCACCCTTACCATTATAAAGCTCCAAATGCGGGATTTCAACATGTTTAGGGGGGATAACTCAAACAATGTCAAGAGAAAGTGGGCTCGCAACATCAAATGTGGGCACACTAAACTTAGATTGATTCATAGAGGCAATTTGTTGCTGTAAAGAAGAGACAGTTTGTGCAAGATTGTTAATGGTCGCTTCAGTCGAAGAGTTCATATTAGACGTGTTAGATTGTGATGGAGGTGTTATGTTATTGAAAGAAGGTAAAGAGTAAGGTGGTGGGACACTATGATAGTTAGTCATAGGAGATGATTGGAAAGGAGGAACACTACAAGGAGGAATGGAAGAGTTAAATGAATTGCCCCCTTGCGTCATGTTCATTTGTGGTGATATAATAGGGACACTCATTGAAGGAATGAATGAAGAAGAAGGAATGAATGAAGAAGTCGGATTGAATGAAGGAAGAGGGTTGATTGAAGAAGAAGGATTGCCCCCATGACTAGTGATCATAGGAGGAATGTCTTGTATTGAAGTAGTCATTATGTTTGATGTAAAAGTAGGTATATTAGCAATAGGAGTTGTCAAAGGAATAGAATGATTAACTTGAGTAGGAGGTTGTGTATAACTTAAAGTTTTGGTACAACTCTTCATAGGCATCACATTCGAATCCACAATGTGTGCAATACCACGCAAAATATCAATTCCATTCTTATCACTTTGAACCATACGTTTTAGACCCTCAATTAATGAAAGAGCTTGACTATCGGGGTATTCTTGAGACATCCATTGTCGAAAATCATCAAATTGGTTATCCAATTTTGAAAGTTGTTCTACAGAAACCTCATGGAGAGCTTCTTCATCATTAAGAGGATTAGAGGAATTACCCATGTCCTCGTTAAAAAGGCCATTCAAATTAGGTTCCATCTCCTCGGTAATTACACCTTGGAAAGACTTAATTCTAAGGCTTCGTCTAACGGGAATAGTATAAGTAGGGCTTATTGTTGTAAAACTCATGCACTAAAGAAAGAGAGAAGATTTTGAATTTTAGAGGTAGCAAATTTCAATAAAATCAGCCAATCTCCTAGATTTAAGCTGTTAAATGCAATCAGGACAATCTCCCAAAATTTCGGAAAAAATGTCCGGGACCGTGGTGAACGGAGTGCACACGGTCCTCGCAACTTTTTTCGAAATTTTCAGGGATGAAAGTTATGATGATTTTAAAGCTAATCTGAAAAAATTGAGTGATTTTACGATCTGTAGATAGGCCAAATTAAAGTTGCAATCTCAAAATTGAACCCTACCAAGATTGTTGAAAAATGTAAAATTTGAATTTTGAAAAAGAGGGGGAAACTGAAATTTTGAATTTTATGATTTTAGAGGGAATACTGAAAGCAATGCAGGCTTTGAAATTTAAAAGTTGACTCGATTTCATGCAAAATTCAAATTTGAAAGTGGAAATCAAGGTTGTTCCAATTAAACATTTAATTTCAAAAGTCACAAATTGTAAAGATTTGAATAAAGCACTGAAATTTCGAATGAATGCTAACACACTTTTCAGATTTAGGACAGTAAGGAACACAATTTTGATACAAATTTCAATTTCAACAATTTTTTGAATGATTAGAAGCCTCAATCCAAGCAATCGCTAGACCAACTTTGACTTTAATTTTTAAAGTGTTAAAATTGATAAAATCAGCCACAATTCTGGATTCTAGTAGAAAAATACAATAAGATCTAGCTCCCGAAATTTCAGAAAAAATGTCGGGGACGATGGCGCTCGGGGTGTACACGGTCCTCGCAACTTTTTTCCAAATTTTCAAGGATGAAAGATATTGTGATTTTATTGCGGAATCCAAAGTTACAGCCGATTTGGAAGTGTTTTGATCAGTGAAATTATCAGTCAAAGGTTGAATCAAGAAGGTCTTAAAAATTAGGGTTTTGACATTTAACCACTTAATTTTCAAAATTAAAGCACAAATATGAATTGACAATTTGCAATAGAAGGGTAGATCTGAAACAAGCATTAACAATTAAATGTTTCACAAGTTTAATTACTAAAAAGAAAATTTTAGGGTTTTTATGCAATCAACCTCTAAAATTTGCAAAAGATCAAACATGGAAATATAATTAGGAAAGCAAAATTTTAGATCTAACCATGAATAAGCAGAATGAGGATGTTCACGTCGGGTTCACCAAAATGTAAAGCGGAAAAATCGAACCCTAGTTGTTCTCCCCTCCCCAACTCCAAGGAGAGAGAAGGGAGAGTCACTAGGGTTGATGGTTTTCACTTAGGAGAGACTTTACATTCAAAAGAGGGGTTGAAACCCACAAGATCCAATCCCACGCAATGCAAGATTGGATTCTAAATGAGTTTCAAGGGTTAGGACATCAAGGATACCCTCTTTTGTAAAGAAATGTGGATAGAAAGATTGAACTAGGAATGCATGTAAAGTAGGAAAGATTCACTTATAAACAGAGATAGGGATATGGGATGAAGCTGCGGACCTGGAATTAGCAGTAAAATGTCGAGACGGTGCTGTTCTGCAAATTTGAGCGAAAGTTGACGGGACGATGGCGCCCGGCGTGCACACGGTCCTCCGAAAAATCCGCGAAACGAAGGGGGATCTGTTCGTCTCTGCACAAGGATTCCAGATCTTCAATTACAGCCGCGTACCTGCAACCTACACACAGAAAAGAGAGGACGATTGGGGGGTTAGGGATGAGGGGTTTGCCTTTAGGTCAAACCCCGGTTTTTGAATTAACCAAGAAATGAGAATGCTGTAAATGTAAATGTTTGTAATGTAAACAAGTACTGATACCTTGTTGTAAGAATGTTTGTATTCTTACATGCGAAGGTGTAAAGTATGTAGTATGTTGTATGTTGTATGTGATCTCCTCTTCAATGGTTGAATCCTTGTCTTCAATGTAACACTTAGCCTTGAATGGAGACTTAGAATGATTAATTACTTGAAGGAATGCTTGAATGCTTGAATGCTTGAATGTTTGAATATCGTTTCCGCCTTTTTTTCATCCATCTTCCTCAAAATGAGAGAGGAAATGCAGTTTTTATACTTGTCAATTAGGGTTGAAAGACTGATTTTCCCGACCTTAGGCCGACCAGGAAATATTATTTTCCAATTTGCAAACTTAAAGACCCGAAGCCCCAAAAGAGACCGGGCCCAAAATAGGGCCAGGGACCAGGGCACTGGGCGCCATGGTCCTGGGGGCCCAGGGCACTAGGCACCCTAGTCTTGAAGGACCAGGGTACTAGGCGCCATGGTCCCACCTCCAGGGACAGCGGGGTGCAAGGAGGATCAGGCCAGGGTGCTGAAAAATGCAGTTTTTGGTGTCATGAACAAGTTTCGGGGTCTCCATTCAGGTTCAGTGTTGCGCCACCATCGTGAAGACCCAAATGCGGTCGAAATTGCAAGTGTCGCAATTTTAGGACGCTACAGAACCTTTTAAAAGTTCAAGGTTCAAAATTCAAAACGCGCTTTAAAGAATTTTCTTCATGACTTTTTTTTATAGTAAGGCGAGTGCTTTGTTGCAATTTGTATAGAACTTGAACTATTGAACCTTTTTTGTTTCAAGGTTCAAGGTTCAAAGTTAGTCATGCGTCAGTTTTGTCTTTGCTCGTTAATTGTTATTTGTCTTGTCGCATAGAGAATATTCCAGGGGATTCAAAATGTTATTAAAAAATTATGACAAACAATCATGATAATTTGTGAGTCATGTGATGGACTGATATGAAATTAAATGCATGTCAGCTATACGTCAAATCAGGCGTTAGCTCACATGAACGAACTTAATTAAGTACAACCAGCTAAGTCTTGAGTGTGATTTTGTCTATCTTTGTTGCGAAAACTAGCAATTGTTTCTAGAATTTTCTTAGTAGCAATGCAAGCGGGGAAAATTGGAGGTATTTTATCTGCACGCAAAAGTTTTCTAACAATTTTCTATTGAGATCAAGTTAGTTTCAGTCATTCTCTCTTCTGATGTATTTTCTTATTCTGGAAGCTAGTTGTTGTTCGTTCCCATTTGTTGTGTATAAAATTCATTGCGTTCCTGTAATTGTTTGTTTAAAATAAGAGGGGTCATTATGAGGCCCACTCTACCGAAACTAGGCCGCACTTCTTGCCTAGTTAGTTCACTCCTAGAGATGGGAGATACCTCATTAGCCTTGGCGGATCTCTCTGATTTTCTTGAGAGAGCCAAAAACCCAGTTTAGAATTCAATGATGGAGAGAATAGTGAAGAGTGGTTTGATTGAGACTGCCACATTTCCCATTGTTGTACCATGCCCGGAGTTAGTATTGGAATGTATGAATAGGTATTGATGCTCTGCAAAAAGGATTAGAAAATCTGTTTGATGGCAACACACACAAGAGCACAAGAAACAAACGTTCGTGTTAGCAACAAAAGATTATCCTAAACAGGCATATCAAGAGAGATATTAAGCATGAAATAGAAAGCATATAAACATAGAATAAAATAGCTAATCAAGATGCTCATAGTTGCTCCTCCCTTGTTCCTCTCCTCTCCAAGTCCCAAATGAGTGTAGCTCTCAGCTTTTAGCACTAGCCATGGATGCCATATGGAGATTCAAGATGGTTGAATATGATAAGCAAATCCTATGCAAGTGTAGATAGTGATGCTTATGAGAAAGCTCTATGCTAATGCCAGTATAACAACAATACTCTAATGCTTCTCTTTTTGCTTGAGGAGAAGGGTTCTATTTATAGAAGAAATGGGGAAATGAAGGGTTAAGATTGAATGGTTTAATCAAGGGCCAAGTTTGAAAGTTGGGGATCCATGTGCACAATTGGCACCAATAAAATGGTGACAAGTGTCAACATAGGATTGGGTTGAGAGAAGAGGTTGGAGGCATTAAAGGCCTGAGAAGACCTCATGGTTATCTAGAGGCTAAGGGTCAAGTCCAAATTAAGATTACCCACTAGATTAAGAGTTAATCCAAGGATAAACCTTTGTGCAAATGTTTAAGAGATAATCATGGTCAAAGCATTAATGGCCTGATGAGACCTTTGGGTTGGGTAGAGGTTGAGTCAAAACAAATGTTTTAACCATGTGGGAGGGTTTGAGGTAACCATTAATGGTTATTGGAGACTTTGGGGATTAAGTGGTTGAAGGTTGAAAGCCTTCAATGGTTATCAAAGACTTTGAGCCATTTAGTGGTTGAAGGTTGAAAGCCTTTAATGGTTATCAAAGACTTTGAGGGTTTGAGAAGTGACTTCCCTTTTGCTTAGGAATGTGACAAAGTTTAGAGAAGGGGTTAGGTTATTTAGAAGTGATTAGAAAATTCTAGAAGGGGTTTAGGCATGCAAGTGGATTTTGTAGGAAAATGCAAGTGGGAGAAATTTTGGTATTTTCAATTAAAATAAAATCATTTATTTCAATTAAATGGTGTAATTTGCATTTGGATAAATATTCAAATAAATATTAATTTATTTAAATGAGAAAAATGAAGATAAAGCATTAAAATGCTTGAAGACTTTGAGGGAAACCATTAAAGGCTTGAAGACTTTAAGGAAAACCATTAAAGTCTTAAGAAGACTATAGAAGGAAGCCATCAAGTTTGAAGACTTTAAAGCCATCAAGTTTGAATACTTTAAGGGAAACCATTAAAGGTTTCAAGTGGGTGAGGATAAATAGGATTTTAAATAAATAATTTATTTAAAATAGTTGTGCAACTTGCTTTTGTAGGAAAATACAAGTGGGTGGAGGATAAAGGTGATTTAAATAAATTATTTATTTAAAATAGTTGTGCAACTTGCTTTGGTAGGAAAATACAAGTGGGTGGAGGATAAAGGTGATTTAAATAAATGTTAATTTATTTAAATGTGAGAGGTGGGATTTTGGGGGATTTAAATAAATATTAATTTATTTAAATGTGAGAGAAGATTTAATTAAACAAATATGATTTATTTATTTAATTAATGGTTTGAATTTGGTTAAGTGAATTAAATCAAATAAATTGAATAATTTATTTAATTAATAGGAGAAGAGGGTTAAGATGAATTAATTAAATATTAATTTAATTAATTCATTAATTGATGGTTAAATAATCAAATAAATACTAAGTATTCATTTAATTAAGTGGACAGATTTATGTGACTACAGGTATGATGCAGAGCACAGGTGTATCGAGAACATCAATGGAGAAGTGTTGTTAAAAATTGACAGGGAGACCGTGATGGTAGCCATGGGTATACCTCATAAGGAGCCATATGAGGACTGGACTATTGGCACATCATACTCATTCTTTTATAAGAATAAGAGTACTTATAAAAGTGTGATTGCCAAGAATTGGTTACGAAAGATTCAAAAGGGGGGGTCCAGGTTGCCAAGGCCGCTTACTAGAGAACACTTCATAATAGAGGTGCGGGACATTGTCATTATGTTGAACAGGTTTGCAGGAATGAATGATTTCTTTATGTCTTCATATTTGTTTTATATGCTTGCATGTACCCACGATTGGAATGGACTGTATCATGAACCCTGGATTGATGGAATAAAGGTATACGAATATTACCCTCACTTGCATGAACATAGATATGCAGAGAATTTTATGAGATGGAATGACATTTTTGTAGGAAGATTGGTTTACGAATTGCAGGGAAACACAAATAAGAGGTTGACAATGGAGGCCATGGAATTCATCGGCATTTATGGTAGTTACTTTATCCAATTCCCTCAATTCACTTATATTCGAGTTGGCGGTTTTCAAGGTGAACCTTTCAGGTTATCCCAGTTTGTTTTGGATAGTTATGTTTTAATTGGAGTCTATCTTCAACTAGCATACATTGACAAAAAGAGTGGAGGGAAGTCCGAGGTGGTATTTCCTGTAGAAATTGGTCACTATAGTTGTGCATCTATTTCAAACGCATTGAACCTTGAACTTGAATTCAAAAAGTTCAAGTTGTAATTGTATGTTTCCAAATACAAATTCGATAGTCAGGCATTTTCTATAGAGAATTTAGAGGTTGATAGTGATTTCCGACATGAACTTTAGTTAGAGGATTATTGGGAGAACTGTGTTGATGAGTTCAAAGTTAGAAGAAGGTTGTGGTCAAGGTTCACGGTTCAGCAAATTGTCGTAATGGGCTTATCTATGAATATTTATGGGGTGCAAGAAGATGGAGATGAGGAAGTAGTTGACCCTGAATTTGATGAAAGGATACAGGGACAACCTATCCCAAAAATTGATTGGAATAGGAAAGGGGACAATAGCATTCGGGCCAAAACCTTTACTGTGATTAGAAGAACATAAAAATAGTTGAAAGATTATTGCTTCAGACAAAAGTTTATACCTGCACCTAAGGATAAGAAAGTTGGTTGAACTTGTGTGGCTTCCCAAACATCTCTTACTTCTTCTAACATTGTTGTTGATATTGTAGGTGAAAGGAAACCGAGGACGGAGAAGGCCAAAATTGCAAGTCTATGAGAGTCTTCTATGGGTTCCGCCTCTGCTCGTGTTACCGGATCACATAGTAGGAAAAGTAACCAGAAAATCCTGGCAAGTTCACTGGTAGTGGACTTAGATTTTGAGGAAGAAAATCAAGAAGCAATGGATACTTAGATGCAGGACCAGCCCATCACAGATGCTGCAGATAAAGGAAAGGAAATCCTGCAACTTGAAGATTCCAAGAATACCATGGTTGTTATACCATTAACCAACAATCACCATTACCAAAGGAAACATCCACCACTCCTAAGTGGCTGAGTTTCTCACTTACTAAAAAGAGGAATGTAATTCCTATTTCAATCCCAATGGAGGATATGGTTAGCAAATGTCTGGGAAGGACTTCAAAGTCCAAAAGACTCAAAACAAAAACCATGATCGATGTGGATGAGCAAACGAGACACTGGGTTGCAGAAGTGGCTAGAACCCCGACAAATAAGGAGGTCGAGAATATCATTGAGAAAGATTTTATCATTGAAAAGATTGATCTAGGGGCAACTTCTCGGGTTGGTGATGTTAAACATTTGGAGTCTTCAACCAAAAGGATCCTCACTAGGACTTGGAAGGATAAAAAAGACAAGAATGAGATGAAGCAAATTATAATACAGATGGCTCAATATATCAATGCTATCCATAATCCAAATCCCCAGCCTCTTTCCCAAGTTTCTTTATCATTCAATCTGAAATCGCCCATGAACTAGAAGTTACTTGATCAAGTTCAAAGGAGCCGAATGATTACATATGTCTTTAGCGAATGGCTTGAACCAGTCGCACAATAGGGAACTAGCTATATTTCTAATTTGGTCAAAGTGTTCAAGAATGCAGAGTCTGTTGGGAAAGAGTTAGAAATAGAAATAGTTGCTTGGGAGAAAGAGAAAAGTAAATGTTTGGTTTTGTTGAGGCAGATGAGAGATACACAGAGATATGGAGTGATGAACTTCCTCGCTAAGAAGTCAATGCATGGTCTTGATGATAATGTACTCTTCGTTTGCAAAGAAAATATTGAGTGGAGAAACTCAATCATTCAGCAGGGACATGAGGAATTCCTCAAACTTCTCAAATAATTGAAGGAATTGACTGACACTATGCAAAAATACATGAAATGCATAGACCTTCAACTTCTAAAAGAGGATAAGAAAACACTTGAGGATTCATCAGAGATTATTCAAGTTTTCAAAGATTGAATACAATAGATTCAAGAAGCAAAGTCCTTGACAATTGAAGATTTCCAATAGGTTGAAATAATTTAACCTATGTTGTTTGTCTGCTTCGATCATCTGGAAATGCATAAGGGTAAGGTCCTACAGGTAAGAAAAAAGAAAGAGGTATGTGGTGCAGGAGCACCTAGTTTTTAGTCCAGTTTCTACATTTTGGTGTGTTTGTTCATAGTTTGGTTTGTATTGGTGAATAAGAGTATTCTCTTAGGTATATTTATGTTTTTGTAGTGCTTTGGTAGGTTGAATATCCTTAGGGCAATGCATTTTCTCAATTTTGGATTGTAAGCCCTTGTAAGCCTGAAATGGCAAAATCTTGCATTTTGATGAAAAATGCCTTGAATAGACTTTTTTAGCATTGGGACATGTCAATGTAATGGTTTTTAGTCATCTTAGATGGTTTGGAGGATAAAATTAAGCATGTAAGGCAAAAATGCACTTTTTGGCAAAAATTGTCAAAGTTGCTTGACAACTTTTTAAAACGTTGAGCAACTTTTTGCATTTTTGTGCAAAGGGTTGGTTAGGGAACTGATGAAGAGTTAGTTAGGCCACAAATGCATATAAAATCTTGGAGAATCAATTTAATGAGGTGGTTCAATGCCTGAAATAGATTGGAATACATTTTGAGACCAATTTTGAAGTTTTACATTGCATTTTGTCAAGAATTAGAGCAACAATCCGTACTTAATGGATTGATTGCATTGTTGTAACTGTATTATTTTTTTGTACATATTCTTTTAGTGCTCAGGAAACAATTTGATTAGTTTATTTGTAGGTTTGAATTGAGTTTCTTATTTTTGTAATCTCTCGGCCTGAGTAAGGGTTTGAGAGGCCCAGACATGGTTCCAACTTGAAGTCCTTGGAGTTCTTCTCAATAACCCTTGGGACCCGAGCCATAGAACCTTTGTACAGTTTATATAACTTTTATTTTTCTTTGGAGGTCATTGAAAGGCCAATGAGCATCATTTCCTAGGTGAGCTCAGTCATAGCCCGATTAGGAAATCAATGAGATTATGCAAGTGTTTGCAGAAATGAGCAGGGTTTGAGTTGCAGAGTGTTTGAGATGATTAAGTGATGTGTGGCAAAACATATGTGTGAATTTGGAGGTGTGGCAGATCAAGGAAGATACCTAAGCCTTGGAAAAAGACCAAAACAAGCCTAAAATCACCTAAAACAAGCATTTCTTGGGTTTCGTACCTGTACGATCAGACTGAGATTCCTAAATTCAAAAGTTGGAAATTACTTCCAAAAGGATATCCTGATCAGCAAAGATTTTGTGTGGGTCTTTGGAGAAGTTGGGAGAAACCCACAAAAACCGGTTAGGTAGGGCTAATTGGGGCTCTAGGGCTACTAGGCCTAGAAAGTAGGAAAATGAAGGAGCGATGAGAAAAAGAATGAAAACCTCACTCAAAACTAATTGATTGACTTTGGAAAACATCACAAACACCTGCTACAACCTCTGGAAGCACTTTTTGGGAGTTTTAGAGTGTAAGGTTGGATTTACCCCGGTGAATCTCAACCATGCTCGAGCAATCAGTGAGCACATCTGGATTGGGAGCACTCCTAGGGAGCTTAGGTGTCCAAATTGATTAGAAGACAATATGAATAAAGCATGAAGCCCACTAGGACAACATCTGGCTGCCCTTAAACAAGGTATTAACTCTCTTTGAGTAACCTCCCCATCATAGTGGTATCAGAGCAACCAAGATTTGGGAAGAAGCCAACATATGACAAACACTGAATCAGTAGGAGAGAATAGTTCAAGGATGGTGACCAATGCAGAGCTAGCAAAGAAGGTAGAAGACCAAGAAGAAGAAAATAGGCTCCTCAGAGAAATATTACTACAGTTGGAGAGCAAACTAGATGTAGTTGAAGATAAAATTGAGAAAGTGACAATCAAGGTCAATGAAGGGAAGGGAAAAGAAGTTGTAGAAGAGGATAGGACTCTTGAATCGGACCCTACTCTACCTGAAGAACCTTTTCTTAAAGCAATTAAAGCCTTAGGAGGAAAATCCTTAGAAGGAGTGCCACTTTTTTGTGGAAAGATGGAGCCAGAGGTAGTCCTGGAATGGATAGAGGGATTGGAGAATCACTTTGAATGTGATGGAATCAATGACTTACAAAAGGTGAAGGTGGCCAAGTCTAGATTGAGAGGGGCAACATTGACTGGGTGGAAATTTATTCAAGAAGAGAGGCAAAAAGAGGGCAAGAACTCCATAGCTACTTGGAAGGGCATGTTAGCCAAGGTGAAAGAGGCATACATCCCTGAAGATTATGAAATCTAGTTGCACAAGAGGAGACAAAGTTTGAGGCAAAGAGGCTTAGACATGAGTAGCTATACTGAGAAATTTCAGAAGTTGTGTCTGAGATCCAAGGTAGTAGAGGATGAGAACATCACTGTAGCAAGATACGCGAATGGCTTGAGATGGAATATTCAAGAGGAATTAAGCTTTCTATGGCCCAACACCGCACACAAGTGATATCAGTTGGTACTAAAAGTGGAGGAAAAGAGAAAGAAGAAACAAGAACAAAGCAACAGAGGAAGAGGAAGGGGAAGAGATGAAAAAGGTCAAAGAGGTAGTTTTTGTGGAAGAAGTGTAGATCAAAGATCCCAAGGGGAATCCAAGTTGGTTGAGAAAAGTGGGGATTCCAATAGCAAGAGTAGCTATAGAGGAAGGGGATCTAGCAACTCTAGTAGAGGAAGGTCTAGTGGACCAGGAAGAGGGTCCTATTTTGCCACCGTGAAGTGCTACAACTGCCATCAACTTGGACACCCAGCCTATAGATTCCTTGAGAAGTCTTCTTCATACCAAGGAGGTGAGAGGAGAGTAAATTATGCTCAATAGGATGCAGCAAACATGAAAGCATCAGAAGTAAGTTTGGATTCAAAGGTTGGAGAGAACCTCATGATAAGGAGAGTCTTGATCAAATAATCGGTTAAGGAGGAACCTAGCCAAAGGAGATCCTTGTTAAGAATAAAATGTAAGATCATGAGAAAGGTATGCAGAGTGGTAGTGGATTCAGGATCCACAAACAACATAGGTCAGAGGAAGCGGTGAGTAAGCTTAATTTGCCAAGAATCCCACATAGTGATCCCTATAGAGTTACATGGCTCAACAAGGGGCAACATGTTCTTGTAAATGAACAAACTTGGGTTGAGTTCACCATTGGAGGTTACAAATAATTTTATGTGATATCTTACCCATGGATGCTTGCCACCTACTCCTAGGTAGGCCATTGCAATTTGACAGAAAGGCAATACACCATGGAGAGAAGAATTCCTATACCTTCCAAAAAGATGGAACCACCTACAAAATCCAGTCCATAGGACACCAAGTAGAGAGCAGATCCAAAAGTCCTAATGTGTTATTGGTTGGTGAGAAGGAATTCATCAACACCCTCAAGGAGGGAGAAGGAGTGGGGTTTGCCATTGTTATGAAGCCAAAAGAGGACATCAAGGAGAAGAAGGTGAGCATTCCTAAAGAAGTGCAACAGGTTCTAGACCAATTTGAAGACATCATTAGTGATGGAACACCAACCACATTGCCTCTTCAACGTGTCATAAGTCATCAAATAGACTATACCCAGAGCTTCTTTACCCAATGAGGCAGCTTATAAGATGACACCGGATCAATACAAGAACTCCTAGATAATGGTCTAATCAGGAAGAACATCAGCCCATGTGAAATACCCACCGTTTTGACTCCAAAAAAAGGAGGTACTTGGAAACTTTGCACTAACTCTAGAGTTATAAATCAGATTACTATCAAATATAGATTTCCCATCCCAAGAATTGAAGACTTGATGACTTGTTTGGGAGGTGCTGAATACTTCACTAAGATAGATCTTAAGAGTAGTTGCCACCAAATTAGAATAAAGGAGGGCGATGAATGGAAGACAACCTTCAAGACTACAAAAGGACTCTATGGATGGCTTGTTATGCCATTTGGACTCACAAATGCCCCTAGCACATTCATGAGACTCATGAATGAAGTACTCAAGGACTACATTGGTAAATTTGTTGTTGTTTACTTAGATGACATCTTAATTTTTAGCAGGTTTAAAGATGAGCATCTTACGCATATAGAAATTATCTTGAGTAAACTTTGTGATGAACAACTAACCATCAATCTGGAGAAATGTGAGTTTATAAAATAGGAATTGGTGTATCTTGGGTTTGTAGTCTCAAGAGGTGATTTGAAGATGGATACCTCTAAGGTGGAAGCCATAATCAATTGGCCTACACCTAGGACAGCAAGTGAAGTGAGAAGTTTCCATGACTTGGCTCAATTTTATAGAAAGTTCATCAGAGGGTTTAGTGAAATATGTGCACCCATGCTTGAGATGATCAAGGGAGGTGTAAGAACCAAGTTTGTATGGACAAAGGAAGCACAAAGAGGTTTTGATCTCTTGAAGACAAAGGTGGCTACTCAACTGGTACTTATCCTACCAAGTTTTGACAAACTCTTCACAATTGAATGTGATGCAAGAAACATAGCAGTTGGAGAAGTTTTGAGTCAAGACAATATACTGGTTGCCTTCTTTAGTGAGAAACTCAATGATGCAAAGAAAAGGTATTCCTCCTATGATTTGGAATTGTATGCACTTGTCCAATCACTTGGGAAGTGGAGGAATTATTTGCTACCTAAGGAATTTGTGGTTTACACTGATAATCAAGCTCTTAGTTTTCTTAATTCACAAGAAAAGTTAAACCATAGGCACATTAAATGGGTAGAGTATTTGCAGTCATATACCTTTACCATCAAGCACAAGAAAGGACAATGTAATAAGGTAGCTGATGCATTGAGTAGGAGGTTACTAACAGTGCAAGAAGTGCAACTCAAAAGCATTGGAGTGGATAGCTTCAAGAATTTGTATGAAGAAGATGAGGATTTTGCTACTGCCTACAAGGTTTGTCGAGGATTTGGAAACCATTTCCATAGTGAGTATGCAGATTACACCTTGCAAGATGGTCTTTTATTCAAAGGAGGGTAGCTATGTGTGCCTAGAGGGTCTATGAGGGAACACTTGATGCAAGAAAAGCATAATGTATGCTTGAGTGGACATTTTGGTTTGAACAAGACTTTGGAACTTGTCCAACGATTTTACTTTTGGCCTAAGATGCAAAGAGATATCAAAAGATATATGGAGTGATGTGTGGTTTGTCAAAGATCTAAGGGTACATCTTCCAATGCTGGTCTTTATCAACCTTTACCTATTCCCAACTGGCCATGGGAGTGTGTAAGTATGGACTTTGTGGTTGGTTTGCCAAAAACCAAATCAGGTTTTGATAGCCTTTATGTTGTGGTAGGTAGGTTTAGTAAGATGACACATTTTATTCCATGCAAGGTCACTCATGATGCCAGCCACATTGTTCACTTGTCTTTCAAAGAAGTTATTAGGATTCATGTTTTACCTATCAGCATTGTGTCAGATAGGGATGCAAAGTTTATTGGTCATTTTTGGAAGACTTTGTGGCAAAGATTAGGTACTAATTTGTCTTTCGTTCAACCTATCATCCCCAAACGGATGATCAAACTGAGGTGGTCAATAGAACACTTGAGAATCTACTTAGATGCCTAACAAAAGAGTATGGTCAAGCTTGGGATCAGATCATCCATCAAGCAAAATTTGCTTATAATGATAGTGTGTATAGGTCCACCGGTAAAAGTCTTTTTGAGGTGGTATATGGCATTTATCCAAGAGGAGTTTTGGAGCTCAGAGATGTGGGAAAGATGGGACAACAGAGTGGACATGCCTTGGACATGGCCCAATTAGTGCAAGAGGTTCATGAGCAGGTTAGGACAGACCTATTGGACACTACTCAAAAGATCAAAGGCAAGGTGGTTGAGAAAAGGAAAGATATCCATTTTGTTGTTGGTGATATGGTGATGGTTTATTTGAACAAGGTAAGACTTTAGAAAGGTTTCCCTAGTAAGCTTCAGATGAGGAGAGTAGTCCTTGCAAAGTTTTGGCCAAGTATGGCAACAATGCATACAAGGTAGACTTACCCGTTGATATGGCTTTGTCACCAATCTTCAATGTAGCAGATTTGGTGTAGTATAAGGGCACACTACCAACAAAAGATGGTAGAGTTTTAGAAGTCTCTCAAGCAATCTCAGACCTTCCCTTACTAGCTACACCCATTCCACAAGATGAGAAGGTGTTAGATTCAAGAATTTTGAAGAAAACAAGGCATACCACCTACATGGAGCACTTGGTCAAGTGGTAGTACCTTCCAGCCTCAGAGGCTACTTGGATACCTAAGGAAAAATTCTCTAAGAATGGAGTTCCATTTTCTTTGCTGCCTCAAGGAGTCACTTGACTTCTTTTCTTTGGAGGAGTATGGTGCAGGAGCACCTAGTTTTCAGTCTAGTTTCTACATTTAGGTGTGTTTGTTCATAGTTTGGTTTGGAGTGGTGAATAAGAGTCTTCTCTTAGGTATATTTATGGTTTTTTAGTGCTTTTGTAGGTTGAATATTCTTAGGGCAATGCATTTTCTCAATTTTGGCTTGTAAGCCCTTGTACGCCTGAAATGGCAAAATCTTGCATTTTGATGAAAAATTCCTTGAATAGACTTGTTTGGCATTAGGACATGTCAATGTAATGGTTTTTAGTCATATTAGATGGTTTGGAGGAGAAAATTAAGCATGTAAAGAAAAAATGCACTTTTTGGCAAAAAATGTCAAAGTTGCTTAACAACGTTGAGCAACTTTTTGCATTTTTGTGCAAAAGGCTGGTTAGGGAACCGATGAAGAGTTAGTTAGGCCATAAATGACATATAAAATCTTGGAGAATCAATTTAATGAGGTGGTTCAACACTTGGAATAGATTGGAATACATTTTGAGACCAATTTTGAAGTTTTACATTGCATTTTGTCAAGAATTAGAGCAACAATCCATACTTAATGGATTGATTGTATTGTTGTAACTGGCTTATTGTTTTGTACATGTTCTTTTAGTGCTCAGGAACCAATTTGATTAGTTTATTTGCAGGTTTGAGCTGAGTTTCTCATTTTTGTAATCTCTCGGCCTGAGTAAGGGTTTGAGAGGCCCAGACATGATTCCAGCTTGAAGTCCTTGGAGTTCTTCTCAATAAACCTTGGGACTCGAGCCATGGAACCTTTGTATAGTTTTTATAACTTTTATTTTACTTTGGAGGTCATTGAAAGGCCAATGAACATCATTTCCTAGGCAAGCTCAGTTATAAGCTAGTTAGGAAATGAATGAGATTATGCAAGTGTTTGCACGAATGAGTAGGTTTGGAGTTGAAGAGTATTTGAGATGATTAAGTTATGTGTGGAAGAAAATATGTGTGAATTTGGAGGGGTGGAAGATCAAGGAAGACACCTAAACCTTGGAAAAAGACCAAAACAAGCCTAAAATCACCTAAAACAAGTATTTCTAGAGTTCCGTACCTATACGGTCAGACCGAGATTCCTAAATTTAGAAGTTGAAAAGTACTTCCAAAAGGGTATCCTGATCAGCAAAGATTTTGTGTGGGTCTTTAGATAAGTTGGGAGAAAATCGACAAAAATGGCTAGGTAGGGCTAATTGGGGCTCTAGGGCTACTAGGCCTAGAAAGTAGTAAAATGAAGGAGCGATGGGAAAAAGAATGAAAACCTCACTCAAAAATGAATTGATTGACTTTGGAAAACATCACAAATATCTTCTACAACCTCTACAAGCACTTGTTAGGAGTTTTAGAGTGTAAGGTTGGATTTACCCTGGTGAATCTCAACCATGCTTGAGCAATCAGTGAGCACATCTGGATTGGGAGCACTCCTAGGGAGCTTAGGTGTCCAAATTGATTAGAAAAAAATATGAATAAAGCATAAAGCCCACTAGGAAAAAATCTGACTTCCCTTAAAGAAGGTATTAGCTCTCTTTGAGTAACCTCCCCATCAGTATGGAAGCAACACATCCTACATATAGGTCTCCCACATTACCAACTCATTCTAAACTTCTCTTCAGCTCACCTAAAATGGCAGAACATTTGAAGTAATCCCACATCACAAGACAAACAAGTTGAAGCCACATCATCTGCTGGAGTCTGATCATGCCTCTGTTGCTCGCGGCTCATGCTGCTTTTCTAGTTTAGTTATTGCTTTTTAGTTTTAAGAAATTAAACTTCTTTAACTTTGGGATAGAGTTAATCATTTAAATCTAGTTTTATTTGTAATAGACTATCATAGCCTGGTGGCTATTTATATGGTTCTAAAAGTCTTTTTAAAGGTCCGAACAATTTTGATTGAAAGGAATAGACTTAATTTTCTTTGGATTTTCAGTATAGATATTTCTGGTACTTGAATGAAATGATATGTTGATACGATCTTCAAATCTCTGTGTTTGAAAGATTAGCAATCTTTACTGGGATGTATGCTTATATGCGGAATATGCTATTTCATCACCAATTCTTTCTTAGTTTGTGAATTCATTGATTTTCTTTTGTTTAAAAGGCACTTCATTGTCATTTAAATGGCTATGATCCCCCTTGTTCTGTGAGGCATGAGTGAGAATCGATCAGCATTTACACTACTTTGAGTATTTCGGGTGGAATAATTTTTATATTTAATGGATATGTGCAGTAGTAAATTCTGTGAGCTTTACACTTATTAATAAATATTTTGTAGCGTCCTTTTGTGTTGACAAATGAATGTGAAAGCCTTTCTCTCTTTCTGGTGAAAAGTGTGTTTGTTTTTTGATTAATCTACATAAAAAAATATTGAACATCTTATGAGGAGCTGCACTCTTATGCAGAGGGTAAACCTAAACTCGGTTCACCCAACTATTGGTGTATTTTATTTTTCATGGAGGGTATGCACGAGTCATTATTTTAAAAACATAAATATCAAAGAAAAGGCAAATCTATTAACCAACAGTAAGCATTTCATAATTTTCAGCAAGCAATAAATATAACCAGACAGAATTCAAGAATCATTTGCCTCCTCAAAAATTCGCTATAGAAAAGCCTTTAACCAGAATTCAAGAAGTTCATGTTTCATCACAAGCAACAACGTCCCATTGGGAGGTTTAATCTGCGAGATCATGGTGGTAATGGTTTGGGAAAATATAATCATCATTTGAAATCCAAGAATCAGTGGGCTAATTACAGAGGTGATAAGAGATCGTTTGCTAAAGTAGTGGGCCCTGGAAGCATGAAAACAACTAGGGCTTCTGTTTCTTTGAACCCGGAGGGCGCATTGAAGATTCTGAACTCGAACGCTTCTAGCTTTGGCAAGGTCAAGATGAATGATGGTAATTTGACTCAATCTGTTTCAAGTTTGGAAAAAGGTAAGGGGGTTGATGGAGCCCTGGAGAAAAAGGTATGGGTTCTTGTTCCATGTTTTGATTTTAGCGGATCTTTTGTGGCCGAGAAAGCTTCTAGGTTACATTCTGTTGCACTCTTGGGTGAGTTCTGGGGTCCTCAAACTAATTTGTCTAAGTTGCATTCTAAATTGAGGAAACGTTGGTCTGCATTGGTTTATTTTCAGTTATTATCTGTAAATGCCCTTGTAATTGTTTTCAACTCCCCACATTTTAGGGATGAAGTTCTTACTAATCCATTTCATTGATTTGGCAATAATTTACTTATGTTATTTGCTTGGAAGCCCTTTTGTCCCATAATGGTCCAAATCTAAAAATATTCTGGTTTGGTTTGGGTTGCCTAAAAGTCCCTTTGAATTCATGGATCCAGAAGTTTTGAAATCGATAGGAGATAATTTTGGGACATTTTTGACATCTAAATCTGATTTTGTGGAAGGGAAGTTTCTGGTAAACATCTGTGTGTTGGTTAACCCTACTTTTGTGTGCTCGAATTCATGTAATATTAAGTCAAATGAGGGTATTTAGAGACAATCTATTGGAAAGTTAGATAATGATCTTCTTCATAATCCGATTGTTGTGGATGCCCCTTTTTTTTTGGATTTTCATATTGATTCCAAGACTGTTACTAAAGATAAGGGTGGTATTTATGTTCCTTTTAATCCTGTTTCTGCTTTCTCTCCATGTTTCTTTTTATCAACCAAGGGGGGGTCCTGATGGGAACAATGCAGGCCAGTTTATCCTTAACACTTCCTCTGATAAGGTGGATGTTGTTTTGAACAACTTAAATCAGGCAGGTTCTTAGGGGGCTAATATTTCTAATCCTGTTAGTCAGGGTCAGGGTGTCAATCCTTCCTCCTCCTAGGTTCCCATTACTTTTAATTTTTTATAGGGGGGTGGGCTAGATGGTAAGGTGGTTGAAAAGGTTTCTGTTTCTTTAGAAGGGCCAGATGCTCAGGTGAACATTAGAGAGCAAAATGGGGTTGAAGGGAATAATTTACCTGTTAAGTCTATTTCTTTAAGTCATGATGATGCTCTCTTAATTCAGAGGGTTAAAGAATTAGCAAATAGTAAGCCTAATCTGGGTAATGGCACATCTCAGGAGATTCCAATTATTTCTCCAGATGAACATATTGTGCAGCAAGCTGAGAATCTGCTCAATAGTAGTAAGGATCAGTTAGATGAGGAGGTTATGGATAGGGTTGTGGGTTCTATTGAGAATGATTTGAATTTTGTTAATAAGAGCTTTCCTATTTGTCCTTCCTTTAACCCTTTCGAGGTTCTCAATAATGATGTTTCTCAGGATGTTTTAAATAAGGTGAAACCTCAGGGAATGGTGTCTTCCCCTCTATTTACTTCAGGTAAAATGCCATCCTCTCCTATAGGTCCCCCTATTGCCCAAGAAGAGATGAAATTCCCTATCCCAATTGTTTCACCGGGTAGGGGTAGACCTCCTAAAAACCATAAAACTCAATTAGAAATTGATACAGGTATTCAGTAAGTGTTGTCTGCTTCTCCTGGGGTTGAGAAGGGTAAAACCTTGTCTTTGGATAAGGGGAAAAACATTAGGCATCTTTCGAGTTCCATTAAAGAAATGCTTAAATAGTCCTTTGGTTACTAGATCCGTGGTTGTTAAGAGGAGTTTACATAACAGTTTTGGGGAGAATATTTCTTCCCCTAAGGATGGAAAGAGGGGAGTGTCGACCTCCCATCAAGGGCAATGAGGATTATTTCCTAGAATGTTAGGGGCTTAAATGCCCCTAACAAGAGATGCTTGATCAGGTCTCAGTTGGACTTGGTTAAGTGGGATATAGGTATGCTTCAAGAGACTAAGCTCTCTTTGGAGAATTTTGATTTTGTTTTTTCCTCCTGGAAGAAGTGGAAATTTTTTTCCTGTCCAGCTTCTGGGGCTTCGGGGGGTTTGGCTTTGTTATGGAATGATTTTGTGGTAGATGTAGAACTGCTTGCTTCTGCTCCTAATTGGATGCTATCATTAGTGTCTAATAAAACTTCCATGTTCAAATTCTAGCTTTTCAATATTTATGCCCCCTCAGGGTTCTTGGCTAAATGTAGTTTATGGAAAAAACTTATAAGGGTGTCTTCCCCCCTAAGGGATCATTCTTTTGTTATTTTTTTGGGGGGGACTTTAATGCAATTTTGGATTCAGGAGAAAAGACAGGGGGTATTTTCCCTAATAAGAAATCTATGGATGACTTTAATGCTTTTATCTCTGATATGACTCTTTTTTACTGTAAGACAAATAATGGTCTTTTTACTTGGACAAATATGAGGAAGGATTTCTCTCAAATTGCGGAGAGATTGGATAGGTTTTTACTTTCTAACAATTGGTTTGATTCAGATATTGATTTTTTTTCTTCTATCCTTCCAATCTTGGGGTCAGATCACTTTCCTGTCTCCCTCTCTATTATAGAAGACAGATCTTCTCATAAGTTACCTTTTAAGTTTAAACCCATGTGGTTTAGGGACCCTTCTTTCTTGTCCCTGCTTCAGAAATGGTGGGGGTGAGGCACCATTCTTAAGAGGTTCTCGAATGTTTCAGATTGTTAATAAGCTCAAATTTTTAAAGAAAAAAATTAGGGAGTGGAATTCTGTGCATTTTAAGAATATCTTTGTGGAAAAGAGAAGGATTTTGGATATGATTGAAGTCTTGAACAGTCATGTGATCTAGCATGGAATGGGTCCTAGGGTGTTTGAGGAAATTAAGTCTCTTAAGGGTGAGTTAGAAGAAATTTTGGCGAGAGAGGAAGTATATTGGAGACAAAAATCTAGGGAGTTATGGTTATCTAATGGGGATAAAAATACAAAGTTTTTCCATTCTTCCACTAAATTTAAAAGGGATAGGAGTAGGATTACTTGTATTCAAGACTGTCATGGGAATATTCTTTCTGATTCAAATGATATTGCTAATGAAGCAGTTAAGTTCTTTAAGAATTTACTTTCCTCAGAAAATAATGATGTTACTAATAATATTACATCTCATATTCCCTCTTTAATCTCTTTAGATGAAAACAAAATGTTAATGTCTCCTTTTTCATTAGAGGAGGTTCAAGGGGCTGTTTTTGCTATGAATCCGGACAAGGCACTTGGGCCTAATGGGTTCACTCCATTATTCTTCCAGTAATGTTGGGAGTTTGTGGGACCAGATGTTCTTTTGGCCCTTGAGGAAGCAATACGAAATAGGTTGGTTCTTAAGGAAATGAATACTACCTTGATAGTCATTATACCTAAGAAGGAGGACCCTAAAACTTTTGTAGATTTTCGTCCTATAGCTTTATGTAATACCCTCTACAAAATCTTCACGAAAGTGATTTCTATGAGATTGGCTAAACTTTTACCGAAAGTTATTTCTTTAGAGCAAGGGGGTTTTGTACCCAAAAGGGAAACAACGAAGGGGGCAATAGTTGCACATGAGGTTGTTCATTCAATTTCAGTTCAAAAATGTCTTGCCATGATTCTAAAGTTAGATATGATGAAGGCATATGATAGGGTCGAATGGAATGCATTAAATGTTGTGTTGTCTAGGTTCGGTTTCTCGATGGCTTGGATTAAATGGATCATGTCATGCATCTCCTCGACTAGATTCTTAATTCTTGTTAATGGGTCTCGTTGTGGGTTTTTTCTTTCTTCTAGGGGTTTGAGGCAAGGGGATCCCCTATCCCCTTTTTTGTTTATATTACTAGCTGAAACCTTGAGTTGGGCAATTAGAGAAGTTTGATTAAGTGGTTTATGGAGGGGGATTAAAATTCATAATTTTGATCAGAGGATTTCTCATTGCCTTTTTGCTGATGACACCCTATTGTTGGTAGTGCATCTTTGAATGAGGCTAAAATTATTAATAAAGTGATCAAGAATTATGCTTCATTTTCTAGTTAGAAGGTCAATAAGGATAAGTCAAAGATTTTCTTCTTAAATACTCATCCTTTGATTCAAGGTAGGCTTTAGAATTTTTGGGGTTTCCAACTTGGGGATCTCCCTTGTAGCTACCTTGGGGTCCCCTTTTTTGTTAAAAAGGATAAGGTGGGTTTTTGGGATAAAGTAATTTCAGGGATATCAAAGAAAATTCTGTCCTGGAACCACAAATGGCTTAATATGGCAGGGAAAATTGTTCTGATGAAGTCTGTGTTGAATGCGGTGCCAATTTACTTAATGTCAATTCTCAAAGCTCCGAAGTCTGTTCTTGTTAGTTTGAAGGATGCTCTAAGATCATTTCTTTGGAATAATAGTAAGGATGGGAAAAGTAGGATTCCCTTACTAGCTTGGGATAAAGTTTGCCTTCCAAAAGAGCTTGGTGGGTCAGGGATTAGGAGCTTGGAGAATCAAAATCTGGCCTTGGGGGGCTAAGTTAGTTTGGAATATGTATGATAAGCCAGATTCCCTCTGGGCTAAGATTATGTTTGCTAAGTATTTAAACAATGGGGCATGAGAGAGTGTTTTTTGTGCTTCGAGTTTGCCCCATGGGTCGGCTATTTGGAACTTTTTGGTTAAATATAGAAGTGTCTTGTTACCTCACCTTTCTTGGGTTGTGCATAATGGTAGCAAAGTTAGATTTTTGGATGATGCTTGGAATGGGCATTGTCCTTTGGACTCCATTAGGGATTGGTCCCAATTGAAGTCAATTCTTTCTGTCACGTGGGGAGTTTTTTTGGCTGACTATTTTGATATTGAACAATGTGGTCATGTGGAGTTGGCTAAATGGAAATCAATTGATTATCTAAATGTTGACTTAAGTTTGAAAGAAGAATTTTGTAATATCCTTAAGAACAGAGTTGTCATCTTATCTGAGAGTGAAGATGAGCTTATTTGGACTAAGAGTGTTTCAGGCAAATACTCTATGAAAGATGGGTATAATTCCCTTATGCCTACTAAGGATTTGTCTTCCTGGCCCTATAAATTGTTCTGGCATTCGGCTTGCCTTCCTAAGGTAGGTGCATTTGCTTGGCTTGCTATACAAGACAAGGTTCTTACAGGAATGAGATTGGACAGAATGGGGTTGACTGTTGTTTTCCCTTGTGTTTTGTGCAATAAGAATTTGGAATCTTTATCTCATCTGTTCCTTCATTGTGAATTTGCTTTTGGGTGTTGGCAATGGTTATTTGAGAAACTAGGCCTGTACTTTGTTATTGGATATGATCTTCTCTCTCATTTTAGAGCTTGGCCTATCTTGTTTTTTTCATCCTTTTATGCTTGTCTTTGGCTCATCTCTCCTTCGATTATCATTTGGAACATATGGTTAGAGTGAAATAATAGGATTTTTAGAAAGTAATCATCTTCGCTCTCTGATATTTTAACTAAGATTGAGGCTTCTATCTCGGAGGTGGCTTTGTCATACATATATAAAAACTTGGAGAATTTGACATCCTTTTCTCATTGGGATGGTAGGATTACAAGGACCTGGAAATCTCTCTCTACTATTCCTTCTCATGGGTCTGTTGCAAAAAGTCTTATCATTGTTAATAAAAGACTTGCTGCTAGATGGGATCCTCCTCCTTTGGGACATTTCAAGCTTCATTTTGATGGAGCTTCAAGGGGAAATCTTGGGCTGGCTGGGGCTGGTGTGGCTATTTTTTTTTATCATAAGGCAGTTTTGATAGCAGCCCAGTGTCATGCCCTTGGTTCCGGTCAAACAATTTTCTGAGTGCTAAGCTTTATCTCTAGGGATTGATTTGGCTTTCTCCTTAGGGATTAAAAACCTATCAATTCAAGGGGATTCGATCGTAATTATTTAGAGTATTTTGAACAATAAGAGCAATTGTTGGCATTTGAAGTATATATTGGATCATATTTTAGAGAAGTTGTCATTCTTTGATACATTCTCGTTATCACATTGGTACAAAGAACTTAATAAGCTTGCAGATTTTTGGCTAATGTTGCAATTGACTCTGGTGCTCAATTTAAGATTGTGGAGGTAAGTGACATTCCTCAAGATATTCTTCAAGAGTATTTGATCTAATCTAAGGTATTATAGTATGTGTTTTTGTCTTTGTTATCTGCTTCCATTATCTCTTGAGGTATTCATGTTATCCTTTACTCTGATCAGATTTAATTTGCACAACATGTGTAGATGGGAGGATGGTAGCCACTATTATCTTCTTATTTACATATGGTGTGCTCTTAGCATATGCTTTTGGACTAGATGATGGTGTACATATCCCATGAGGTAAGGTTAGTAGGAAAATGTAGATTTTTTTTGATTGTGGCAAATTATTTTGGCGATTAATTTAAAATTATTGAGGTAAGGGATATTCCTCACGGTTTCATGGAAGGAAATGGGATGTCTTGTCTCTGATTAATTTGAAGGTTTTTAAGTGTTTGTTATGCTTTGTTCCTGCTTGTATTATCCCTTGAGGAGGTAAGGTTGGCAGGGAATGTGTGAGATTGGCAATGCATGTGCATATGATTGAGGTGTATTTATGTCTTATGTCTTGATACGGTGATATTCATTGGGTTGCATGTTGTTTTATGTTTGGTTTTGGGAGTAAGGACTGAAATGCTGATTTCTTGGCAAATCTTGCCATTGACAGTAAAGCTCATTCCCAGTTGGTTGATTTATCTGAAATTCCTTCGACAGTTTGGGAAAGTGTTCAAAGTTCTTTGTTTTTTTGATTAATTGGTTGCCCACCTTCCTTGATTGGTCAGGTTCATCTTCTTTTTCACTTTATGGATGACTCTATATGTGCCTTATATCGGATATGTATCAAGTCACATATAATGCCATTTATAGGGTGAGGACGTGGCTGATCATGATATATTCAAGGGTGGCGAAATGTGTGTTTGTATGTCTTTTGATTTCGGTCCTTCATAGGCTTGTGGCATGTGTGTGATTTTTTAAATATACGGTACGATCTTGGGCTATTTTTATTCATTAAGGATTGGTACTGCATCACTGTTTCGCCTTGTGTGAGTTTTTCGCCATGGCATATTTGGTATTATGCAATGATCATTGTTTGGGAGTGGCATCCTCTCCTTCTTGATTTTCATTTATGATTGTCATTTTTCAGGGTTGTTAACTCATGTGAAATGTTTTAGTCATGGAATTTTACAATGAATATTTTCCATATTTGTTCTTGTCATTATGGTAAGTTGATGGCGGTTTTATTATTTTCATGTGTTATCTTGTTTTATTATGAGATAAGCAACATTTTACGTTTTATGCTTCTGTGGTTTTCTGGAGTTTTCTTCTTCCTGCAAATGTCATCTTCTCTAGCTTCTGGGATATGCAGAGTGGTTCTAGAAACTGGGATACCAAAGGATGAGAATGTGGATATTTGCGACAAGCTTGGTAAGGTCTTTAATTTATTTTCTCCTGTGGTGGCTTTTGAATTCTGCAAACTACTGGGGTGTCAATGGCTGGAAATTTGCCCTCATATTTCTTATGTTGAGCTTTTGTCTCAGTTTGTTACAATCTGTTATGATGTTTTACTTGATGTTGATTTGGTCTACCTCTTGGTTTCCACGTTTATTTTTTTGTCAGTATATAATTGGGACTTGGTTTCTTCTGCGTTGGTTGATTATCATTTTGATGTGGGGTCCTTTTATTATGGTGGTTTTCTTCCTCGCCATGAGCTCATGGTTAATGGTTGGTTTGGTCAATTATTGTATGAATTAAGAATGGGATTGATATGTGACACTATGGAAGATACATGGGCTTCTATGGATTTTCTGTTGTATCTGGTTCTTGATCAGTATGTGGATAAATCTTGGGTCATTTTTGAGGCCTTGCACTCATTGATCACATTAGGTTTTTTGTTCTCTGCTCCTTCTCGTTTGACACTTCCACTGAGGGTTATTCCTCCTCCGGTTTCAGCCCATGAGCCTCTGGAGGAGAGCACTAGTTCCTGGTTTTTGTATATCTGACTGTTTTTTGGAGTTGGTGGTATGGTTTTTTTGGATGCAGATTCAGAGGCTTTTTGGCTGTTGTTATGCTAGAGTGTTTCTAGCACTATCTTTTCTTCGAGGAGGTTTATTCGGTTTCAATGTGGAATTGATAGTTACTACATCTCTATTATCTCCTTGGGGGCCTGTCATGATATTTTGATGGAATTTTGTTCAGCCCTTTATTTGGTAGCATATTGGTTTTTTTGTAAATGTCCTATGGGACCTTGTAATGTCAGAGGTAGGGGGTTGGGTGTTCTTACTAGATAGTAACAAATGATGTAAGGCTAGTGTTTATTTTTTATTTTTTAAAGGCTACAACCAAAGGTTTTCTTGTGGGTTCTTTCTTGCCGATATGTCTTTTTGAACCCGATGTAAATAAACATATTTATAATTAATATAAGTTTAGTGGCTTGTCCACTTTTATAAAAAAAAACCAAAAACTACATTGTTGCTATGTACTGCAACCATGTATGACTTCACAAGACATAGATGTCTAGTGTGGATAACAAATACAACAGAATAAAAGTTAGTCATGAAATTTTTCCAAACCAAATAGCTGCTAAAGAGAACATCTAAAAAAACTTAATACCCAAGTGAAAGACATCTCGATAATCCTAAAAACAGTAACAAAAAAAGAGAGTTTAGAGCCATACCTTACACATGATGTCAACCACTAGTGTGTGGTCTAACCTAAGGGCAAGGACATTCAAGAGGTCATTAATATGATCTGGGTGTTCTTGCAAATAAAAGTGTATAGCTTTGTAGTAAAATTCAACCTTGGCCACTTTAACTACAACATCTTTCAATTGCATATGATCCCATGTCTTTGGAGAATGGTTCATGATAGTAGTGACAACTTTATCATATTCATCATCTTGAATATATAAATATGTAAGTTCCTTCCAGTGTTGTTGCTCATCATAAACATGGATATGAGTTCATCAAAGTGACCCCTGTTTTGATAGTAATCACTGACCTCTTCCAAGTCATCCACCTGGAACAAAAAATAAATGTCATAATCACAAAAAATATAAATTTCTCACCTTCACAGTTACACATAGCACTATAGATGAACCTTCCTAGATTATCATGAAAAAAAAACTTAAGAAACAAACCACTTACTTGTGGTGTCGTTGTTCGTGTTGGCTCTGTTGGACCCTACAATTAAGATTCAATATACATTATTCAATAAGATTAACTGTGCAACATAATGAAATAGTGAAAATTGTGATATCTTATTGAGCTTCGCTTTGTTTCGAGAATAGTTTAATATTCTCTACTTAACAGGGCCAACCATGTGAAGGTGGAAGCTCATTTGGCCCCTCACCCCCCCTAACATCACTCTAAATTCCTCATTAACATTTAACATCCATTCATTGTTTGATCCTTTAATAAAATATAACATTCATTCATTATCACATAACGTTCAATAACACATAACACTCATTAACACTCATTAACACGCAACATTCATCAATATTAATTAGCACATATCATTCATGAACATTCATTAGCACATAATTACATTCATTAACACATAAAAATCAATCATTATCAAATAATGTAGATTACAATAATTTTTTTATTTTTTTTATTTTTTGAAGCTATGAAAAGTCTAAGTGGACCATCATTTTCTTCATCACTTCCCCCCTCTTCAGTTGTTCTGCCATCTGCTCGTGATCTCTATGTATGCCTAGTCCTCTTCTGAGGATGAGGACACCAATGCAAAGGGGGGTCCTTTGCAATAACAAAGAAATGGGTTAAATTCAAATCATTTTTTATTTTTGTTACAAGTATTTTATTAATTTAAAGAACATAACCGTGACGCTCTTTACCTGATGGGGCCAGTTCATCTTCAAAGTCATTTTGTCTAGCCTCAACCTCAACATGTTGAACACCCTCTAGATCCTCTGGAGTTGAAATACGAAAGGTTACATTAATCAATACACTAATTGCAATTAAATATGTTTAAATGAAGGCCTAGACCATTAAAATTCTTACCTGCAAAGGAGACTGCAGACAAAGAAAGGTGAAGGTCACCTAAATTAGCTAAAGAAAAATTCAAATAAAGAGAAGACCTTGTTAGCTTAGATAAACCATCATAGAAGAAGGTCAAAGGAAGCCGTCGAAGAAGGTAAATTAATATTTAAAATGGTGTTGATTGTTTTTAAAAGAGGTCTGTAAAGATACAAGGGGAGAGTATATTGGAGAGGATTTAGAGCACCAAAGGAAAAACATGCAAAATCTATATTTATGGTAAGTGTGAGTTGTGGCATATGTTAAGAGCCACTTCATGTAGAAAGCACTGCCTAGTTATTGGATTGCATTTCTAGAAGAAGAGTTTATAGTCCAGTTACAATAAAAAAATTGCAAAGAGAAATTACCCAAGTTGAAAGGGAGAAGCATTTTCAAAGCCATTGAAAGGTTGTGTGAAATAATGATAAAGGAGATCATGACCACTATTAAAAAAAGGATTCAAGCATTACAAAAAGCTTGATTAATTTGAAAGGTTGTGTGGACTAATAATAAAGGAGATCACGACCGCTATTAAAAAAAGGATTCAAGCATTACAAGAAGCTTGAAGAATTTAGAAAATTGTTATTATTGTAGAAAGAAGGGAATTTGCAGTCTTCATAATAGCAAGTGAAGCTGACCCTCAAAGTAGGAGATTGAAGATTCTAAAATGAATAAGTCATAGAGTTTAATTGAAGCCACCTTTAAGAAAGATGAAGCCCTTGATTTGTAAGAGTAAGTTGTAGGAAGTTGAAGATAATAGATCTTGTTGAAGCCATAGATGTTGTTGAGAGAAGATCTCATGGTCACCGATATAATTGTTTTTTGTTGAAGCAATTAGTGGTCAAAATTAAAGGAGAGAATACTGGAACTATAATTTCTCCCAACCACATGGAAAAAACTGCAGTTCTCTATCTGAGTTAAACAAAATGTTCTAAATATAGATTTTGTATGAGATTGTTATTTGCATGGAGTTGCAAAAAGTGTTTTGCTATGTCTAAGACCTCTATATAAAGAATCATTATGTAATGAATTCTTTGTCTCTGATCTCCTGAGATTAGTTGATCCTTGATCATATGATCAAGAAGTGTTTGTAATCAATCTGATTGAATAAAAATTCAATTGTGTCGAATTGTATCAATTTCTGTATATTTTAAGATTCCTTCTAAACATATTCATTACCTTTCTCCATTTGAATCCATCAATCCATCCATAATCAATCTAACTTTTTGTAGATTGTGCATTCCTCTATGTTCCAACAATTATTTAGCAAGTGTTTTACATCATATAAATATGAATTATAATCAATAAATATATGAATGAATCTTTATGATCTTCCCTCATTTTGGTATCAAAGTGGGATATGTAAAGTATGGAAGAACAAAAATAGGAACAAAAAACCAAAACAATAATACACAAAACAAATTGACACCAGTATTTATTGTGGTTCACCAAAATATGGCTACATCCACACTGAACAGAGGAACATCTTATTATATCCAGAAGAGTCATTACAATCACACAACAAAAAAATATATATAAACATATCATATATGTATAAGCTGAAGAGTGAACACTTGGAGGGAAAAATAGAAGTGTTTGTTGGCCTTCAGACTTAACAATCTCCCACCTGAATGCCAACAGATGCTGCCACTGATCAAACATTCCCCTACTCTATTTCAAAATTTTACTTTAGTTTAACAAGACCAAGAGAAGTCCTAGCACATTCGAACTTCTCTTTGGGAACAACCTTGGTTAAAATATCTACCAGATTGACCTTATTGTCAATTTTTGCAACTTTTAACTTACCCTCTTCCACCACATGGCGAACAAAATGAGCATGAATGTCAATATGTTTAGAACAACGCTGAGATGAATGATTATGAGCCATTTAGATAGCACTGTGACTGTCACAAAATAAAACATTCACTTTATTTACAATGCAAATAACTAAATAATCAATGTAACCAGATCATCTCCCTGGCACCTTCGGAAAGAGCCAAATATTCAGCTTCGGTGCAAGAAAGATATGGAATAGTGTGATTTTCTAAATATATGGTATGATCTTGGGCTATTTTTATTCATTAAGGATTGGTACTACATCACTGTTTCACCTTGTGTGAGTTTTCGGCCATGGCAGATTTGGTATTATGCGATGATCATTGTTTGGTAGTGGCGTCCTCTCCTTCTTGATTTTCATTTATGATTGTCAGTTTTCAGGGTTGTTAAATCATGTGAAATGTTTGTCATGGAAGTTTGCAATGGATATTTTGCCTATCTGTTCTCGTCATTATGGTAAGTTGATGGCTGTTTTAATATTTTCATGTGTTATCTTGTTTTATTATGAGATAAGCAACATTTTACGTTTTATGCTTCTATGGTTTTCTGGAGTTTTCTTCTTCCAGCAAATGTCATCTTCTCTGGCTTCTGGGATATTAGAGGATGAGAATGTGGATAATTGCGACAATCTTGGTAAGGTCTTTAATTTGTTTTCTACTGTGGTGGCTTTTGAATTCCACAAGCTGCTGGGGTGTCGATGGCTAGAAATTTGCCCTCATATTTCTTATGCTAAGCTTTTGTCTCATTTTGTTACAATCTGTTATGATGTTTTACTTGATGTTGATTTGGTTTGCCTCTTGGTTTCCACGTTTATTTTTCCGTTAGTATGTAATTGGGACTTGGTTTCTTCTGCATTGGTTGATTATAGTTTTGATGTGGGGTCCTTTTATTATGGTGGTTTTCTTCCCCTCCATGAGCTCATGGTTAATGGTTGATTTGGTCAATTATTGTATGAATTAAGAATGGGACTGATATGTGACACTATGGAAGATAAACGGGCTTCTATGGATTTTCTGTTGTATCTGGTTCTTGATCAGTATGTGGATAAATCTTGGGTCATTTTTGAGGCCTTGCACTCATTGATCACATTAGATTTTTTGTTCTCTGCTCCTGCTCGTTTGACACTTCCACTGAGGGTTATTCCTCCTCCGGTTTCAGCCCATGAGCCTCTGGAGGAGAGCACTAGTTCTTGGTTTTTGTATATCTGACTATTTTTTGGAGTTGGTGGTATGGTTTTTTTGGATGCAGATTCAGAGGCTTTTTGGCTGCTATTATGCTAGAGTGTTTCTGGCACTATCTTTTCTTCGAGGAGGTTTATTCGGTTTCAATGTGGAATTGACAGTTACTACATCTCTATTATCTCCTTGGGGGCATGTCATGATATTTTGATGGAATTTTGTTCAGCCCTTTATTTGGCAGCATACTGGTTTTTTTTGTAAATGTCCTATGGGACCTTGTAATGTCAGAGGTAGGGGGTTGGGTGTTCTTACTGGATAGTAACAAATGATGTAAGGGTAGTGTTTATTTTTTATTTTTTAAAGGCTACAACTGAAGGTTTTCTTGCGGGTTCTTTCCTGCTGGTATGCCTTTTTGAACCCGATGTAAATAAACATATTTATAATTAATATAAGTTTAGTGGCTTGTCCACTTTTATCAAAAAACAAAACAAAAACTACATTGTTGCTATGTACTGCAACCATGTACGACTTCACAAGACATAGATGTCTAGTGTGGATAACAAATACAATAGAACAAAAGTTAGTCATGAAAATTTTCCAAACCAAATAGCTGCTAAAGAGAACATCTAGAAAAACTTAATACTCAAGTGAAAGACATCTCGGTAATCCTAAAAATAGTAATAGAAAAAAAGAGTTTAGAGCCATACCTTACGCATGATGTCAACCACTAGTGTGTGGTCTACCCTAAGGGCAAGGACATTCAAGAGGTCATTAATATGATCTGGGTGTTCTTGCAAATAAAAGTGTATAGCTTTGTAGTACAATTCAACCTTGGCCACTTTAACTACAACATCTTTCAATTGCATATGATCCCATGTCTTTGGAGAATGGTTCATGATAGTAGTGACAACATTATCATATTCATCATCTTGAATATATAAATATGTAAGTTCCTTCCAGTGTTGTTGCTCATCACAAACATGGATATGAGTTCATCAAAGCGACCCCTGTTTTGATAGTAATCACTGACCTCTTCCAAGTCATCCACCTGGAACAAAAATATAAATGTCATAATCACAAAAAATATAAATTTCTCACCTTCACAGTTACACATAACACTGTAGATGAACCTTCCTAGATTATCATGAAAAAAAAACTTAAGAAACAAACCACTTACTTGTGGTGTCGTTGTTCGTGTTGGACCCTGCAATTAAGATTCAATATACATTATTCAATATGATTAACTGTGCAACATAATGAAATAGTGAAAAGTTTGTTATCTTATGGAGCTTCGCTTGGTTTCGAGAATAGTTTAATATTTTCTACTTAACAGGGCCAACCACGTGAAGGTGGAAGCTCATTTGGCCCCTCCCCCCCTAACATCACTCTAAATTCCCCGTTAACATCTAACATTCATTCATTGTTTGATCCATTAATAAAATATAACATTCATTCATTATCACATAACGTTCAATAACACATAACACTCATTAACACTCATTAACACGCAACATTCATCAATATTAATTAACACATATCATTCATGAACATTCATTAGCACATAATTACATTCATTAACACATAAAAATCAATCTTTATCAAATAATGTAGATTACAATCATTTATTTATTTATTTTTATTTTTTGAAGCTATGAAAAGTCTAAGTGGACCATCGTTCTCTTCATCACTTCCTCCCTCTTCAGTTGTTCTGCCCTCTGCTCGTGATCTCTATGTATGCCTAGTCCTCTTCTGAGGACGAGGACACCGATGCAAAGGGGGGTCCTCTGCAATAACAAAGAAATGGGTTAGGTTCAAATCATTTTTTATTTTTGTTACAAGTATTTCATTAATTTAAAGAACATAACCGTGACGCTCTTTACCTGATGGGGCCACATCATCTTCAAAATTATTTTGTCTAGCCTCAACCTCAACATGTTGAACACCCTCTAGATCCTCTGGAGTTAAAATACGAAAGGTTACATTAATCAATACACTAATTGCAATTAAATATGTTTAAATGAATAACAATGGTCCTCTTTACCTGACTGGGGAACATCACGTTCCTGATGTTGTCTATCGGATCATGCTCCACTTGGTCACCACCGACTACATGCTCTAAAATATTAACAAAAAATGTTACATTAATTTCTACACCAATTACAATTTAAGATGTTTATTTGTATTAATAATTACATAAAAAAAATTGAATAGCAAATGAATACCTTCACTACTGGGATGCACATCCAGACCTCCATGTGGAGGTTGTGTTTCCACGATTATCAGGCTACATTCCAATGTCATGCGCATTGTTATTATTGCTCGCTTAATTAAAACAAATAAATTCACTTTATGTTGGAACTTAACATCAAATAGATTATTGGTAAGGTATTCAATTTGAAAATATTTTTATATAGCTTATTTACCTATGTGACGGATGCACCAGAATCTTGTGTTTGCCCACTCAATTCTTGTAGCCATTCAACCACAACTGTAAAGCCTTGCTGGTAGACAATTCTCTTGTCATCTTTTGTGGGTGCTCTATTGAATTCAAAGCCCTGCATTTTTGCTTAGTATCGTGAATTTTGCTTGTATTGTTTGCTAAAAAAAAAATTGTTTGCAATTTATAAATATTTTGATGTGATATTTCATTTACTGATTCTTACAATTTATGCGACAAGTTTCATATAACCACTAGAGCCGAGTTTGTGTTGCTCGTTCTTTTCTTGTCTTTCCTTGGTTGCCTTTGACATGTCACTCAGTCTATGAAAAGTTTGTGTAGTGTCCTAAAATTGTGACACTTGCAATTTCAACTGCATTTGGGTCTTCACGATGGCGGCGCAACGTTGAACCTGAATGGAGACCCCGAAACCTATTTACGACATCAAAAACTGCATATTTCTGTACCTTGGCCTAATCCTTCCTTGCACCCTGTTGTCCCGGGAGGTGGGACCATGGCGCCCAGCGCCCTGGTCCCTGGCCCTATTTTGGGCCCAGTCTCTTGTTGGGCATCGGGTCTTTAAGTTTGCAATTCGGAAAATAATGCTTCTAGGTCGGCCTAAGGTCGGAAAAATCAGTCTCCTAACCCTAATTGACAAGTATATTGTAGCGTCCTAAAATTGCGACACTTGCAATTTCGACTGCATTTCGGTCTTCACGATGGCGACGCAACACGTAACCTGAATGGAGACCCCGAAACCTGATTATGACACTGAAAACTGTATTTTCTAGCACTCTGGCCTGAACCTCCTTGCACCCTACTGTCCCAGGAGGTGGGACCAGAGCGCCCAGCGCCCTGGTCCCTGGGTCCTATTTTGGGCCCGGTCTCCTAAGGGGTCTCGGGTCTTTTTGTTTGCAAATTGGAAATTAACTTTCCTGGTCGGCCTACGGTCGGGAAAATCAGTCTATCAGCCCTAAATGACAAGTATATAAACTACATTTTTCTCTCTCATTTGGCATAAGATAAATGGATGAGAAGGACATATGTGTACAAGCGTGGAAACTATACTCAAACATTCAAGCATTCAAACATTCAAGCATTCAAGCATTCCTTCTAAGTCTCCATTCAAGGTTAAGTGTTGCATTCAAGACAAGGATTCAACCATTGAAGAGGAGATCACATACAACATATTACAACAAAATACGACATCTATACCTTCGCACATAAGGATACAAACATCCTTAGAACAAGGTATTAGTACTTGTTTTACATACATTTACATTTATAGCACTTGCTCATTTCTTGGTTAATTCCAAAACTGGGGTTTGACCTAAAGGCAAACCCCTAATCCCTAACCCCCCAATCGTCTTCGCTTTTCTGTGTGTAGGTTATAGGTACGCGGCTGAAATTGAAGATCTGGAATCCTTGTGCAGAGACGAACAGATCCCCCTTCGTTTCGCGGATTTTTCGGAGGACCGTGGCGCTCGGGCGCCATCGTCCCGACAACTTTTGCTCAAATTTGCAGGACAGTTCCGTATTGACATTTTACTGCTAATTCTAGGTCCGCAGCTTCATACTGTATCCCTATCTCAGTTTATAAGCGAATCTTGGTCATTTTCTATGCATTCCTAGCTTAATTCTTCTATGCACATTCTTTACAAAAGAGGGTAGCCTTGCTGTCTTAACCCTTGAAACTCATTTAGCATCCAATCTTGCATTGTGTGGGATTGGATCTTGTGGGTTTCAACCCCTCTTTTGAATGTAAAGTCTCTCCCCTAAGTGAAAACCATCAACCCTAGCGAACCTCCCTTCTCTCTCCTCGGAGTTGGAAGAGGGGAGAGCAACTAGGGTTCGATCGCGATTTTCCGCTTTACATTTTGGTGAACCCGACGTGAACATCCTTTCTGATTATTCATAGTTAGATCTGAAAATTGGATTCCTTGATTACATTTCCATGTTTGATCTTTGGCAAAATTTTAGAGGTTAATTGCATAAAAACCCTAAATTTTCTTTTTAGTAATTAAGCTTGTGAAATGTCTAAATGTTAATGCTTGTTTCAGATCTACCCTTCTATTACAAATTGTCAATTCATATTCGTGCATTAATTTTGAAAATTAAGTGGTTAAGTGTCAAAACCTTAATTTTTGAAACCCTCTTGATTCAACATTTGTCCGACAATTTCACTGATCAAAACATCTCCAAATTAGCTGTAACTTTGGATTCCGCAATAAAATCACAATATCTTTCATCCCTGAAAATTTGGAAAAAAGTTGCGAGGACTGTGTGCACTCCGAGCGCCATCGTCCCCGATATTTTTTCCGAAATTTCGGGAGCGAGATCTTATTGTATTTTCCTGCTAAAATCCAGAATTTTGGCTGATTTTATCAATTTTAACACCTTCAAAATTATAGTCAAAGTTGGTCATGTGATTGCTTGGATTAAGGCTTCTAAACATTTAAAAATCATTGAAACTGAAATTTTGTGTCAAAATTGTGTTCTTACTGTCCTAAATCTGAAAAGTGTGTTTGCATTCATTCAAAATTTCAGTGCTTTATTCAAATTCTTACAATTTGTGACTTTTGAAATTAAGTGCCTAATTACAACAACTTTAATTTCTGCTTTCAAAATTAAATTTTGCGTGAAATTAAGTCAACTTTTGAATTTCAAAATTTGCATTGCTCTTGACATTCCCTCTAAAATCATAAAATTCAAAATTTCAGTTTCCCTCTCTTTTTCAAAAATTCAAATTTTGCATTTTTCGACAATCTTGGTAGGGTTCAATTTTGAATTTGCAACTTTAATTTGGCCTATCTACAGATCGTAAAATCACTCAATTTTTTCAGATCAGCTCTAAAATCATCATACCTTTCATCCCTACGAATTTCGAAAAAAGTTGCAAGGACCGTGTTGCACTCCGAGCGCCACGGTCCCAGACATTTTTTCCAAAATTTCGGGAGACTGTTGTGATTGCATTTAACAGCTTAAATCCAGAAGATTGGCTGATTTTACTGAAAATTGCTACCTCTAAATTCAAAATCTTCTCTCTCTTTCTAGTGCATGAGTTTTACAACAATAAGCCCTACTTACACTATTCCCGTTAGACGAAGCCGTAGAATTAAGTCTTTCCGAGGTTTAATTACTGACGAGATGGAACCTAATTTGAATAGCCTTTTTAACGAGGACATGGGTAATTCCTCTAATCCTCCTAATGATGAAGAAGCTCTCCATGAGGTTTCTGAAGAACAACTTTCGAAATTGGATAACCAATTTGACGATTTTCGACAATGGATGTCTCAAGAATACCCTGATAGTCAAGCTCTTCCTTTAATTGAGGGTCTAAAACGTATGCTTCAAAGTGATAAGAATGGAATTGATATTTTGCGTGGTATTGCACACATTGTGGATTCGAATGTGATGCCTATGAAGAGTTGTGCTGAAAATTTGGGTTATACACAACCTCCTACTCAAGTCAATCATTCTATTCCTTTGATGACTCCTATTGCTAGCATACCTACCTTTACATCAAACATAATGGCTACTTCTACACAAGACATTCCTCCTGTGATCACTAGTCATGGGGGCAACCCTTCTTCTTCAATTAATCCTCTTCCTTCATTTAATTCGACTTCTTCATTCATTCCTTCAATGACTGTCCCTATTATATCTCCACAAATGAACATGACGCAAGGGGGCAATTCGTTTAACCATTCCATTCCTCCTTGTAGTGTTCCTCCTGTCCAATCATCTCCTATGACTAACTATCATAGAGTCCCACCACCTTACTCTTTACCTTCTTTCAATAACATAACACCTCCATCTCAATCTAACACATCTAATATGAATTCTTCGACTGAAGCAACCATTAACAATCTTGCACAAACTGTCTCTTCTTTACAGCAACAAATTGCCTCTATGAATCAATCTAAGTTTAGTGTGCCCACATTTGATGTTGCGAGTCCACTTTCTCTTGACATTGTTCGAGCTATCCCTCCTAAACATGTTGAAATCCCGCATTTGGAGCTTTATAATGGTAAAGGTGATCCTCTAACACATGTTAAGACTTTTCAAACAATATGTACTGATTTTGCTTATGACCAAAGGTTGCTTGCAAAATTGTTCACTAGAACATTAAGAGACAAAGCCCTACAATGGTATTGCTCGTTGCCTTCTTATTCTATTACTTCTTTCGAACAACTTGCAAATGCTTTCATTCAACAATTTCAAAACAATATAAGTCCTAAAGTTACTTTGATTGATTTAATGCATTGTAAACAAGGTGTTAAAGAAAAAGTGACTGATTTCATTGGTAGATATAAGCATTTGTATGCTCAAATTTCTTTTCCAGTGCCTGACAATGATATTCAAAGAATCTTCATTTCTAATTTACAAAAAGATATTCGAGACAAACTCCTGTTTTCTGAGTTTACTTCTTTCCAATAGTTGTGCGCAACTCTTCACAATTATCAACTGACTGTGAGTCAAATGGAACAATCACATCCTATGGCTCCAAGTGATAAGGGTGCTAGCAGTCAACAACCATTTGGGAAGTTTAAACCGAACAGAGATTCCATCAAATTCAATGAAAACATCATCAACAACAATGTGAATGCAGCATCAGGTGTGCCTCCTATTTCTAAATTTTTCAAGAAAGAAAGAAAGTATACTCCTTTGAATGAATCATTGCATAGTATTATGAATAAGTTATTGGAACAAAATGTGCTTACTCTTCCTCCTATAAGACAAATTGATCCTGCAAAGATTACTTCACCTTATTTTGATAACAAATCTTTTTGTCAATTTCATCGTCAGCCTGGGCATGATACTGAAAAATGTTTTTCTTTAAAGGGTAAAATTCAAGATTTGATTGATAACAATACTATTTCTATTTCTGGAGTGAATGATAAAGGCAATACATCTGTAGCTCCTCCTAATCAAAACCTTCAAATTTTTACTGATCCATTACCTTCTCATACCTCTAATGCGATTGAGGCTAAGGATTCCTCTCTCTCATCTAATGGTCTTGTGTCTATGACTCCGAATGTGATTAACTTTGTAGAGCAGCAAGAAATCCCTAAAGAACCTTCCATCACATTTGATTCTAGTGAAACCATTAGAGCACCTGATGGTCCTTTATACATAGTTGCAAAAGTCGAGAATACACCTTGCCGTGGAGTGCTTATTGATCCTTCGTGCATGGTTAATGTTATTACTGAAGAATTTCTTTTTACTTTGCAATTGAATCAAGTGATTTATGACAAAACAGATGTGATTGTGAAATTATTTGATGAATTTTCTTCTCCTGCAATTGGTTCTATTACATTGCCTATTGAGGTCCATAACAAATCCCTTGATGTGAACTTTGCTATTATTCCATCTTCCGAACAATTTCGTGTGAAGCTTGGCTATCCTTGGCTATCTTCCATGAAAGCTATTGCTTCTCCTATACATAAGTGTTTGAAATTTCCCCATAATGGTGAAGTTGTTACTATCAATCATAGTCTCTTTAAACCAGCTGAAAGAACTTCTAGCGTTCCTATTGATTACTTTTGGCCTAAACAATTCCAATCTCTTCCTCCGCGAAGTGATCATCTTTTCAAATCTTATCAAAAGTGGAAAACAGATATGATCCTATCTTTAAGTGAACCTAGAACACCTATACTTGATATTCCTATCATTCTTGAGAAGGAAGTTCTTCCTTTGAAAGATAAAACTAATGTCTTTCCTGAAGAAGATTTCCAACCCATCCCTATGGATGTGACTATGTCTATGCCTAATAAACCTTCTAAAAGTAGACCTATCCCTCCTCATCATGATGGACTTGGTCTCCTTCCTAAACCAAAAATTCCTCCTTTATATGGAGCAGTTCCTCCTCCTTCTTTTTATAGAGAGAAGATACCTTCTTCTTCTCCTATTATCCAGCTTAAGAGACCACAACCTAAACACACAAGTGATAAGGATGAGAACATTCCTCCTCCTCAATCTTCTTCACTTCCTACTAAGACTAGACGTAATCGTTCGGCACGCGAACGTCGACGAAAGCGTCGTCTTAGAGCTCAAGCAGCTGCTTCTCAAACTTTGCAATCCCCAAAAACACCTTCAACAAGCATTATTCCATTTTCTCCTCAGCCGATGATTGAGCCGAAATCTCCTAAACATAATATGCATGATGGTCTTGATCCTGTGCGAATTAAAGATCCTATTTTTATAAATCTTGATGATGATATAGATGAAAATGTTATTCATGATGAAAATGTTACTCCTCTTGCTTCTGATAGTGAATATGAACTTGTTGATATTGATAACCATTTATCTAATGAATTTTCTAAAGCACTTATCCTAGCTCCTAGACAAGAACAGCGTGGCTTGGAACATGAACATAGCCCTTGTTTGGATCTTATGATAGCTCCATCTACTGTGTTGGATGTTCCTCCTCTAGCGTGTTCCCTGCCTTCCCGAAACATTGATCAGCAAGATCGGGGGGTAGATGACATGCTAGACTAGTTTCATTAGCATAGCAGATTCTTTCCTCCTCTCTTTCGTTACTTCTTCTATATGTTATTCTCATTCTTCTATTTGTTGTCCTTAGTGTTGTCTACTTGAGGACGATGCAAAGCATTGAGATCTCTCGATCTCTCTCATGTTGACTCAAAAGACACATGTGTTCCCTTCTTCTAGGTGACCTTCCTTGATTGGGGAATGAAGAACAATTATGCATACATACATATGATATATATACATGAATTATCATACAGCATACTGACCCCGAGGAAAGCGAAGTCACCTTGTGCTTTGTGTTTTGTGTCTATTATCCTTGGGCTTATCTCACACTTGGGGGCTAAATCTTTGTGATAACGTGCTCCTTTCCTTTCTCATTTCTTATGTGTATCACTACGTTAAAACAATCACCCCCGTTGAGGCGTGTGCGATCGCTTTAACGTAGGGGGGCATACACCCTGTCTATCTCTTCAGGATACTTGAAAATTTCTTGGCGAACTTAGCTTTGCCTTGAAAATTTTTGGTATTTCTTTTGCATGACTCATAGTGAGGGAACCTTACTACTAACAGTCATGGTTCTCCCTCGTGATCTTCCCTTTTACTTGGTCAATCAAAGTCGTAAGATCCTTAGTCCACTGGGGGCTTGGTGTGTCTTGCCTCCTTGACGTGGTGAAAGTCTTTCAATATTGTTTCCTTGTACTTTACCGGAAGTATGAGCATACATACTCCCACTAAAGTGGGGGCTAAATGTAGCATCCTAAAATTGCGACACTTGCAATTTCGACTGCATTTCGGTCTTCACGATGGCGACGCAACACGTAACCTGAATGGAGACCCCGAAACCTGTTTATGACACTGAAAACTATATTTTCTAGCACCCTGGCCTGAACCTCCTTACACCCTGCTATCCCGGAAGGTGGGACCAGAGCGCCCAGCACCCTGGTCCTTCAGGACCAGGGCGCCCAGCGCCCTGGTCCCTGGGTCCTATTTTGGGCCCGGTCTCCTAAGGGGTCTCGGGTCTTTTTGTTTGCAAATTGGAAATTAACTTTCCTGGTCGGCCTAAGGTCGGGAAAATCAGTCTATCAGCCCTAAATGACAAGTATATAAACTACATTTTTCTCTCTCATTTGGCATAAGATAAATGGATGAGAAGGACATATGTGTACAAGCGTGGAAACTATACTAAAAAATTCAAGCATTCAAACATTCAAGCATTCAATCATTCCTTCTAAGTCTCCATTCAAGGCTAAGTGTTGCATTCAAGACAAGGATTCAACCATTGAAGAGGAGATCACATACAACATATTACAACAAAATACAACATCTATACCTTCGCACATAAGGATACAAACATCCTTAGAACAAGGTATTAGTACTTGTTTTACATACATTTACATTTACAGCACTTGCTCATTTCTTGTTTAATTTCAAAACCGGGGTTTGACCTAAAGGCAAACCCCTAATCCCTAACCCCCCAATCGTCTTCGCTTTTCTGTGTGTAGGTTGCAGGTACGCGGCTGAAATTGAAGATCTGGAATCCTTGTGCAGAGACGAACAGATCCCCCTTCGTTTCGCGGATTTTTCGGAGGACCGTGGCGCTCGGGCGCCATCGTCCCGACAACTTTTGTTCAAATTTGCAGGACAGTGCCATATCGAAATTTTACTGCTAATTCCAGGTCCGCAGCTTCATACTGTATCCCTATCTCAGTTTATAAGCGAATCTTGGTCATTTTCTATGCATTCCTAGCTTAATTCTTCTATGCACATTCTTTACAAAAGAGGGTAGCCTTGCTGTCTTAACCCTTGAAACTCATTTAGCATCCAATCTTGCATTGTGTGGGATTGGATCTTGTGGGTTTCAACCCCTCTTTTGAATGTAAAGTCTCTCCCCTAAGTGAAAACCATCAACCCTAGCGAACCTCCCTTCTCTCTCCTCGGAGTTGGAAGAGGGGAGAGCAACTAGGGTTCGATCACGATTTTCCGCTTTACATATATAAACTACTTTTCCTCTCCTAGAAAGGGAGGAAGGAAGTAAGCAAGAGCAAGACGTGGAAGCGATATTCAAACATTAAAACATTATTCAAGCATTCCTTCAAGCAATTGAGTATTCTAAGTCTCCATTCAAGGCTAGGTGTTGCATTCAAAGACAAGGATTCAACCATTGAAGAGGAGATCATTTACAACATACAACATACAACATCATTACACCTTCGCATGTAAGAATACAAACATTCTTACAACAAGGTATCAATACTTGTTTACATTACAAACATTTACATTTACAACATTCTCATTTCTTGGTTAATTCCAAAACCGGGGTTTGACCTAAAGGCAAACCCCTAATCCCTAACCCCCCAATCGTCCTCTCTTTTCTGTGTGTAGGTTGCAGGTACGCTGCTGTAATTGAAGATCTAGAATCCTTGTGCAGAGACGAACAGATCCCCCTTCATTCCGCGGATTTTTCGGAGGACCGTGTGCACTCCGGGCGCCATCGTCTCGTCAACTTTCACTCAAATTTGTAGGACAGCATCGTCTCGACATTTTACTGCTAATTTCAGGTCCGTAGCTTCATCCCGTGTCCCTATCTCTGTCTACAAGCAAATCTTTCTTACTTTTACATACATTCCTAGTTCAATCATTCTATCTACATTCTTTACAAAAGAGGGTATCCTTGATGTCTTAACCCTTGAAACTCATTTAGAATCCAGTCTTGCATTGTGTAAGATTGGATCTTGTGGGTTTCAACCCCTCTTTTGAATGTAAAGTCTCTCCTAAGTGAAAACCGTCAACCCTAGTGACCCTCCTTTCTCTCTCCTTGGAGTGGGGGGGGGAACACCTAGGGTTCGATTTTTCACTTTACATTTTGGTGAACCCGACATGAACATCCTAATTCTGATTATTCATGGTTAGATGTGAAATTTTTTTTTGCTTCCTTAATTACATTTCCATGTTTGATCTTTTGCAAATTTTAGAGGTTAATTGCATAAAAACCCTAAAATTTTCGTTTTAGTAATTGAGCTTGTGAAATGTTTAATTGTTAATGCTTGTTTCAGATCTACTCTTCTATTGCAAATTGTCAAATCATATTTGTGCTTTAATTCTGAAAATTAAGTGGTTAAGTGTCAAAACCCTAATTTTTAGAACCTTCTTGATTTAACCTTTGACTGATAATTTCACTGATCAAAACACCTCCAAATCGGCTGTAACTTTGGATTCCGCAACAAAATCACAATATCTCTCATCCTTGAAAATTTTGAAAAAAGTTGCGAGGACCGTGTGCACTCCGCGCGCCATTGTCCCTGACATTTTTTCCGAAATTTCGAGAGCTAAATCTTACTGTATTTTTCTGCTAGAATCCAGAATCTTGGCTGATTTCATCAATTCTAACACTTTCAAAATTAAAGTCAAAGTTGGTCTAGTGATTGCTTGGATAAAGGCTTATAATCATTCAAAAAATTGTTGAAATTGAAATTTGTGTTAAAATTGTGTTTCTTATTGTCCTAAATTTGAAAAGTGTGTTGGCATTCATTTGAAGTTTCAATGCTTTATTCAAATTCTTGCAGTTTGTGACTTTTGAAATTAAGTGTTTAATTGCAACAACTTTGATTTCCACTTTCAAATTTGAATTTTGCATGAAATTGAGTCAACTGTTAATTTTCAAAGCCTGCATTGCTTTCAGTATTCCCTCTAAAATCATAATATTTAAAATTTCAGTTTCCCTCTCTTTTTCAAAATTCAAATTTTGCATTTTTCAACAATCTTGGTAGGGTTCAATTTTGAGATTGCAACTTTAATTTGGCCTATCTATAGATCGTAAAATCACTCAATTTTTTCAGATTAGCTTTAAAATCATCATAGCTTTCATCCCTGAAAATTTCAAAAAAAGTTGCTAGGACCGTGTGCACTCCGTTCGCCACGGTCCTTGACATTTTTTTCAAAATTTCAGGAGATTGTCCTGATTGTATTTAACAGCTTAAATCTAGGAGATTGGCTGATTTTATTGAAATTTGCTACCTCTAAAATTCAAAATCTTCTCTCTCTCTTTAGTGCATGAGTTTTACAACAATAAGCCCTACTCACACTATTCCCGTTAGATGAAGCCTTAGAATTAAGTCTTTCCAAGGTTTAATTACTGAGGAGATGGAACCTAATTTGAATGGCCTTTTTAATGAGGACATGGGTAATTCCTCTAATCCTCTTAATGATGAAGAAGCTCTCCATGAGGTTTTTGTAGAACAACTTTCGAAATTGGATAACCAGTTTGATGATTTTCAACAATGGATGTCTCAAGAATACCTTGATAGTGAAGCTCTTTCATTGATTAAGGGTCTAAAACGTATGGTTAAAAGTGATAAGAATGGAATTGATATTTTATGTAGTATTGCACACATTGTGGATTCGAATGTGATGCCTATGAAGAGTTGTGCCAAAACTTTAGGTTATACACAACCTCCTACTCAAGTCAATCATTCTATTCCTTTGACAACTTCTATTGCTAGTATACCTACTTTTACATCAAACATAATGACTACTTCAATACAAAACATTCCACCTATGATCACCAGTCATGGGGGCAATCCTTCTTCTTCAATCAACCCTCTTCCTTCATTTAATCCGACTTCCTCATTCATTCCTTCAATGAGTGTTCCTATTACATCTCCACAAATGAACATGACGCAAGGGGGGAATTCATTTAACCATTCCATTCCTCCTTGTAGTGTTCCTTCTTTCCAATCGTCTCCTATGACTAACTATCATAGTGTCCCGCCACCTTACTCTCAATCAATACCTTCTTTCAATAACATAATACCTCCATCACAATCTAACACGTCTAATATGAACTCTTCGACTGAAGCGACCATTAACAGTCTTGCACAAACTGTCTCTTCTTTACAACAACAAATTGCCTCTATGAATCAATCTAAGTTTAGTGTGCCCACATTTGATGTTGCGAGCCCACTTTCTCTTGACATTGTTCGAGCTATCCCCCCTAAACATGTTGAAATCCCGCAATTGGAGCTTTATAATGGTAAGGGTGATCCTCTAACACATGTTAAGACCTTTCAAACGATATGTACTAATTTTGCTCATGACCAAAGGTTGCTTGCAAAACTGTTTACTAGAACATTAAGAGATAAAGCCCTACAATGGTATTGCTCGTTGCCTTCTTATTCTATTACTTCTTTCGAACAACTTGCAAATGCTTTTATTCAACAATTTCAAAACAATATAAGTCCTAAAGTTACTTTGATTGATTTAATGCATTGTAAACAAGGTGTTAAAGAAAAAGTGACTGATTTCATTGGTAGATATAAGCATTTGTATGCTCAAATTTCTTTTCCAGTACCTCACAATGATATTCAAAGAATCTTTATTTCTAATTTACAAAAAGATATTAGAGAAAAACTTCTTTTTTTTGAGTTTACTTCTTTCCAACAGTTGTGCACAACTCTTCACAATTATCAACTGACTGTGAGTCAAATGGAACAAGCAAATCCTATGGCTCCGAGTGATAAGGGTGATAGTAGTCAACAACCATTTGGGAAGTTTAAACCGAACAGAGAGTCCATTAAATTCAATGAAAACATCATCAACAACAATGTGAATGCAGCATCAGGTGTGCCTCCTATTTCTAAGTTTTTCAAGAAAGAAAGAAAGTTTACTCCTTTGAATGAATCATTGCATAGTATTATGAATAAGTTATTGGAACAAAATGTGCTTACCCTCCCTCCTATAAAGCAAATAGATCCTACAAAGATTAATTCACCCTATTTTGATAACAAATCTTTTTGTCAATTTCATCGTCGACCTGGCCATGATACTGAAAAATGTTTTACTTTAAAGGGTAAAATTCAAGATTTGATTGATAATAATACTATCTCTGTTTCTTGTGTGAATGATAAAGGCAACACATCTGTAGCTCCTCCTAACCAAAATCTTAAGATTTTTACTGATCCATTACCTTCTCATACCTCTAATGTGATTGAGACTAATGATTCCTCTTTCTCACCTGATAGTCTCGTGTCTATGACGCCGAATGTGATTAACTTTGTGGAACAGCAGAAAATCCCTAAAGAACCTTCCATCATATTTGATTCCAGTGAAACTATCAGGGCACCTGATGGTCCTTTATATATAGTTGCAAAAGTCAAGAATACACCTTGCCGTGGAGTGCTTATTGATCCTTCTTGCATGGTTAATGTCATTACTGAAGAATTTATTTTTATTTTGCAATTGAATCAAGTGATCTATGACGAAACAAATGTGGTTGTGAAACTATTTGATGCATTTTCTTCTCCTGTAATTGGTTCTATTACATTACCTATTGAGGTTCATAACAAAGCCCTTGATGTGAGCTTTGCTATTATTCCATCATCCGAACAATTTCGTGTGAAGCTAGGCTATCCTTGGCTATCTTCCATGAAAGCTATTGCTTCTCCTATTCACAAGTGTTTGAAATTTCCCCATAATGGTGAAACTGTTACTGTCAATCATAGTCTCTTTAAACTAGCTGAAAGAACTTCTAGCGTTCCTATTGATTATTTTTGGCCTAAACAATTCCAATCTCTTCCACCGCGAAGTGATCATCTTTTCAAATCTTATCAGAAGTGGAAAAAAGATATGATCCTATCTCTAAGTGAACCTAGAACACCCAAACTTGATATTCCTATCGTTCTTGAGAAGGAAGTCATTCCTTTGAAAGATAAAACTAATGTCTTTCCTCAAGAAGATTCCCAGCCCATCCCTATGAATGTGACTATACCTATGTCTAATAAACTTCCTAAAAGTAGACCTATACCTCCTCATCATGATGGACTTGGTCTCCTTCCTAAACCAAATATTCCTCCTTTATATGGAGCAGTTCCTCCTCCTTCCCCTTATAGAGAGAAGAGACCTTCCTCTTCTCCTATTATTCAACCTAAGAGACCACAACCTAAACACCCAAGTGATAAGGATGAGAACATTCCTCCTCCTCACTCTTCTCAACTTCCTGCTAAGACTAGACGAAATCGTTCTACACGTGAACGCCGACGAAAGCGTCGTCTTAGAGCTCAGGCAGCTGCTTCTCAAACTTTGCAATCCCCAAAGACACCTTCAGCTAGTATTATTCCATTTTCTCCTCAGCCGAAAATTGAGCCAAAATCTCCTAAACATAAGATGCATGATGGTTTTGATCCTGTGCGAGTTAAAGATCCTATTTTTATAAATCTTGATGATGATATAGATGAAAATGTTATTCATGATGAAAATGTTACTCCTCTTTCTTCTGATAGTGAATATGAATATGTTGATGTTGATAACCATTTATCTAACGAATTTTCTAAAGCACTTATCCTAGCTCCTAGACAAGAACAACGTGGCATGGAACATGAACATAGCCCTTGTTTGGATCTTGTGATAGCTCCATCTGCTGTGTTGGATGTTCCTCCTCTAGCGTGTTTCCTGCCTTCCTGAAATGTTGATCAGCAAGATTGGGGGGTGGATGACGTGCTAGGCTAGTTTCATTAGCATAGCAGACTCTCTCCTCCTCTCTTGACCTCTTTTGTTACTTCTTCTATGTGTTATTCTCATTCTTCTATTTGTTGTCCTTAGTGTTGTCTACTTGAGGACGATGCAAAGCATTGAGATCTCTCTTGGTCTCTCTCATGTTGACTCAAAAGACACATGTGTTCCCTTCTTCTAGGTGACCTTCCTTGATTGGGGAATGAAGAAACAATTATGCATACATACATATGATATACATGAATTATCATACAACATACTGATCCCAAGGAAAGCGAAGTCACCTTGTGCTTTGTGTTTTGTGTCTGTTATCCTTGGGCTTATCTCACACTTGGGGGCTAAATCCTTGTGATAACGTGCTCCTTTCCCTTCTCATTTCTTATATGTATCACTACCTTAAAGCAATCACCCCCGATGAGGCGTGTGCGATCGCTTTAACATAGGGGGCATACACTCTGTTCATATCTCTTGAAGATACTTGAAAATTTCTTGGCGAATTTAGCTTTGCCTTGAAAATTTTTGGTATTTTTCTTGCATGACTCATAGTGAGGGAACCTTACTACTGATAGTCATGGTTCTCCCTCGTGATCTTCCCTTTTACTTTGTCAATCGAAGTCATAAGATCCTTAGTCCACTGGGAGCTTGGTGTATCTTGCCTCCTTGACGTGGTGAAAGTTTTTCAATGTTGTTTCCTTGTACTTTACCGGAAGTATGGGCGTACACTTATACTCCCGCTAAAGTGGGGGCTAAATGTAGCGTCCTAAAATTGTGACACTTGCAATTTCGATTGCATTTGGGTCTTCACGATGGCGGTGCAACGTTGAACCTGAATGGAGACCCTAAAACCTGTTTACGACATCAAAAACTGCATATTTCTGCACCTTGGCCTGATCCTTCCTTGCACCCTGCTGTCTCGAGAGGTGGGACCATGGTGCCCAACGCCCTAGTCCTTCAGGACCATGGCGCCTAGCGCCCTAGTCCCTCAGGACCATGGTGCCCAGCGCCCTGGTCCCTAGCCCTATTTTGGGCCCGGTCTCTTGTTGGGCATCGAGTCTTTAAGTTTGCAATTCGGAAAATAATGCTTCTAGGTCGGCCTAAGGTCGGAAAAATCAGTCTCCTAACCCTAATTGACAAGTATATAAACTACTTTTCCTCTCCTAGAAAGGGAGGAAGGAAGTAAGCAAGAGCAAGACGGGGAAGCGATATTCAAACATTAAAACATTCAAGCATTCAAGCATTCCTTTAAGCAATTGAGTATTCTAAGTCTCCATTCAAGGCTAGGTGTTGCATTCAAAGACAAGGATTCAACCATTGAAGAGGAGATCATTTACAACATACAACATACAACATACAACATACAGCATACAACATACAACATCATTACACCTTCACATGTAAGAATACAAACATTCTTACAACAAGGTATCAGTACTTGTTTACATTACAAACATTTACATTTACAGCATTCTCATTTCTTGGTTAATTCCAAAACTGGGGTTTGACCTAAAGGCAAACCCCTAATCCCTAACCCCCCAATCATCCTCTCTTTTCTGTGTGTAGGTTGCAGGTACGCGGTTGTAATTGAAGATCTGGAATCCTTGTGCAGAGACGAACAGATCCCCCTTCGTTTCGCGGATTTTTCGGAGGACCGTGTGCACTCCAGGCACCATCGTCCTGTCAAATTTCGCTCAAATTTGTAGGACAGCATCGTCTCGACATTTTACTGCTAATTTCAGGTCCGTAGCTTCATCCCGTGTCCCTATCTCTGTCTACAAGCAAATCTTTCTTACTTTTACATACATTCCTAGTTCAATCATTCTATCTACATTCTTTACAAAAGAGGGTATCCTTGATGTCTTAACCCTTGAAACTCATTTAGAATCTAGTCTTGCATTGTGTAAGATTGGATCTTGTGGGTTTCAACCTCTCTTTTGAATGTAAAGTCTCTCCTAAGTGAAAACCGTCAACCCTAGTGACCCTCCTTTCTCTCTCCTTGGAGTGGGGGGGGAACTCCTAGGGTTCGATTTTCCGCTTTACAATTTGAAATATGTTAGATTATATAAATATAAAGAGTATTTAGTACATAATTATATTCTTAATAGTATCACATACCTTCTTTTGGCGTCTAGTGGTGGATTTTCTTTTTTCCTTTCAACTCTCTCCTTCGCATCCAAAATCAGGTCCTTCCACTCCCTCTCTAAAATCATGGGGGGATGCTCATACTTTACGTTCTTCTCTAAATGTGTCCTGTACTGGTCCCTCACATACTTTAGATATGTGCCAACTTTTCCAAGGAGCTTGGTTTTGTCGAATGTGTCATTTCCGAACAACTCAACCATATGGTTTGTGAGTTCATCTTTTAACCTATTTTCTTGGTCATTCCACCTTTTAAACAAAAACAAACCTATTAGATTAAAAAATGAACTGAAGCTACCTTTGATATAGTTCAAGAAATGGATCAAAGGAAAACTATTCTAGAAATGATGTGAGAAAAAAATAGTGGATTAGGGTTAGTTCACATATGATGTTCCACCTTTTACGTATGGTGGACCCAAACATCTGAAATGCAATATCATTAACACTTTTATAAAAAATATCATTTCCTGGAAAAAAATCATGGGATAATTAGTCCAAAACGAGTTATCAGCAAGTAAATTACAATTACACTATATATAATAATAGTTTTAAAGTACCTGGAAAATTCTGTATCTTCAAGGGAATCAATTCTTCGTTGCTCACCACCAATGTGGTCTGCAACGTTCCCGTACTTGCAATACGGGAAGATCTAGGAAATGATGGTATGGTATCACTAGTATTCACCTTTGGCACATCCTCATGTGCATCTCTTGCTACAGAAAATGAATCCACCATGAAATGCCCCAAGAAAGAACACTTCAAGGGAAATAAACACATAACAAAAGAGAGAGTAAAAGAGGGATCTACCAATAGTGGACAGGTCAACATGACGAGCAGTAGAGGACATTTGCATGCTGCATGTTGCCGACATTGCAATCGGAAATAACCTCAAATGAGGAAGCCTTTCCACAAGAGCATTGGCAACACCTGAAGAATAATACATTAAATAAATGAAAACTGCAAGAACTGTAAACAAGGATCAACCTTTATTAAGTGTTGTAAAGAAATATGAACCTTTATTAAGTGTTCGTTACTAATATTAATGATACAATAGTATGAAGGAGAATAAGGAAGGTAGGTTTTGATGCAGGAAAAAGGTATGTAAATTTGTGACAAGAGGGAAGTGTAAGTGATAAACTAGTATAGTCCTTACAAAAGATAGTCTATGGAATCTATTTATTTAGATTGCTTCAATGTGCTATCTAATGTTGTCAAACTTCACGCTGTCTTATTGGTCCTTGTAATATCCCTACTTTGAAATATAATTTAATAATAGTAAATTAAAATACAAGTGATCATATTAGATCAAATGAGAACTTCTAATTGTGCAACTAAATACTTTATTAACAATTTAATAAATTATTATTACAATCATATATACACACAAAACTTATTATTATTCATTCTAAATAGAGAGAAATAGTATAGACATGGAAAGGCCTGTGTAAATAACACTAGCATTATAAAAGCAAGTTTACAAGTCCAAAGAAGGAGTAGTTTTAATGTATAGAACATGGTCGTCACCTACACTACCTACAATACCCTGATCATGTCCACCAGGTTGATGATCACACATGAAATTCTGTAAAAATATGTACATATTTTAGTTACTAACATAAAAGAGTATAAAATATAAACCATTATTGAACTTTTGTTATAATTAAACCTTTCATTACTGCTTACTCGCATGTTTTCTACTGCTTGCATCAATTGATTCACCCTATCTTTTATCTCATCAGTCTGAGGGGTCGTGCATACCAAAGCAACAATCTCTTTATTAATTTTTGTGATAGACATTTTTATCACTTCTATAGGGTTTGTGGAAATTGTGTAGTCCTCATCGCTTAATATTGTGTTGAGGTGCTAATGTAAGGGAGGTTCCTTTCCCTTTCCTCGAACATCCGTCTATGACAAGAATATTATTAACACTATCAAAATTACTCCAAAACACTCAAGAAAATAACATAATAATGCAACAGTTTGCTTCTATCTAATTTGTATAATTACAATGAGGTTTACCTGCTCGGTAGAAGTGTCGGGACCTACATCCTTGTCTGTGCTATGTGACAGGTCCAGGTCGCCTTGTGACAAAGAAAAAATATAAACGTTAGCGAAATGAAACCAATAGACTTAGCAAAATAACTTAATAATAAGATGGTATATTGGAGTCATTAATTGGAAGTTGGTTTTGATTTCATTTAGCTAACTCTTGTTGGTGCTAATGAAGTGGTGCAGCTTGTCAATCGATTGTAGAGAGCTTGCCTTTAGAGAAGTGATCATTCCAAGAAGAGCAACTCAAAGTGGTTTTTCCTTTGGCTCATTATATAACTGGTAAAGGTGAAAATTGGAGCCTAACTTGGGGGTGTAGGCTAGTAGCATCAATTTGGGTGTGGACTTAGAGATACACATGGTTGACTAAAGCCTTAGGTGGCTTGCTATTGAGGTCTCCACACACAAGTCTCTCGAACAACGATTAGAAACCTTATTTTAGAAGCCTACCCTTTTGATTAAGATTTTGATGTCTTGTTCATTTCAAAGGTGTAGCATCTAACCTTGAAGTTACACACCATAAGGCTCCCTTGAGTTGAGATAGAAATCCCTAGCTTTTCATAAGCTATACGTAGCTTTTTGACGAGAGGGTGATTGGGTCATCCTTCTAGCCCGGAGGCCCTAACTTGTTCTTTTCTTGCAAAGACAAGATTGCCAAGCACTCCTTAAGGTGTTGGAAAATTTATTCAAAGGAGATTCCAAGTGTGGGCTCGAGTTTCATAGCCATTGACCACTGATCTTGGGCATAGGAAGTGTTTGGTGTGTTTTCTTTTGTGATAAGATCAATGGAAATTTGGGCTTTGAGGAGCCTAGGCCATATACTTATTATTATTAATCACATAAAAAACCATTGTCTTCTTTTTTGCAGCGTTTTCTTGCCACAATAATCATCAAACAATCAAATTTGGTCATATTTGATACCTGGATAGACTTAGACAAACATTTTTCACTAGAATCATATGCCTGACACTTTTTTTCGCGTGTTTGATCACTTCTGCCTTGTGCTTGGGACCTTCAATTGTTTTGGTGGTTTTTGAAACCACATATTTGATACATACTCCCGCATGCTTGGTTAATCTTTCCACGCATCTAGAAAGATTCTTGTCGTGTGCTTGTCCTGTGTAATTGCATGCCTAGTATTTTATCCAACGTATCTAATTAAGAAGATTTGCGAGCTTCATAGTTGATTCCTTAGAATTCCCAATTAGTCAACTATTAGTTTACCATTGTTACCTTTCCACTTTCTATTCTTTCACATTTCCATCCAGAGATTCAATCTTCTCAAAAGTTCAAACAAGTTGCCTTGTTGTCCTCACTATCTTGCATCAACCTTGATATCACTAGGGGGTCTTCTTCTTAGATCTATCATCTTTCATGGTAGGATACCATCTCAGTCCCATGAGTTAAGTCAACTTACCTTTGGAAGTTATCATCTCTTCGGAAACTATACCTTGCTTGAGTGATCGATTTGTGGCTATCTATCATAGTCCCATTCTTACCATCATTTGAGTCCCATCTTAGGAATTTGCAAGGAAACTTTTGACCTTTTGTTGAATCAAATTACCTTATTCTAGTCTTCATCACCATCCTTGTCATCTTGTCACGTCATCACTTGCATCAAACATTTAGTTTATATATGGTTGAAACTAGATCCCAAATACTTAGAACCAAGGCTATAGCAGTGGTTTAGAGGATGATTCACTAACCCCAGGACAAATTCAATATTTCATGGTTGATTGAGATAAATGTCATGAGTTGTTTGACACCATATTGCACCAAGACCCACAATGTTATTTTCTTATGCTATATCGTAGTGGTATCAAATTACCTCCTAATTTTGATGTGTCTATGCTTAAGGAGGTTAACCAAGATGATGCTACCACTAGTAGATATGGATTTGGAGATATCCTTGTGCTTGAGTCACTCTCATCTATTTTTAAAAACCAACCATTTCCACTCGAGATGCTCATATACATACCCAACAAGACCAAAGTGGACCTCATTTTAATATCCTTTTCCTACATGGTCAAAAGAATAATCATTCACATACCAATAATTCACCTCATGGTGCAAATAATGGTCATTCTTCTACCAATCAACAACATGGCCCTTCCAATGAGAAAAACCATAATCATGCTTTCAATACCAGTCATACTCATGACCATATTACCAACTAACATCACTAGAAATATCATACTTGTGTTCCTCCTCTAGGTGGTCATTACAACAATTATATTTCTCTTTAATATGATCAATACAAAAATTATGTTCCTTGCCTTGGTGGTCATTACAATCACTATGTTCCTCCTCCTCCAACACTTGGTGGCTCGGGCATGGGGATGCCTTAAATAGACATGGCACAACCGAATGAGGATTTGCAACAACAAATATGAGAATTACAACAATAATTGGATAGAATACGAATAGGTGCTCCTATCAATAATCACACACTTAAAGATATTTGTCTTTGTCCTTTTGATAGGTCTATACCCATGCCACCTATTCCTCCCAATTTTGATGTGCCCAAAATTGGCAAGTACAAGGGAAAAGGTGATCCTAAGGAGCATATTAGAAAGTTCTTTACCGCTTGTATAGAGGTGACCCATGATGATTCTTATCTTATACACCTCTTTCCACATAGTCTTGGTGGACAAGCTATGGAATGGTTTTCATGATTATCTCATGGGGTTAAATCTTGGGGTGAGTTGGCCGAGAAATTCATGGTACACTTCTCTTATAATATTGAGTATGAGGTCTCCATGAAAAATTTATGTAACACCATACAATGTAATGGAGGATACTTTTTTGTCCTTCTTGCAAAGATGGAGAACATTGGCTAGTTGTTGCTCTTGTCACGTTCTAGAAAAATAAATTGTAGATATTCACACAAAACTTGAATCATGAGATTGGCTTTGAGCTTCATAAACTATGCTTGACCATATTTGAAGAGGTCATTGAAAAGGGTCTATTTGTCGAAATGATCCTCCTTGAGCAAGGTACCATTAAGATCTACAAAGATAACAAGGATGACTCTAATTCTAATAATAAGGAAAAACACTGCTTTTGGAACAAGAACAAGAACACCATTAATGATGGGGTTGAGATGCCAATTTGGTTAAAATGACTTATCTTTTTTTGAGTTTTCTAGGAGCTATTACATTAAATAATCAAGTTAATATTCAAAGGACATCAAAGCCCATGTTGCAAAGAAAGTTTACACATTTGGGCAAACCCATTGAGTTAGCATTGCTAATGCTCATTGCTAATAAGCTTATCACGATTCCAGAAACTAAATCATTTGAATCTAAAGTTAAGTCTTCACGGTGAAATGACAATGTATATTGCGAGATCATAACAAAGGACATAAGACTAGAAATTGTCATAAGCTTAAGAACCTCATTGAGAGGGGCAATTGAAGTTGAGGGTCGTTTATCCAATGAAGAACATGCGGTGTTCAAGGATCCCATGCTTAAACATGATAAAGGAAAATCTCCCAAGACTTTTTTTCGATGCTAATAACAATTATGCCAATGTCTCCTATGAGTACATAGTTAACCATATTTTCGAGATGGACCATCATGTCTCTACCATAACTATCAAAACAAACTCCCTAAATGCAATGTAACAACTCAATAGGGTAAAATGACCTTGCAAGGTACTATGTCCATTAAACCTACTTCTTTGTCCAACAAATATGACCTTGTTGAGCAACTTGGCAAAGGGTAAAAGCACAAAACTATGTCACGTTTCAGGCTAACTTATCAACACAAGTGAATTAAGTAATTCTAACTAAAAATTAATTTTATTCAAACATATGGTCTATATAGATTCATTATAGCTAAGCTATATATGGGCCACAACTTTTCCAATTAGAAGTGTCTACTAAATGTATATTTTATACTACTTTTGGTTTAATTACAAAAAAAATAAAACTCGATGTTTCAACAACTCTTATAAATAATTTTTTTTTTGAAATGTAAAAATACCCTTTTATAGATCTATAAGTGAATTTTTCAAAATATATATCTTTTCATATTTTAGTTAGTTTTTATATTTTATATTTAATTTTTTTTGGAAGTAGGTCATCAACACTAAAATACAAGGTTGATTATCTTGTTAGGAAAAAATATTAAATATTAATTTTTTTTTTAAAAATATGATGCAGTAGAGAAAAAAATCTATGTCAAGATGATATAATTCTTGTCTAATTTGGATAAATAATTAAGAAAAAAGGTGGTGGGAATTGGAAAGAGTTATATTTCAGCACACACAACTTTTCAAATTTATTGAAAAATAGTAAAAAATATATCCATGCACTAAAGTTTCAAGTTATAAATATAAAAAGAAAAAATCAAGAAAAAAATGTAAAATTTACTAAATAAAGTGTGGTGGCTTGTGTAACTTCAATTTCAACATTTTTTTAGCAACTAAATTATAGTGTTTACTTTATAAAAAACTATATTCAAATATTTTTTTTTAATTTTTTATTAAAATTACAAACATAAAATAGACATAAGAATATAAATTTTATTAATTTAAATTATTTCAAAATTTAAAACATATATTTCACTTTCTATTGATTTAATTTAAAAATTTGAATCAACATTGACCATTTCCTTTATAAAAGTGTGACACAACTTTGATCTTTTACCCCAAAACACTTGCCCATATATCCATTCTTGAGATATTACGTATATCCCCTTCACATACCTAACTACACCAAAAGTATTTAAATTTACAAAGATAATTGACCTCGAGAAATGATTTCTTTCTTTACAAACATTACCATTGTAAGGACCAAGTTTGGGTCCCGATTAAGGGCACTAAGGTCAATGGGTCACCCCAATCTTGGGACCAGAGAAACCAAACCACCCTAGTCCTCTTAATCAAGACTAAAACTGAGGCAAGACACCAAGTAAGTGTCTGAGATGTGAAAAATAGGGTCTTTGTGAGTAAAATCAAAGTGGGTCAATGCATGAGAGATTGAGACACTAAAATGAAGCCTAGGTAAGGACCAAATTGTATAGGGATACAAGTTACCATATTCCACCTTCTTATATCATACTTTTAGGGTAAGAAATTTTATGCTCCTAATTTTTTTTACTAAGGTTTCTTTAAAATTTCAGATGCTTTAATTAAAAATTGTCAAAACCTAAATATATGTAGGCCTTTCTACCTCTAAAGAAAGGTTCTGAAATAATATTTTGAGTATAAATTCTTTAATATAAGAAAAAGCTTTATTTTTTCTTCATCAACATGTGCTCACCACCTGCCAAACAACTTCTCATGCCATTCAAATGGACCAATAATGCTACATAAGCTCTGAAACTCCTAGAAAACCTTTATAAATCCTTGGGAGCCATTTAATTTTTGAGATCAATGGTTGTTCATTTAAAACATATGCACATCTTTTATATTTTTAACTTTCCTTTGATTTTAACTTTAATTGGAAGATTTAATATTTAATTTTTGTTACATATTGCTCGTTCATGTGTTGAGATGGATATGTCCACCAATGGTGATATTTTATAACGCTACTTCACAATATAACCTTAAATATTTAAGGGATGGCTATTATAAGATTGAACGACAATTGTGCATCCATATTAACGAAGGGTTGTTATAACTATTTCGTGAATTGTGCAACTTCTCCTTCCTGTATTGGCTTCTATTTGATATGCATGCTAGTTTTCATGCTCTTCATATTCAAATATCTAAACATTTCTATGCAATCCTTCTATTTGTTGTATTTCATTCATTTTTAAGGTTATGGACCTAACTAAATCATTGGAATTCTCTATGTATACATGGTCATTTCTAACCCTTTAATGCATAGAGGATGCTTGCATTTGCCAAACTAGTGTTCTATCTTAATAATTTCAAAACTCTAACTAAATGTGATCTAATTAATACAAATTGACATAGAAATTTGAAATATCATATTCTAAATGAAAATCTTGCAAATGAGAAGGTAGCTATAGAGTGACATCGTCATCATACCTAGGATAATTTATAAGGAGACTATATCAAATTGTTCAAGATTTAGAGTGTAAATCGTGGCTAGTACAACTAGTTTGTCACCATAGACAATTTAAAAATGTCGGACACAAAATTAACTTTCAATTAGAGTGAAAATAAATTAGCATAACTTTTATATATGCTATTATTGTTTGTTGGTCCCAATCCATATAATTATATAAATATTAACTATGGATAATAGTAATCTAGGTCACCTAGGACAAACCATATGGTTATTTAGAACATACCCTTCTCTTATCCTCACTTGCACCTACATGAGAAAGAAACTAGAAATTAGTAACAATAGATTCTCCTCCCAATTATACAAATTTCAAATACAAATATCTTTTTCTAACTTCAATACTTCGCATAGAAATACTCCTTCATATGCTTCATTCAACCATCAACCATTTTTGCATTCCAAATCTTTTGTTGAAAGTATAAGATATTGTGTGGAATCCACAAAGTTATTAGTTATTTTATGTCATTGTTTTTGGTTGACTTGTAGAATTACAATGTATGAATGGTTTGATGAATGTTGAGTAAAGCTAATTAAAATCTAAGATGAATTGTCATGTTAATTTTTATTGAGTAAAGCTAATTAAAATATAAGATAAATTGTTAGGTTCAGCAAAAAAATTAATTGAAATTAATTGAAAACATAATGGAAATTATTTATCAAATTTTTAACTTTTGACTATTCATGACTTAAAAATGCTTAGTTCCAACTTCTTCACATTAAAATGTTAGCGAATAATATATTCTCAATAAAAGAGCTGATAAGAATAGTCTCATAGCATTCATTAATGACCAAATATTTCATGTACCCATTACTTTAAGAATGAAAAGATGACTAGTATATATTAATATTCAAAAGAAAAGTGGCAGTAAGATCATGGTTTGTGTTCAAATCAGATGAAGATATTAGTAGATATGATGTGGTAGACGTGGTGTGGGGATTACATTTAAGTCCACATTCTTTTTCAATGTCACCCCAAAGGCCTCATTCATGTCCAGTCCCTCTCCATTGATTTCATCTGGAAGAGTCCAAAAAGAATGGACTAGTGAAGCTAAAATCATATGAACCATTCTATATGCCAAAGGAATGCCCATACACATTCTTCTTCCTGTTCCAAATAGTAGCAATTCAAAATTGTGTCCCTTGTAATCTATCTTACTATTCTCAGCTTCCAAAAATCTCTCTGGACGGAATTTTAAAGGATCCTTCCAATTTCTAGGATCCCTTCCCATTCCCCACACATTCACCAACACTTGGGTATGTTTAGGTATCATATATCCAGTTTGCACAAGATTTCTCAGCTCTATGAGGGATGAGAAAAGGAAGAGGTGGGTGCAAACGAAACCCACCCTTAATCACAGCATAGAGGTAAGGCAGCTCATCTATATCATGTTCTTCCACTTTTCTAGTACAACCTACCTTTTCTTCCAATTCTTCTCGGGCTCGCTTCAGTACATTGGGATGGCGAATGAGTTCTGTCATAATCCATTCTATTGCTGTAGATGTTGTGTCACTACCAGCCACTAACAGTTCCTACAGAGTGAAAACAACATTTTTATAATAGTTTTAAAATAAAACACAAATCAAGTGGCTCATCGAACAATTCAGTGAAATTCAATATACAAATGAAAGCTTAGATACTTAAATTGGAACTGTTTAAACAAATATATTTGATGAAATACTTCATTGAACAATCGAGATTTGAGCCTAAACTTATTGAAGAAAAATAATTTACCACATCACAACTTTTTTTTCTGAAGTTGTGGAAAACTTACATAAATAAGCACTTTGATATCTGTGAGACTCAATTCATCTTCTTTCAACTCGAGCAGCACACCCAGAAAATCCTTTTTGTCTCTCTTTCCCCTCTAACTGATTCTTGATGAATGAATCTATAAATCGATAAACTGTCTTGTAACACTTTGTCAGCTGACTTTGCACCCCCTGAGGATCCATGAAGGCCAGAAATGGAAAGGAGTCGTCCAGATTGGGTTTACCGCCAAGCATGAGTGCAGTAGTGAAGGCCTCCATGAAATCCATGGACTCTTTATGGTTGGGATCCAACATGCTTCTACTAAAAATCATGTTGGCAATCAGATTGAGACCAGTGAAGAACACTGTATGCGGAATATTCACACTATTCCCCTTCATCTCAAATATCATTCTGGTCATCCCAAACACTTGATCTCTTCTGAGATGTTGCAGAGATCGCAGCATCTTGCCAGTAATGAGCTGAGTGGCAGAGATGCGCCTCAGTTTCTGCCAGCAAGCTCCGTATTCCCCCATAACAAGGGATGACTTGTGGTGAGAATCAGTCCTGGCTGCCCTGCAAAGATGTGGTCGTGGGTTTTTATGAATTCCTTCGCCATCTCAGGAGATGAGACCACCACTGCTTTTTTCATCCCCAGAGAGAGCGTCATGAGAGGCCCGTAGTGCTGAGAGAGTGCAAACAGAGATTCATGGGGCTTTTCCCCAACTTGAAATAAGTTTCCTACGATGGGCCAAGCCGGAGGACCAGGAGGAAGAGGAAGAGAAACCCCTCTCTTGATATTCCTTCTCCATATCAACAATAGCAAGCACACTGGAACACTGCTAAGCAGCACAGAAAACCAAGAAACTGATGTAGTGCCCATCTTGAGGACAAAGTTGTGTTACAGAGCAATGAAGTAAATGATGTGGGTTTCATGCTCAATATAAATGCTGACATACTGCCCACCTGAGGAGGAACATATATGAACAAAATCAGGACTCTGTGGAATCCGCAAGTCGATCAGGCGCGGCAATGGTAGGTCCACTACACTTATTGTTTGAACTATCCGTAGGAGAATATGTGCCCGAAGGACGGCTATTTATTTAAAAACATTATAATGATATATATAGGCAGTATGTTGGGATTTTAGTTTTTTTTTAATGAATAATGCAAATAATTTTTGTTATGGTGATAATAACAATGTTTATATTTCCAACGGATTTGATTAGAGTATTTGGTAAATTTTATTATAAAATTTATATATTATAATTTATTTAAAATATTTAGTATGTTTTTTAGATCTTTTATTTGTAATTAATTCAAGATTTTATATATGAATACAAAATGACGTAAGCCAACTCTTGTTATTGTTTGAACTATGTGCAGTGCCATATGTTCCTTTAGGATGACTTTATTTAAAAATATTATAATGATAGAACTTAAATAGGGTTTTCCAAGATTTTATGATGAATAATGCAAATATTGTTTTGTAATGGTGAAAATAACAATGTTTTAAAAAAAAACATTTTCAATGTATTTCGATTAGAGAATTTAGTATATTTTGTTGTAAAATTTGTATCATAGTTTTATCTTATTTTGATTTTAAATTTATTTGAAAATATTTAGCTCAATTTTTAGAGCTTTTAATTGTAAATTCAAGATTACATTTGTGTGTGTAAAATTAATTTAGATCATTTATTTGGATGTAGATCTCAACTTTGAATTTAAATTCATATTTAACACAGTGCATATCTTTATGTCTATGTGTTGTGAGCCAACTTAATACAAGTTTGTGTTGTTTTGTGTGCTATGTTGATATATTTAAAGAAAATTCATTCATTCATTTTGACCAAATTTATCTAGGTCATTTATTTGGGTGTAAATCTCAATGTTGATTTTTTCAATTTAAAAATTGCATTTAAACATTGCCTATCTTTTTGTCAAGTGTTGTGAGCCAACTTTATATGAGTTTGTGTTATTTTGTGTGCTATGTTGATATATTTAAAGAACATTCAATCATTCATTTTGAAATCATGTTGTATGCTCTAATCCATTTTGCATATCAATTTTAGCAACATCATTGAGGAATCTAATTGTATACATTAACACCTATTGTCATATTTTTGTACATTTACTTCATGGTGCCTTCAATTATTGTCCAAAGTCATTGAATCAATTCTCCTAAGGCTCTAATTGAGGGACCCTCACAAATTAACACATTCCCTAATTTTTTTTATAAACACTGCCAATTCCTTATTGAGATTCAAACATTAGAAGATTATGTTGTTGCTTCATTTAAGCTCACTTGCAATTTTAAAACTAACTTAGTGAAGAACTCTTAGGAACATGCCAAGAACACATCAAGCACATATTTATCAATAAATAACAATACACATGGACCAATCAACAAGAGCGAGTACAACCCTTCAACATAAACTTTGGGGGGTGTTCGCTTAAGATATCATAGAAAAGTTAAAGGTAAATATTTGAAATATATTGTATACAAGGAATAAATCTATTTGATATAGATATAACTCAAATTTTGTCACTAATAATGTCTTATCCTAGTTTTTGTCACTTTGAAAGATGGGATATATTTAAATGGCAGATTAAACATCAAAGTTAAACATGGTTAGACTGTACAAATATTTGATCAATAAAATTTACCAAGGAGTCAACACTTTCTATAACCCATAAATAACCATCACTACCTATCGAATAGAATAAGGTTTATTAACTTTGATGCATAATTGATGGATAATCATAATTGGCACCTTCTCCATTGATGACAAAGTCATTTGATTAGTAAAATATGTAAATAAAATATGAATTCCACCCCAAAAACTAGAATATAGATGTTAAATAAGATGCCAATGTATCACATAGAAATCTACATGTCACATTGTCATTTGTATGACTTGGAATTCTAAGGAACTTCTTTGGTCTAATTGTTTACCCAGTTTACACAATTAGAAATGGAAATGCACCATGGATATACCAAGTAATAAAATGATAAATAAATACGAAGAAAACAAATATTTACATAGTTTTAGATGAAGAATATGAATAAGAAAAATAACAAGGAAAACATGTGCAAAACTTATATGTAGATGAATACTCACAAGATATCTACAACTACAAGAAATGGAGAAATTGCTGAGGTGATATGGGAGCTTGCTAAGAGTGGTCAATACCCTATGTTAAACTTCAAACTTCCATGAATTGTATGCAATAGTGTGCATGTTGATGAAATGGGTGGTGGTCTACACTAAATATTTTTTCAAAAAGTAATGGGATATGCAATTTATAAATTTGTGTGAATATTCTTCAAATGAAACTAGAATAATATCACTAGGAAATTATAATCTCTATGGAGGTTTGATAAAAGTAAAGTGAAAGAAATATTTTATGAGCTTAAACAAATAATGTACATCAAAAAGAAAAATCCAAAGAAGAGAGAAGTAGCCATACCAAAGTTCGATTTACAAAATGGTATGAGGCTATTGTTGGGTTAGATTTACATGTAGAGGAGTGCTAATTTTATAAGAAACTGTTATAGTATGAAATAAAAGATAGACAAGTGAAAAATGAAGGGTTTTTATTTAAAAACTTCTACAATGCTAGCATAGCACACTCTCATCTTGGGAAAATTATCTAAAATTTAGTATATGTCCCCATAATAAAACTGAGAATAATATTACATTAAAAAATATCAACAAACCTTGTTGAAGGGAAGATACACCAAGGTTTAGGTTAAAATGGACATAAAGATGTTAGGAGAGTGAACATAAAAATGGGTTCAAAACACAAGATGAAATTATGAGGGTACACAATTTTCTACATTACATTTTGCCCTCACTTTAATGGGCTAGTGAAACTAAGTGACAAGCCATAATAAAATAAAAAATAAAATAGGATTAAATATATGAAAAGACCTCCATACTTGAAAGAATACTATGTAAATGATATAAAAAAAATTCTTGTAGAAAGATAATGTCTCTAGACCGAGTAACCACAAAACCATTGTTAGATACCAAAACATAAAAAAAATACAATGTCAAGAGAATATATAATCCTAAAAGATAAAATTTTTTTAGTTTAAAATAGAAAATGTAGATAGAGTCAAAATAAATAAGGGTGAATGTATGATCCTTTGTATCTTGACATCTAAGAGGAAAAAGTAGGAAAGATGATTCTCCACAATAAGACTCAAGAGAAAGTTTGGTGGATATGCTCTCCAAAGGGTTAAAATTTTAAAAATAAAAAATCAATAAAAAAAATGATGATAAAAGGGATGAGATAGTATTTGCATGGAGAACATGACACAAAATATAAGCTCACAACAAAAATACGAATGTTTCTATGTGATGAGTACTATTAAATTTAATTTTTATTTTTCATAAATTTCTATAAATAATAAAATAAAATTCATTATTTACTAGTCATTTGTATTTGCCAAATCTATAGAATTTTGAGCACCTAAATTGAAATGAAGAAAGGTATGTGTAAACTATTCCTACAAAAATTTAAGGAGAGGAGATAATGCAAAATTTTAATCTTTGAAAATTAGAATGAGAAGATGCTCAACATAAAAGATAGAGAGATTATATTCATAACACTAGATACATGTGGTAAAATGCTTTTCAAGAGAAAAAACCCACAAATTAAAAGCACAAATCCTTTTTATTTCAAGTAAATTTTATAGTGTAAAAATCTTAGAGCCAAGCTCTTTATTAGGAGCATACAATCAATCACTTGAGTTCTAAAACAATTCTTGTTAATGTAGGTTTTTTATTTTCCTTTTGTTAGGGGATATTTATTTTTCCTACACATATATTATTTCAGCTTGCTTAGGTTGTTAGGAGTGGTTAATATGAGGACACATGGCAAAATACTTCAGCTACGTGTGTAACTCACCACCTTACATGGGTAGTTGAGTTACCCACCCTCTTTTGGCTTGTTGTGCCACCTCTCATAACCACTATTTTGTCATTTCCTAAGTGGGTTATGAGGTAGTTGGGTTTCTCACTGTCTTTTGGCCTTATGTGCCAACTTTCTCAACTCCTTTCCCATCTTCATGTACGAAGGTTATGCGACATGTTTTGACATTTACCAAGAAGGTAAAACCTCCTACCTTTTGTGGGGAATAAGAGTTAGTTCTATTATTTTCCTAGATAATAAGCACTATACTCTCACCTTCACTAGTTTAGTGATAGTTCAGTGAGAGTCTTCTCAAAATTCTCTTCTCTGTCTCTATTTTTGTCTCATATTAGATTGATCTTCATTCAGATATTTTGATCTTCGATCATCTATTTCTTGGAGCTGCATGTGATCTATGATCGACATCAGATCCTGGATTGATTCTCGCCTCTCGCAGAATCTAACTTGGTATTAGAGTCTTGTTGTTTTGTATTGATTTTCTAATTTATTTGAGAGATTTGAGACTATTATATAGCTAATATTTTTCTTAAAACCAAGTATGCTATTCTCTTGCATTCTTGTGTGACCTAGAGAATTAGAACAATTTAAAGGAAAATAAGCTTCTAGTTAAATCTGGTTTTATATATACGTGTTCTTGTAAGATCTGGGTGATTGTGGTTTTTTGGTAATATTGGAAGCTTAATCAGTATTTCCACAGTGTCCAGAAGGCTTGAGAAAGTCAAAAGTGACTTTCATTTCACCAAAATTTGAGTTTGGAGGACACAGTTAAAAACTAGAGTGAATCTTTTTACTAGAGTTGTTTTCATTTTGGATTTAGAATTCCCACTTTCACTCATTTGCAAGAAAAACAATTTCTAGGTTTTCTTCCCAACATCAAAAAACTTTTGGTTTTTTGATGGTGTTCCCATAAAATCAATAATTTGTGCACAAATCAAGTTTGAACAGGGTGTGATCCGTTTTTCTAGTAGGTAAATATAGCAACCTTTCTTAAAAGTTGCATAACTTTTGCCTTGGGTGGTAGATTTTTGCAAATGAATACTTGACGAAAAGCTAGAAATGAGAACTTTCCATTCATATGGGTCTCATTAAAAAATTCTACCTTTTTTCATCAGATTTTGCAGGTTGAATTAGCTGCATTTATTTCCTTCTATAGGTCATATCTTTCACCTCATAACTTTGTTTTTCAAAAACAAATAGTTGTTGGAAAGGTATTGAGAAGTATTACACAAATATAAGGCTACATTCTAGATTTTATATTAAATTTATTTGTATTAAAAGTTTCGATTTTTTTTCCATTGTTGCCTTACAAGCATTTTAATCTGATAAAAAGCCTTGTAAATGCCAACCTTGTAATATTTGGGGGGTTGGGGGGGTGGGGTGATTTATGAGACTAGTGGAAAGGGGGGTGTCTCTTGTGTCTTCTTTCTTGCACTCTTCTTGAATCTTTGCAATCTTTTTTTCTGCTACCATGGATGCATCTATAGTTCCTCTTTTAATAGGTCATATAATTATTTTGAATGGAAGTCTAAGATAAAAATATATCTGCAAAGACATGGATATCATCGTGTTACTATGAGACAAAACTAAACCTCAAGATGATGTAGAAAACATTAAACGGTTTAATAAATATGATGAAGCTTTTGGTACTTTGAGTATGTCGGTTTCTCCCGAGCTTCTTTTTCACATTAAATTTGCCACTACACCAAATGGAGTGTGGACCACTTTGGAAAACCTCTTTGGTAAGAAAGATGAGATAAGAGGTGATCAATTGAAGAATGAACTCATAGGGTTGACTCCAACCAATTTTGACACTATTCAAGACTTCTTCATAGAACTCAAGTCTGTTAGATAGCAATTGGAACGCTGTAGAACTAAGAAAGATGGTAAGCAACTGATCTTGAGCATTATTTCTAAGCTTGGTCCTAACTATTCAGTGTTTGTTTCTACATTCTATGCTAAAAAATGTGCCCTAGGTACCATATTCAAAATGCCTTCTCTAGATGAATCTGTTGTAGAACTCACTAGGGAGTAGGACAAATTGGTTGAGATGGGTACAATAAAACCCTCTAAGTCACATACCTTAGCTATAAATCAAGGCACAAAAGAATAGAAAGGGTCTAGTAAGCAAGATAAGAAACAAAAGAACCAAGGAGAGAAGAAGAAAGATAAAAAATCTCCTACTTCAAAACCAAATAATTAGACCTCTTCATCAAAAGGTGAGCAACCTAAGAAGGAGAAGGTCAAGTGTTCTTATTGTAAGAGGCCTGGTCATGATGATCATAAATGTTTAAAGAAACAGATTGATCACCTTTCACATCTTGTTGAAAAGAATAATATCAAGGTGCCTAATTTAGCCAAATAGAGTTCATTAGAAGGGGATAAAAGCACAAAACTATGTCACGTTCTAGGCCAACTTATTAGCACAAGTGAATTTAAGTAAAATTATAACTAAAATTTATTTTTAGTCAAACATATAGTCTATAGAGATGCATTATAGTTATCTTATACACAGGCCACATCTTTTCCAATTGGAATTGTCTACTAAATGTATATTTTATACCACTTTGGGTCTAATTACCCTTTTTTTTGTTTTGAAAACTCGATGTTTCAATGACTCCCACTCTTATAAATAAATTTTTTTTTTGAAATGTAAAAATACCCTTTTATAGATCTATAAGTGAATTTTCCAATATATATATATATATATATATATATATATATTAATATTTTAATTAGTTTTTTATATTTTATATTTTATTTTTATTCAAATTAGGTCATCAACACTAAAATATGTTAGTTATCTTGTAAAGGAAAAATATTAAAATTTATTTAAAATTTTTGAAAAAAATAAATGGACTAGAGAAAAGAGTCTATGTCAAGATGATATAATTCTTTTCTAATTTGGACAAATAATTAAGAAAAAAGGTGACGCCAAATGGAAAGAGTTATATTTCAGTATGAGCAATTTTTGAAATTCATTAAAAAATATACATACATAAAAAATAGTGAAAAATATATTTTTGCACTAAAGTTTCAAGTTATCAATATACACAAAAGAATTGAGGATAAAAAGGTAAAATTTACTATATAAAGTGTGACGCCTCATGTAACTTCAATTTCAACATTTTATTAGCAACTAAATTATACTGTTTACTTTATAAGAAAGTATATTCTAATAATTTTTTAAATTTTTAAAAAAATTACAAACATAAAATACACAAAAAATAATACATTTTATTGGTTTAAATCATTTCAAAATCCAAAACATATGTTTCACTTTCTATTGATTCAATTTAAAAAGTTGAATCCACATTGGCCATTTCCTTTATAAAAGTGTGGCACAACTTCGTGCTTTTACCCAAGGATCTTTAAATGACACATATAAGAGTAAGGGGAAAGGAAAAGTTAAGACCCTAGTTGTTGTTTCTTCACAACCAAATTCTTGGATAATTGACTTGAGTGCTTCGCACCACATGGCTTCTTAAGAATACAATTTCACCTCTTTGGAGCCATGTTCTATGCCTACCATACTAATGGGTGATGACACTCTTGTTGAAGTGCATGGGAGAGGGTCTGTTGATATGGACAAAGGAACATTTCAAGATGTCCTTTGTGTTCCATATTTATCAACTAATCTCCTATATTTTTATCATATCACTCACACTAAATTTGGCAAGCGAGTTGAGTTCGCACCAGATACAGTGGTAATCACTGAAATGCATAATGGGTCTATTGTTGTTGTGGGAAAAGTAGAACATCATTCCAGATTATTTCAATTTTCTCACTTTGTTCTTGACTCTCCTTCAACAGTTTTAATCACTCATGCAGATGAGGTGAGTCGTTTGTGGCATCAATGGTTTGGCCACTTGAACTATCATTACTTGCAACAACTCAGTCAACAAGACATGGTTTGAGGGTTTCCTTCTATTCAAATTTCTGATGGAGTTTTCCAAGGATGGATTCTTGGTAAGCATCCCGAGGAGAACTATGATAAAGCTAAAGAATGGAGAGCTACACAACTATTGGAGTTGGTACAGAGTGACTTGGCAGGACCATTTCCACAACCATCCTTCAGCAGGGCTAGATATGTCTTGACAATTATTGATGACTTTTCTAGATATACATGGGTTTACTTTTTGAAACAAAAGTCTAAAGTCTTTGAGAATTTTCTAGATTTCAAAGATTTTGTAGAGAAACAATCTACGAAGTTCATCAAGATTTTGCGTATAGATAATTGGGGTGAATATGTTAATAATAAATTTGAACAATTTTGTGCTTCAGAAGGTATCAACATGCAGCACACAGTTCCATACGGTCCTCAACAGAATGGTGTCACAAAACACAAGAATAGGTCCTTGAAGGAGATAGCCAATTGTATGATTCACTCTGTCTTTGGCACCTCAGTATTGGGCAGAGGCTATCAACTGTGCATATTACATCCAAAATTAAGTTCCTCACAAATCTGTGAAGGGGGTAACTCCTTTTCAATCTTGGACTAGTCAGAAGCCTAAAGTTAAGCACTTCAGAGTGACTGGTTCTCTTGCATGAGCACATATTCCAACAGAGAAACAAAAGGACATGGACTCACAAAGAAAGCTTGTATATTTGTTGGGTATCTAGATGATGTCAAAGGGTATAGACTTCTCCATCCTACTACTCAAGAGTTGTTCATTAGGAGTGTTCGTTTTGAGGAGAGTGTTTTTAGTTCTTGTCATACAACTTCTCCATCCACTATCACATTGGAGACATTGCATCATGATGAAAGTTCTTCAGAGGATATTGATCCTCCTAATCTTGATGAGGAGTCTTCTTCCTCCACTTTCCAAAAGAGCCAAAGACTTATAGATTGCCCAATCGTACTTAGGTCCATATCAATGATAGTTTTCAAATCTTTTCAGCAATTGAATATGATCAAAATGTAAATGCCAAAACTCCATAAAGAGTCCCAATTCATTTGAAGCAAGAACACCAAGAAATAGAAATTTAAGTTCAATTGAGAATTAAAATATAACAAGGAAATAGCCATTTTAACTCAAACTAGCCTCTATTATTGCCGTTGTCTTGTGGCTTGAGTCCAATCCTTGAAAACCCTTGTTTTGCCTATTTTCTTATAAATTTGTAAATGAGTGCATGGTCATATAAATAAGCAATTTTAGATGCCAAGACATCTACCATGATTTTGCATCACTGTGCTTGTGATAAATTCATAGGTTTCACCTCGATTTGGAAGATGTATGAACATCATGTAGCTAAAATTTCAAACCCCCAAAAATCTATTTTCATAGCATCGAATAGGGGTTTTGGAAAAAAGTTCAAACCATATAATTTATTTTTAGAGCTTTGAATAGGTGTTTTGAAAAAGTAGTTGAATTCAAACCCTAGAAATGGACTTTTGGAGCATTGAACAAGGAAATTTTCAAACCCTGGAATCGATTTCAAAGCATTAAATAAGGGTTTTAACAAATAATGAAATTGTGAAATTCTAGAATCAATTTTTAGATCATTGAATGGTGGTTTTGAAAGTTCATAGTGTGAGCCATGAAGGCCTCCATAGAGAAAAACATCGTATCAGCAAAATAGGAAGAAATATTTGGAAGTCAAGTCTCTTTTGATCCATTGGGTTGAAAAATATATCTAGAAGTAGTTGGATTGAAGACCCTAAAATAATACATTATTTTTGTGTAGGAGATAAATTACATCCAAATACACAGGAGATCCATTGATAGATGAACGAGTGCATTTTTTTCCTAAGTGTTTTCTAGAGAATATGCAGTGTAGGATGACGATGGACGATGGTAGTGGAGGAATTTCTCGACAACCTTTTTGACATGAGACAACATTTCAACATGATTTCATGGTGTCAGACACTTTCTTAGAGGGGTTTTTCCCTATATAATAGCCTATGACCTAAAATATTAAACATAAACCATGATCTTACTACCACTACTTATAATAACATATTACATATTAAAAATATTTTGATCAAAATCTCTAAGAAATACATATATATATTTTTCTTTTGAATAACAATAAGAAATCTATGTAAATCTTATTTTTTTGATTAATAATATATATTAGTCATATTTTCATTCTTAAAACAAGGGCTACAAGGTAGCGAAGTTCCTAACAAAAAACTAGAAGAACAATTTTCATTTTGTTTGAATTGTAGTAAAAGGAAAAATAATATTTTTGAATATAGAAGATGTTTTTTGTATATCCTTTCTAAAAACTTGAAATGCACTTGCCTAGCTCACTTTTCACACCAGAACTGAAAGATTGTTCAAGACTTAGTACAACATAGGTGTCTTAGTATGCAAGTTAGGTGAGCCTGTCTAATATGACTATTCAACTTAATATTCTACCAAAAAATTTCAAAGTAATCATCTTCTAAGTTCAAAAAGAGCTCTATTATTCCTTTAATATACATATTTAATATTTCCACATCCAATGGTTACAAATCTCTACTAAATCTAGCACTCTTTGAGTCCCTAGTTCCTTTTGAAGATGCCAACATTACTATGTAGTGGCCAAATATATACAGTCAACTTTTCTCCACCAATAGTAGACTGTTAACAATTATCATAGATAAGTACCTTATATCTCTTAATGAATAGCTATGTCAAATAAAAATATTGTTTCCCCTTGAGTCGTCTATAACATTGTACCTTCTTTGCTATCCTCTAATCTTGTATTGTCAAGTGTGTCTTTATAGGCATATCGTACAACAATCCTTGCCCCAAAGGAGCCTCCATATCCCGTATGATTTAGAACAACAATGGTTTTACCAATTGAGGTAGGGTTTCCATCATCTTATTGATCCCCTTATAGATCTTGTCTGATTATGAAGAGTATTGAATTGCATGATTGCATGAGTCATAACTCCTAGATGAACATAGACTCAATGTACTAAACCATTTTAGAGGATTTTAAAATTATTTCCGTCAAATATACAATCAATGAATCAAAGCTATAGAATATCAAGTTTTTTATCTTTTCATCAAATAGAATTAGAAAAACACCAATCAAGATAGAGAAAACAAAGGCAAGTTCAAAATGAACTAGTTGGGTCCTTATGTGATTAATCCTAAGTATAGATCTAGAGATTACAAGATGGTTACCAAATGATTAGAAACTAGTAGAACCTCTCAACATCATACATCTCAAGTGCTTCCATGAATAATAAAGAATAGTAAAAGATCTATAATCAATAAAAATATAGAAAAAAATCATCCTCTATTGAAACTATTTTATGGTACCTTGGAAAATCACCATTATGAAAACCCAGTTATAAGTGTTATGTGTAAATAACCAGGTTCTTATTAACTGTAATCACTCCTCACCAAACTATTCATAGAATCTCACCAAACTATCCCTCCATATACTCCCCTCCCCCCCCTTTATTTAATTTTGACTATGAAATGGGGTAAGAAATAGGTCTATGCTTTGGAAACCATGCTTGAGCCACATGACCAGCCTTAAACCACACGCACTAAGTAACATATTAAGTTTAGAAAATGTTAGTCAACTCTGAGTCTTTAACACTTTTAAGTCTAGCAGTGTATTCTTAGTGTGACCACATACCTTAAACAACATATTAAACCTAGAAAATGTCATTCAATTCTGAATGTTTAATACTTTTAGGTCTAAAAGTGTAAGCTTAATGTGTGTGATTTGAGCCGTTTTGGGCCACACCCCATTTGCACCATTTGACATGATGAAGTGAACACTACTACAACTTGATCCCGCCAATAAGAAAATTTATTCTAATATTAATATTATTATCTCACCTACTACCATACTGTCTTAACATAACCCCTTCTTTTGTCCTTGGGAGAATGCCGTGTTTCAATCTAATCAATTATCATCATCAATATCACAAGTACTCAATATATTGATTCATTTTCTTGTCAAGAGGCACCAGTTTTAATACATCTCTCATGTCTTCCTTCATAGATGCTAAATCAATGCTACCATGGTCCATTATACCATGCTATGGCTCAAGGATATGTTCTTTTGTATTAGTGTAATACAATTGTCTGTTCCTTACTGGTCGTTACTATTTCTCAGGTCTACCCAATTTTTCATTGTATTTAATCCCGGTTTTTGTTTGAATAAGATCATCGAGTATTGTTGTCTTCCTCGTGCAGCTTTCATTTGCTATCAGAGCCGCATGGATGATCTGGCGGTTACCTTGTAGTGATCGAATACTGTTACGCATCAGAGCCGATGGAGGAATGAGTTCTGGTTGTGTGAAAACATGGCATAGACCTGTAATGGCAGTAATGAAGATGTTTTAAAGGTGTGGAGGTAAGAATTTTTATACAGGAGAATTTAATCCTGTAACTGTCAGTTTTTTATTGAGTACTTGGTGGCTAACTTGGACAAGAATTTACTGCGTAACTAGAAAAGGAACTTGAAGGTGTGCTTATGCTTTTGTGTGGGATGTGCATTTTGTGGAATAATTGCCTGCAGAATACACAGATATTTGAGACACCGTTTTGTTGCAGCCATTACTAGAGGTGTTTTTGTTCTTGCAAGCATTCTTTTCCTCTTGATTGTCTATTTGTAAGTAGCAATAGGATATGTGTAGGAGAAATTTCTTTTGATGAAAGGACGCTTCAGTGAGGATTTGCCGATTGATGAAAACATTGCAGAGGTGAAGGTTTGCATTCATAGTAGCAAATTTGCAGGAACAAGTGACTGTCAAACTTGCTAGACAATGTTAGTAGCATGGTGAGCAATCATGAAACACAAGAAGTTGCCAATAGAAAGTCGCATCAACTTGAGGTGAATCCCAGGAGCAAGATAGTTGCAAACCTTTTTCTATTGAAGTGGGCATAGGTTTACAATCAGACAGGCCAAACCATTCCACTAGAAGTTTCTTGGAATATTTCATATGAGATATAAAAATATGATGCTTCCACAATTCACCTCAAGTAAATGAGACCAGTGCTATCATGGATTGCATGTGGATTTGGCAAGGATTTTCAGGCTTACGCTGCTAGGCCAAGAAGACGTGTACAACTTGAACAAGTTTATGATGTTGATGACGAAGGTGAGGTAGATTGCCCACATAAGCGTTCCAATCTCACTGCACGAGCCTATTGAGCTCATCTCAATGTTTCTTTCCGTAAATGAAAGGATGTGTATGCCCAAATAAGGCGTGTATGTTAACATACCATTAATAATAATAATTTTTTTGGGGCACATTTTTCTTTTGGTGTTATCATGTCTACTCCCAAAATACTTCTTTGAGATGTGCAACTCTTCAAAGGGCCTAATTATGCTGTGTGGAAGACAAAGATATGTACAATTCTTCTTCTCAAAGAGCAATAGGAGATTGTTACTAGTGCACTACAATGTCCAAATGATGTAGATGAATAAAAGAAGTTTGACAAGGCCATTGTCAAAGCTCTTATGTTGATTAAACTCAGCATCTTTGATGAGGTTCAACCACATTTTCATGATGTGACAACATCAAAGGAGGCCTAGAATGCCCTCTCTACCATCTACAATGTGAATAATGGACCAAGATCCTCAATCTTCAGTCCAAGCTTCATATACTTAATATGCAAGCTAGTGAGAAAGTTGAGGAATTTTTGTATTGTGTGTTAGCACTTCGAGTAGAGCTTCTCTCCGTTGGAGAGAAGGTGGAGGAAAAATTGCTTGTCTCGATCATTTTGAGAGCCCTTCCTTCCTAGTTCAAGACATTTTTCATGACATTGAAGATTACCAAAAAGAAGGTTTCATTTGAAGAACTGGTGAATTTACTTCAACAAGAAGAACCCATCCAGTCATTACAAGATGCTTTTGATGACAAAGTACTAGTTTCTAGACAATAGCTCAGTCAAAAGTCTCGAAAGGGACTTTCACAAAAGTAGCCACAACAACTGCCACAACAACAGTATAAGCCTTTCAAGGATAATCGATGATGTCATATTTTTCATACCAACACACATAATACTAATCGTTGTTGGTATAATGGTCTTATCCAAGGAAATTCTAGTAAGGAAGGCCCATTTGGTCATAGTCACTCGATAATCGAGAGGTCACTCATTTTTTGTTTTATAGATGACATGTTGCAATCCAACAAGATGAGGAATTTGATGAGGATATACTGGATACTACAAATTTGTGATGTCAATCAGAACTTGGTTCATTGTCTCCCAAACCTCACAAAGAGGTTTGGTTGATTGAGTAGATTGTAATAGCAAACATACGACTAGGAATAAATAGTTGGTTGATACTTTAACTTCTCAACCCACTAGTGATTTGATCCAGATAGTAGATGATAAGGATTATGTTACTAAAGGCATTAGTACTATCACCATTCTTCTTAGAATAAGAATTTAATCTCTCAAAAAATACAGGGTATATGCAGCCATCAACAAATATAAATTCTGACTTGTTGAAAAGGGACATGCTCAATAGGAGGGCATTAATTATGAGGAGACCTTTGCACCCACTATAAATATCAAAACTATTAGAGATGTTTATGTATTAGCCGCACAGTAAGGATGGTCCAACTTCATCAAATGGATGTCAAGAGTGCTTTCTTGAATGGTGATCTTCAAGAAGTTTGCATGGTCTAACCTAAAGGCTTCATCAATTAACATAACCCTAACAAGGTATGTTATCCGATCAAGTCACTATATGGGCTTAAACAAGCCCCTCAGGCATGTACATAAAAATAGTGGTCACCTCTTGCAACATGATTTCAGTTGTAGCCCCTTTGATCCTAATTTGTATATTAAGAAGGCAGGGATAAAGATTGTTATTCTTGTATTATATGTGGATGATCTTGTGGTTATAGGGAGTTCAAATAATCTCATTGATACTGTAAAGCACGATTTCAAGAATTCCTTTGACAAGATAGATTTGGGGCCACCTCACTATTGTCTTGGCTTGGAGATGTGGCAAAAGAAGGATCATATTTTTATCTCTTAGATGAAATATTATTTCTCATCCATGGAGGTTGAATGTGCTACACAAAGAGATATGTGTGAGGAAATTTGGTCATTTCAAATTCTAGCTAATATGGACATTTTTGAAGCTCAACTATTGATTATCTATTAAAATAATCAAGGGGTGCTAAAGCTTGTAAATGATCTATTTTTCTACGAGGAAACAAAGCGCATTGAGGTTGAATGTCATTACATTCAAGATCAGGCATTGCACCACCATATTCAATTCCAGTATTGCCCAACCATTCTTGTATTGCAGATATACTCACCAAGCCTCTTGACAAGGTGAGATTTGAGTTGTTTCAAGGGTACATTTGTAGGACCAATGCATTAAGGGATGGAATTTTAGCATAATACATATTGTTTGTTCCTTACTGATCCTTATCATTTCTCAAAGGTATACCTAATTTTTCATTGTATTTGTAGCATCATAAAACTGCAACCTTGCAATTTTTTATCGCATTTGGGTCTTCACATTGGCGAAACAAATCCCTACGTCTGATTGGAGACCTGAGACATGCTCGCACCTCCTGAGATATGCATTTCCTCCCATCTTGCACTACCTGTGCTTGATTCTTGTCCTAAATTAGGGCAGAATAGGGGCATGGTGCCCCTATCCTTGCCCTATTTGGGCCCCCCTCCACTTAAGTCTTGCATTGGGCTTGTTAATGAGAAGCGGGAAAAGGTTTTCTATGTTAGCCTAAGATGGAAAATTAGTTACAAACCCTAATTGGTGAGTATATAAGATGCATTTTCCCCTCTCTTTTTCATAAGTCAATGAGTTCAATAAGTTCAAGAAGCGAAATCAAGCATTCAAGCATCCATTGAGCATCTCAAGTCTCCTTTCAAGGATAGGTGTTGCATTCAAGTCAGGGATTCAACCATTAAAGAGGAGATCCCTATCAACATTCAAAAGCATTCAACCTCACATATCCTTTCAAACAACTCTATTAACATTTCATTTGCATCTTCTCCTGAGGTGAATTCTACTCCAGTCATTTACTTTCATTTACTTGCAAGTACTTTTCATCATTTGGTTAATTCCAAAGCCGAGGTTTGACCTAAAGGCAAACCCCTAATCCCAACAACATTTCCTCTCTTTTCTATGTGTAGGTTGCAGATGTGCAACTGTATTTGTAGGTTTAAGCTTCATTTTCAGAGACAGAAAAACCCTTTTCGGCGCACATATTTTTCGGAGGACCAAGTACACTTTCAACTCGATCCCAATAACTTTTGTTCAAATTTACAGGGGAGATTCATCTCGACATTTTATTGCTAATTCCAGGTGCACAACTTCATCCCGCATTTCTATCTCAAGTTAAAATCATTTTTTTGCCATCTTTACACTTAGTCTCAATTCACTTAATTTATCTTGTCCATTCTAAAAGAGGGGTTACTTTTACTTTCCAAATTCATTGCCAGTTCACTTAGCATTCAGTCTCTCTCCATTGATATTGGATCTAGTGAATTCAATCCCCCCGTTTTAAATGTAATGTGTGAAAGAGGTTGAAGAGGATCCTTCGTGAAACTTTCACTCCTTTCTTGAGGAGGGTAAAACTTTCCACTTGATCTCCTCATCACTCCTTTTTCACTATTACAATATTTAATCCTACTTTCTATTTGAATTAGATCATCGAGTTTTGTTGTCTTCGTCTTAGGTTTCAATTTGGACATTGTGTGTTTTTTTTGTTTTTTGTTTTTTCCCACTTTGTGACCCTCTTGGTGTGTTTTGTTTCATCTATTTTTGCATCAAAATTTTTATGCATAAAATATGATGTCACATTAATATCTATATCCTAGGATATCTCATTTTATGTTATAGAAAATAATTTTCTTAGGACATTTAGAATATCTTTAATGAATCCTTTCTATACTCTTACAAAACCAACATAGGTCCCTGCCAATTGATAAAATATTCCACATCATTGAAGAAGAACATATTTATCATCTCCTCATAATCATTACCATAATAAGTATCACATAACATAATTTTATTATCATTACATCATAGAAAAAAATCACATTACATTATAATCATTAATCACAAGTGTCATATGCATCATACAATATACACTAAATTAGATTAAAAAAATTCATTTATATAATCATCATAAACATCCATAATAAGCCAATTGTAATATCCAAACTTAAGTATCATATACAAAATTATATATACATGAGTATGCAATCACATGCATATACACATCCATCATAGTCACATGTACATCATATATACATATAAAAATTGGAGTATCCATCAAAATCATCTATCCAATGTGAAAAATTAGAACCATCTTAGCTCTAAGTCATATTATCCTATGTTGATATTGATAATTGTGAAGGTGGCACATAGTCAAAGACCTAGATCAATAAATTGATCTTCTCACTCATGAGCTAGTGCACTTTATAATGGATGGTTCCCTAGATGACCTACTAGAATAAATTGCTCATATAATAACCTATCATAATCATCCTTATCTATACATCGCTACACCTTTCTCATGGTGTTATATGCATTTGATAATGTCTATGATAAACCTTGTACCCCTTAAATTCATTTTCTATACTAATATCTTCCAACAACTCGTGGCTTTTTACCTAAGCCTAGTCTCACTCCATTTACACTACATCCAAATAAGATTGCATCCTATCCCATCTACCCTAATAGCCTTTACACCCTCATCACCCTAACCTACCACTTGTGTGTTGTAGAATGCATCTAGCCTGTCCAATAATGTGTCTCACTCTACTTATGTTCTCGCTAGCTTTCTCTACATTATTGATAGCTACATACTCAATACAATCCCTCCATCCTAGGCTATTATATCCTATATTTAAGCTTTCACATATATCTATCACCTGGATTCTCTTATACTTGGTATTTCTATCAGTGTTGTACTTTACTCTACATCTATATCCCCTATACATGTACCTATCCTACAATACCCATCACTACTCTTGTACCCCCCACCCTAGATCCCTCTCCCTCATCCACCTCCATTGGCTCCACATCATCTTCTTTATCTTGTATATTTCCCCCTCTTCCCTATCTTGACCATCTCTAGCAACTATTGATGCTCTCTTCTCTTTAACCACCCCTTTCCTATGCCACCAAGCTACTATTGATGCAACCCAATTTCTCTCTTATCCTACCCTCCAAACCATCCTCAGAAGCCACAATAGTCATTAATGCATTGATTAGGCATCATAGTCAACCATCGCACAAGTTCTACTACTTCATCTTGGCAGTCTTAATTCACTTGAATCACCATCTCTCAACCATTCATGATCTCTCCATGTTCCAATAATGGCCTTTATTGCCCCATGTACTAAGCCCCACACACAAACACATGAAATCCTATATAATCCACAAAAGCCACTATCTCTAACTATTTGTGGCCACTTTTTGATCTACTAATGTTCCCACCACTCCATGCCCTAAGCTACTGATCCAAGAACATGAGGTGCTTGACGTATAATTTTCCCAATCTCAAATTATTGTAGCACATTGTTTGGTATATGTTGATCTATGATATATCATTTTCACTTGCACATAACTCAAGTAATACAGATCTTCTTCATATCCCTCCATATTAGATAAGGGTGCTATACGATATTTGCTACTTAACAAATATAGATATGCGAAGGGACGCACTAGAATGTGAAAAGTGGGCAGATTAAAGAGGATAAGGATGCACGAGGAAAGTATTGGCTGTGCACGAAATATAGAAGTGCGAATTGCAGAATAAATTGGAAGAAGCAAACAAAAGAGAGTGTGACTACAGTTGCATTAGTATTAGAAGAAATAAAGGTCAGAAAAAGGATATTGAAGTGGCAACAAGGGAGGCATATGAACAAAATCTGCATTAGGAATATGAAAAGAGATGAAAGAAAAAAGATCATTGGCTCGTAGGAATAAGCGTGTAGAGAGGGAAAAAATCCCAGTGCGCAAGGGAAGAGAGAATCAGTGATAATTAATGCATGAGAAACATAGTAGAGAAAGATTTTTGCGTGACAAGATAGAAGAGTGGACAGAACAAATAGTTTTCTTAAAGTGGCACGAATCTTCAAACTTGTACTAGGTAGTATTTTGAAAGAAGCATTTATTTTTATAATCATGTGCATGAATCTTCAAACGTGTCTAGTGCAGGTTCATTTATAAATTGGAATAGAAGGCTTCCAAGCACTAGTATTTTGAAACAGGCGTCTGTATTTAAAAAAGTGTGTAAGAGTGCAAGTTTTTTTACCTTCGGTCATTCTTAACATCTTGTTAATTTCTTATAATCCAGTTACAGATTAATTGCACAATAAATTCACAGAATAGAAATTCTATCTGATTTATGACAATCAATACTCTGGGTTAATTAATAACAAATAATAGTCGAAGAAAAAAAAATAAAAAAAATAACAGAAGTCAATCGCAAAAAGACAATAACACAGATATACCCAGAAAACCCAATGTGGGGAAAAACCTGCGAAGTTTGGATCTTCTATTCAGCCCAACAACAAACTTTCTCTTCAAAAAATACATATAAGTTTGCTACAACAATCTTACATATATAGAGCCCATCTGCTTTACTTAGCTTGCAAGAAAAGAATCTTTCTTTACTTTCTTTGGCTTTAAATAATATATAAAATCACTCTTGATTTTATTCAACCTCACAAACTTAGAAATATTCTCTTAAAGAATAAAAAAATAAAGTTGTTGCTAAATATCCAACTCAAGTTGCTTTAAAGCAATTCCACTCCACCTTCCAAGCTAAACAAAAAATCAATAATCTATTTCATATGTCACATTTGAAGTCTGAACTATGTGCAAGGTGCAATGTTTTGTATTTGAGCAAATTCTCTTTGATTTTTGGGGGCCACACTTTTGCCTTTTTATATGACAATGCAATGTGCAATGTGTAGATTTCAATGAGATAAAATTATTATCATAGGTTGCTGATTATGACACTACATCACATATTTCTTGAGTGGCATAACATTGTTGTTCTTTATAAGTCATTTACTCTCAAACAAACATAATTTGTGTCTTTATAATTATTTTTTAAATTATTTATATTAGAAGTTATTTTATAATTAATTTTGTTTAGAATAGTTGAATTTTTTTTTCGAAATATGTAATTCTTTTTGTCATTTAATTATTCACAAGTTATCTTGAATCTCTATTTATGTAATTTATGTTTCCAAATTGATATATTACATTGCTCAATGAAGTGTCAACAAGCATAACTTGTGTTTGGTGCATTCATTTGTAAATCGCTTGCCCTCAAACAAACATAAATTGTCCCTAGAGTCTTTCTAAATGTTTGCAAGACACATTTTTAATGCTTCTTTTGATCACTTATGCTTTCTTTCTAATTTTTGTGTGTCATATTTCTTTAGTCAAATGGCCCATTCAAGTCTATTGAACACTTAACACCATATAATTATCACAATTGAAAACTAATAGTGAAGCAATTTCTATTGTCTTAAGATATATTGATAGTGTTAACACATGCATGTTTAATTTATAAGGAAATATAAAAAAATATTTATGCGAACAAATTGATTAAATCAATGACTCTTATTGGTATACATGTTTTAATAAATTTATTATTACATATTATGGAGTGTGATACACTTGAGGACACATGGGATATAAATTATATGCATTTTTTGGTTAGATAAATAATTTCAAAGAATCACAAGTAGAAATGGAATTTTCTTATGTTGATTATTCCTCAATTAAGGAATTTCTTGCTAAGTTCACACCTTTATTCTCATAATTGAATGTTTTTACAGTAAGGAGAAAACAAATTCTAAATTTATGTTTCTAAATTTTTCTAATTTACAAGGTTTGTTTCAAGTGTTTTCTTCTTTAAATTATTCAACTTTTGATGCTCTATGGGATGTCTTCTTTTGAATTCTTTTGCAATTTCCTTACTAGGGAGTATTCAAAGCCTACTCAGTTAAATAAGTTTCCTAAATCAAAGAGTCAAGCACTATTCATCAATTCCCTTAAATGTAAAATAACTTATGGGTGCTACTACAATAGTGTGTCCCAATTCTAGGATATCCTATTTTTTTTCCTAAAATCACACATGTTTTAAAAAAAATAATGATTTAATCCTTGAGGGGCTCTATCTAGAGGGTTTAAATTGAAGAGGGTTAGATCAAACCCACTTGTCTATAACACCTCCAGTCTTAAATCATATCCACAATGGAGTATCCTTTGCACTCAAAATGCTAACAAAAAATAATAATTTAAAAAAAATAGAATTATGGGTAAACAATTTAATGTGATTGGTGATGTTGGCATGATATGCCCTTCAATATCATGTGAAACACTTTTGACCTAGAGCTATGAACTGCCGAGGTCATGAATGGGGGACCTCATCCCCGATTAACAATGTTGAGGCTCAAACCAACAGGCACATTGGATCAACAAAGACACAAGCCTACAATCACAATGGTCCAACATGGGTTTGAAACATGATGGATACAACAACAACAACACCACTTAACCAACACACTATGAGATGAATCTCAAAACTATATTTTATTTAACTTTTAAGGGGTCAAATTAATTCATTTAAAAATTATGAACTTTGTAAGTATGTAGCCCTTATTATAAGTTTTCCAAAAAGAATAAATTCTAATACATTTAATTTGATTATTATATTTATTTTTATTTCTTGTGAATATAAGTTTTTCAATGAACATCAAGGTTTTATGTAATGTCCCCACTTTAGCAGTTGACCAAGTGTGTGTGCGTTAGCCTTGTTCTACATGGTCCCGAAGGCTAACGAAGGGTTTAAGGGGATCCTAGAGTGTTTTGGCCTAGTCATTTCCAGTTTGGGCCAAAACGAAGTTGATTTACTCAGTTTCAGGCATACTTCCTATTTTTAGTAAGTCATCAGGACATAGTGGAGGCCAGTTTTGGTGTTTGGATTTGATACTCCTCGATGAGAGCTTTCCGACGAGCTATCACTCGCATTATTCGGAGTCCGACTACTAATACATTTTAATGCCTGAAGTTTTATTAAAGTAACATTTAATTTAATTGTAAAATATTAAAGTGTTACTCTAATATTTATTTTATGGGGATCTGTACCCAAGGGAGACATAAGTGAATATTTTAATATATGTTTTATATTGCTCATCTTTTATCCCACATTGCCCATGAGAGTTGAGTGGACCCTTGGAAAAAGAATAAAAGAAAGTGTTTGTGGCTTCATTAGACATGTTGAATATGAGAAGAATTGGTATGTGTGAGTTGCAGATCCGTTCTTGGCATTAGAGGATGTCTATCCTCTCTTGTGACATTCTAGACGTCATTCCCTTGGGGTTTGGCCTTTGGAATCCATTGCTATCAGCTTCATAATCAGGCAGATTGGGTGCATTTCCAGCTACAGGCAGATTTAATGTTTGTTCATATCTTCTTCCCTACTTGTCCGATGCTTATGCCATTTTAAGGAGATGATTTTATGAAGATATTGGACCTGTTGAAGACAAATTAATATTGCTGCAACACTATTCACGTAGGTACTATTCACGTGGTTACTATTCACGTAGGTACTATTCACGTGGTTACTATTCATGTGGGTACTATTCATGTCACTGTAGCAGCAAGATTGAAAATGATTGCTGGAGTATTATGTCAATAATGCTGGAATAATTAGTGAGTTGACAATCTTCCATGTATTGATTTTATTAAAATTTGAAAATAACATCTTATCAGCAGTAGTTCAATTTTCAGTTTGCATATTATTGTAGTATCATTCTTGTCCATATTCTGTGATTTCAATTCCATGTAAAACAAACCAACATTTCATTTCTGGAGCCATAAGGGAATTTAAAACATTAAACGGAGAAATAAGGAGTTGGATGCAAACTATTTGATAAAATTCCTAGCAGCAATTGGTATGGTTTTTGGGCATTCTGGGGTGTCCATTACAGTGGTATCAGAGCTATAAGTCCTGCCATCCTGTGGAGGTCTTACAGAGACTTTGGAACAGCCGGATAGAGGGAAAAGTGTTTGACGAAATATCAAAACACTAAAATCAGAAATTAATGAATTAAAAAACATGCTAAGCATGTATGTTTAAGCATGCAACAAGGGCCTTATAACTTCCGCCATACCAAAGCAAGACAAAACAAAAATTTGAACTCACAGAGCAAGAAATCTAGTTCATCCGTGTAGGTGGACATAGAATCTAGTCATACAGACATAGAGGAGATATTCTTTGATCAGGACAGCAGTATGGGTGATTGAGATGATAGGAATACCGGTCCAGATCAGGGGGAGGTAATGTTCAGATAGTTACTGTGTATGTTAGAGCAAGGGCAGCGTATGCAGCAGGAGCAGAATAGGCGAATGGACATGATGTTGCAGCTTATGGCTAGATAGATGGGCATCAATATTAATCCAAGTGATGCCAACAATGGAAACAATAACAATGGGGGAAGCGATAACAATAGGGGCAATGATAATAATGGAGGCCGAGGCAACAACAATGGCCCTGAGAATAACATTAATGGTAATAATGGACATGGCAACAATGGGAATGAGGCGGATAACTTTAGACACGTTGCACGCCTAGCTCGAACAGCGAGCTCGAGACCTCTTCTACCCACCTTCCCACCTAGGGATCCGATTCAACCAATGAATGAACTGTAGATTACTAAGTTACAGGGTCAGTTCAGGAGGGACTGGGAGGCCAGTGGACCCAAGTTTTAGGCAAATATTTCCCTCAAAGATTATATGGACTTGAGGATGAGACATATGCCTAGAGCAGGAGGGAGGAATCAGAATTTTGAGCTGAGAAAGAAAGTTGGAAAACTTTCCTTGCCTTATTATGATGCTTCAAGGAAGATGACCACACGAGCTTGGGTGCAGAAGGTAGATACATACTTGCAGCTAAATCCTATGCCTGAGGAGGAGTCTATCAAGTATGCGGCTATGCATTTGGATGGCATTGTGCATGAATGGTGGCAACATGGCATGGTGACTCTAGGGCATAATCAGATTACATCCTATGAGGAATTCACAGAAAGATTGATTGAGAGATTTGACACTAGGGATCCCGAGTTACATTTCAAAGAGCTAGCACAGTTAAAATAGTCAGGTTCTGTGGATGCTTACATCACCGAGTTTCAACATTTGTCTCTACTTGTTACTGATATCTCTCCTAGGAGATTGGTGGTGTTATTTTGTGATGGGCTTGCTGATCCATTACGTGGTTGGGTGAAGGGACATGATCCACTCACCTTAGCAGAAGCACCTAAAAAGGCACGAGATTTATCCCCTTCGGTATACAAAGGGTAATACCATTCAATAGATTCTTCCTACCGCAAGGACAAAGACAAAAAACCTTTTTAGAAAGAGTATAAAAAACCCAAAGAAGGATCAAAAGGACTAGACAGTGAAACCTTGAATTTACTTTGAAAGAAGAAACTGTGCTTCCAGTGTAGAGAGCCTTGGGACTTATCTCATAAATGCCCTCTCAAGGCTAAGGCAAATCAAATGGCATATTTTTTAGCAGAGGAGTCAGAGTCAGAGGGGGAGGATCAACACTCCGATTCAGATGAGGGTAACACGATAGAGGAGAGCAACATTCCTAAGGATGATAGATCGTTGGCATGCTTGACAGGGGCCCAAAAGGCAATCACATTTAAGGTTAGGGGTACTATCCAGGGGCAGAAAGTGATATCTCTCATTGACACTGGGGCTACACATAACTTTATAGATATACAGTTGGTAGCTAGGAGAGGCTTACAGACAAAGCAACATGATGGTTTTAGAGTCATGGTGGCTAATGGCCAAAAACTATTATGTACTCAGAAGGTTTCAAATCTTCACATTAGATTTGGAGATGGCTATGAGTTGGAGGATGATTTATATGTTGTGGACATGGGAGATTACAACGTCATCCTCGGTATGACATGGATGGCATCGCTGGTTGAGTTCACTTTCAACCTAGCGAAGTTGGAAATGAGGTTTCAGCATGAGGGTAGGACTGTTGTTCTCAGGGGACTTTCAGATGGGAGTTGCAGGGTAGTCTCTTTGAGGAGAATGGAGAGACTTTTTTGGCATAATGACATAGAGTGGGCAACAGAGTGCTTAGTTATGCCAACTTCACTGGAGCCTCGGGTGAAGAGTCATCCACCAGATATACAGGAGATTCTTGACAGACATGCCAAGGTATTTAGTGATATTCCTCACGGGGTTCCTCTTGACAGGGGTGCAGAGCATGTTATTGAGCTCGAGGAGGGAGCCAAACCAGTGATGATCACTCCTTATCGTCATCCTAAGAAACATAAAGATGAGATAGAGAAGGCAATTAAGGAGTTGTTGGAAATGGGGCACATCAGGCCTAGCAAAAGCCCCTTTGCTTCAGCTATAGTTCTGGTAAAAAAGAAAGATGGGACAATGTGCATGTGCATCGATTATAGGGCATTGAATAAGAAAACAATAAAAAATAGATATCCCATTCCTCAGATTGATGAGTTGATTGATGAATTGCATGGAGCATGCTTTTTCACCAAAATAGACTTATGGTCTGGATACCATCAGATCAGGATGAGGGCAGAGGACATTGAGAAAACTGCCTTCCGATGTCACTATGGCCACTTTGAATTTATGGTTATACCATTTGGACTAACCAATGCACCTGCTACATTTCAGAGTTGTATGAACCAGGTATTCAGGGAGCAGTTGAGGAGATTTGTCTTGATCTTCTTTGATGACATCTTGGTCTTCAGTAAGACCTGGGAGGAACATTCACAACATTTGGAGGAGGTATTATCTATCCTAGAGAGAGAGTCTTTGTATGCCAAGGAGTCTAAGTGTGAGTTTGGTATGACAGAATTACTATACCTTGGGCATATTATTAGTGCAGATGGAGTTCGAGTAGACCCTGAAAAGATTAGAGCTATAGTTGATTGGCCTACTCCTACAAACCTCACACAGCTTAAGGGATTCTTTGGTCTTTGCAGATTTTACAGAAGGTTTGTTAAGGGTTTTTCATAGACGGCAGCGCCTTTGACAGATCTCACCAAGAAGGGGGCCTTCGTGTGGACAGGGGCAGCACAAAGGTGTTTTGAGCATTTCAAGCAGGTAATGTCTTCATGTCCAGTTCTAGCTCTACCAGATTTCACGAAGCCTTTTGAGCTTCATTGTGATGCATCGGGTGATGGGATTGGAGCAGTATTGATGTAGGAGAAGCATCCCATTGCATTCGAGAGTAGGAAGCTCCAGGGAGTTGAGAGGAGTTATTCTATCTATGACCGAGAGATGTTGGCCATAATGCATGCATTGGCCAAATTTCGATCATATTTGGTAGGTAAGCGTTTTGTGATCAAAATTGATCACAACAGTATTAAATACTTCATGAACCAGTGTGATCTTAATGGCCGGCAACAGAAATGGGTTACTAAATTGCAGGCTTATGACTTTGACATAGAGTTTGTCAAAGGTAAGAAAAACGTGGTGGTTGATGCCTTATCTCGGAGACCTCACTTATGTGCTCTGGCAGAGATTTTAGGAGATTGGAGAGATCAGATTATAGCAGAGTATGTCGGAGATGCTTGGGCTTCTGGATTGATTTCAGGTACTATACAGGATGATCGCTATGAGGTGATAGATGGATTGATTAGAGTTCAGGACAAGGTTTATTTGATTTCGTCATCACATTTGAGAGAGGTGATACTGAAGGCATTTCATGATGCACCCACAGCTGGGCATCCGGGGATCTTCAAGACCTACAGACAGATCCGAGAGCGGTTCTCATGGAGAGGGCTCAAGGATGATGTTCAGAGGTATGTCAAGGAGTGTGTGGTTTGTCAACAGAATAAGGGAGAGCACACATTTCCTGCAGGTTTATTACAGCCCTTGCCCATTCCTGATAGGAAATGGGAAAGTATTTCGATGGACTTCATCACTGGTTTACCACGAGTGCAGGGAAGGGATTACATCTATGTGGTGGTGGACTGCTTGATGAAGTTCGCTCACTTCTTTGCTATTCCGTCCATTTACACAGCAGCACAAGTGGCAGATCTTTTCTTTAGAGAGATATTCAGGTTACATGGGTTGCCCAGATTCATTGTTAGTGATCGGGATAGTAAGTTTATGAGTGTTTTTTGGCAGGAGTTGTTTAGGTTGTGTGGTACAGATCTTACACCTAGCACTAGTTATCATCCGCAGACAGATGGGCAAATAGAGATTGTGAATAAATGGGTGGAGGGATATTTGAGGAACTATGTAACTACACAACAAAAGGCTTGGGTTAGATGGTTACATATGGGAGAGTATTGTTATAACACCACTTATCATATGTCCATCAGGATGACTCCTTTCATGGCACTCTATGGTTATGACGCACCTAGCTTCATGGATTTAGTTTTGGGGGACAGCAGAGTGCCCAAAGCCAAAAACTTATTGCAGGATAGTCAGGACGTCCTGAAAGTGCTCAAGCAGAATATACAGTAGGCCCAGAATCAACAGAAATTGTACGCTGATCAGCACTGAATAGAGCACAGTTTCGAGGTAGGGGATATGGTTTACTTGAGGCTACAACCATATAGACAGTCATCGGTCAAGAAGAGCGGAGCTGAAAAGTTGAAGCCTAGATTTTATGGTCCCTACAGGGTGATTCGCAGAGTGGGCGAAGTCGCCTATGAGCTTGAGCTTCCAGAGGGCAGTTGGGTGCATAATGTGTTTCATGTGTCTAGGCTTAAGAAAGCCATTGGTCAGAGTGTAGTGCCTTCTGCAGATTTACCCCCTTTGGATGAGGAGGGGAAGCTTGTGTTAGTACCCGAGGCTATTCTGGACACCAGAGAGAGGAAGCTTAGAAACAGGATAGTGAAGGAGTATTTGGTCAGATGGAGAGACCTGCCGGAGGAGGATTCTACATGGGAGAGTGAGTAGGTTATTTAGCAGGCTGGACTGAGATTGCTTGAGGACAAGCAATTTCAAGGGGGGCGGACTATAATGTCCCCACTTTAGCAGTTGACCAAGTGTGTGTGCGTTAGCCTTGTTCTACATGGTCCCGAAGGCTAATGAAGGGTTTAAGGGGATCTTGGAGTGTTTTGGCCTAGTCATTTCCAGTTTGGGCCAAAACGAAGTTGATTTACTCAGTTTCAGGCATACTTGCTATTTTTAGTAAGTTAGCAGGACATAGTGGAGGCCAGTTTTGATGTTTGGATTTGATACTCCTCGGTGAGAGATTTCCGACGAGCTATCACTTGCATTATTCAGAGTCCGATTGCTAATACATTTTAATGCCTAAAGTTTTATTAAAGTAACATTTAATTTAATTGTAAAATATTAAAGTGCTACTCTAATATTTATTTTATGGGGATATGTACCCAAGGGAGACATAAGTGAATATTTTAATATATGTTTTATATTGCTCATCTTTTATCCCACATTGCCCATGAGAGTTGAGTGGACCCTTGGAAAAAGAATAAAAGAAAGCGTTTATGGCTTCATTAGACATGTTGAATATGAGAAGAATTGGTATGTGTGAGTTGCAGATCCGTTCTTGGCATTAGAGGACGTCTATCCTCTCTTGTGACATTCTAGACGTCATTCCCCTGGGGTTTGGCCTTTGGAATCCATTGCTATCAGCTTCATAATCAGGCAGATTGGGTGCATTTCCAGCTACAGGCAGATTTGATGTTTGTTCATATCTTCTTCCCTACTTGTCCGATGCTTATGCCATTTTGAGGAGATGATTTTATGAAGATATTGGACCTGTTGAAGACAAATTAATATTGTTGCAACACTATTCACGTGGGTACTATTCACATGGTTACTATTCACGTAGGTACTATTCAAGTGGTTACTATTCACGTGGGTACTATTCACGCAGTTACTATTCACGCGGGTACTATTCATGTCATTGTAGCAGCAAGATTGAAAATGATTGCTAGAGTATTATGTCAATAATGCTGGAATAATTAGTGAGTTGATAATTTGCCATGTATTTGATTTTATTAAATTCTGAAAATAACATCTTATTAGCAGTATTTCAATTTTCAGTTTGCATATTATTGTAGTTTCATTCTTGTCCATATTTTGTGATTTCAATTCCATGTAGAACAAACCAACATTTCATTTCCGGAGCCATAAAGGAATTTAAAACATTAAATAGAGAAATAAGGAGTTGGATGCAAATTGTTTGATAAAATTCCTAGCAGCAATTGGTATTGTTTTTGGGCATTCCGGGGTGTCCATTACATTTTAATTTCATGCACCTGGAAAAATAACAATATCATTAAAAGAATTATTTTCACTAGGCATTAATGTCCTCATTTCAACAAAAATAGTTAATTAACATGCATAAAAAAAGAATATGCATTATCGAAGTAACCTACGTTTGAATTATAGTTGATTTCACTTCAAAAAGATGAAAAAAGTTGTCCAATAAAAAATTATGATATATGTGCACTAGATATTGGTGTAACAAATCTCTGTTTAAAAATTTATAATTTAATCCATTTTCAAAAATAATGTTATGCTTAACCAAAGTAATGTCACTTATTAAAAATATTATTAATTACAAAAAATAAGTTATTAAAACTTATGTAAAAAAATCAGAAATTACTTTTGAAATAAAAAAATATTTATAGTTAACAAATAAAATTTTAAAAAACACTAGTTCATGTTTTCTTAAAATTCTTAATGGTTTAGTTGCTATAGGTGTTAGAAAGTGAAAATTTGGTGAAACGTGTTGATTTTAATGTCCCACTTTGACCAAAATGTAAGACACACTATTGTGAGCTACCTCATATTTAAAAAAAAAATAAAAAAATTAATGATAAGACAAAACCAACTCAATCCTCATCAATTTTTTTTGAAAAATAATAACCCTACTCCTAAGTCAAATGAGTCTTCCTAACTAAGAATCCATTTAATAAGCCTTATACGTTTTGAGACAAGATTGATCAATCAAAAACTAAGTATTGGAAGATATTAGAAGCATCGAATGAAGCAATGAAACACACCATTATCATTGGTTTTTCTCCTCCTCGTTTTTCTTTCAAAGGAATAGGGAAAACACTTTTTAGTCATGCATTGATTGAATCTTCAACTTCGAGTACTTCACAAATTGTAAATTGGGGTTCTACATAGATTTATATGTTAAGATCTAGTACAATTGAGTCATCAAATATATGTGACGTTGTGTAAACCAATTATTTTATAGAACTCCATGAGGACGATTTTTTTTTCACAAGATTATCCACCTTTCATGCATGCTTTTTGTTTGCACACATTTTCTCAATTATATTTTCATATTTTTTTTCATCATATTAGGCTTTGTTATGTAGAACTAAGTTAAAGTCCACACAACCTCCCATGAAAGGGGCAAAGAGAAAACCCCTATGGAGGATGCGAACAAAAGGGGAGGAGGCCCGAGGAGGGAGGAGAACTAACATGATCATTAGTCTGGTGCACCTCCGAACCAAACACTTTCGCCAGAGCTTCATCAACACCCAAGTCGTCCACAAAACCACTTTCCAGATTGATATTGGAATCATTTTTGGCCTCCATTATCACAAGTAGGCGAGAACCTAGTAGGATGTCGATGAGGAGCTTTTCATCATCTTCTTTGAAATCGCCATCTTCATCCTCAAAGTCACCATCATAAGCACTAGAAGTAATGGATCCAGCATTAGTGGTTACCATTTTTATTGTCCTAGCTCTTGCCTTCGCCTTCACATGCATCTCCATTTTATCACACATATAATTACCAATACGTATTATATTCTTTTCTCTTTACATTAAAAAATAGTTTAGAGGAAAAGCTATAAAATTCACAAATAAATCTTTGCATAGAATGATATAAACTACTACCATCAAGATTTTAGGGAAAAAAAGATTGGAATAATTAATAACTTTTAAAGGAAGTGGATTTACCAAAATTATTTGAAGAGAAAGGAGATATATAAAACTAACATATGATAGTGAATAAAATATAAATGTTTGACAAAAAGGTAGTAAAACAGCCTAATGATAAATAATTAGTGTGTTGTATTCTATATTTCAATGTTTATTACATAAATAAATAGAGATCATTTTTTTATGAATAGGTGTATATGATTCTATTAATTAAAAAATATACTCATATTCACAAAAAAAAAGATTAAAATAAATTACAATCATCAAAATTTTAGGGAAAATAAAGATTAGAATAATTAATTTATCATTAAAAGAAAGTGGATTTATCATAATTATTTGAAGAAAAAGGAGATATATAAAACTAACATATGATAGTGAATAAAATATAGATGTTTGACAAAAAAGTATTAAAGCAGTCTAATAATAAATAATTAGTGTGTTGTATTCTATATGTCAATGTTTATAAAATATACCCATATTCACTAAAATAAGAACAATATAAACTACTACCATCAAAATTTTAGGGAAACTAAAGATTAGAATAATTAATATCATTAAAAGGAAGTGGATTTACCAAAATTATTTGAAGAGAAAGGAGATATATAAAACTAACATATGATAGTGAATAAAATATAGATGTTTGACAAAAGGAAGCCTAGCAATAAATAATTAGTGTGTTGTATTCAATATGTCAATGTTTATAAAATATACTAATGTTCACTAAAATAAGATTAATATAAACTACTACCATAAAAAAGGTAGTAAACCAGCCTAACAATAAATAATTAGTGTGTTGTATTGTATATGTCAATGTTTATAGAATATACTCATGTTCACTAAAATAAGATTACTATAAACTACTACCATAAAAAAGATAGTAAAGCAACCTAAAAATAAATAATTAGTGTGTTGTATTCTATATGCCAATGTTTATATTAATATAAACTACTACCATCAAAATTTTAGGGTAAATAAATAAATAATTAGTGTGTTGTAGTCTATATGTCAATGTTTATATTAATATTAACTATTACCATCAAAATAATTAGTGTGTTGTATTCTATATGCCAATGTATGCGGGAAAAGTGGGCTGATAAAACTTAATATATGAAAATATGTAAAAAAACTAGTCCACACACACACACAGGACTTCTTGATGCAAGCTATGGAGTAACATAGAGTTACTCAACTTCCCAAGGAGGGTCCCATGGTTCTCTATCTCACAATGTCCCTCAAACCAACGTTTTTGCTCTCAGATCACTGAGCAAAATGGTTTAGGGATGGCAAATATGAGAACGAGAGATGCTTTTGCTAAATTTAGTATGAAATAGATGTTAAGCTATGTATGATATTAAAAATGCAATAAACTAGATGATAAGATGACGAGGTTAGTTTGAATACTATCCTAACATGGTATATTTAGTCTATGATTGAACTAAAATGATAAAGAAAGTAATCTAAACATGCATATTTAGTCTAATTCCTGATCTAAAAGAGGCTAAATGAGGAGCATAAAGATGATATGAAAAAGCTTGAAAGTATTTGAGCATAAGTATAATGCTTCAAATTTGAAAGATGATTGTTAAGAATGGAGGAATGAGAGCTCTATTTATAGCATAAACAGGGCAATGGATGGTCAAGATTGAATGGTTTAATCAAGGGCCAAGTTTGAAAGTTGGGGATCCATGTGCACAATTGGCACCAATGAAATGGTGACAAATGTCAACATAGGGTTGGGTTGAGAGAAGGGGTTGGAGGTATTGAATGCCTGAGAAGACCTCATAGTTATCTAGAGGCTAAGGGTCAAGTCTAAGTTAGGATTACCCACTGGATTAGGAGTTAATCCAAGGATAAACCTTTGTGCAAATGATTAAGAGATAATCATGGTCAAAGCATTAAAGGCCTGATGAGACCCTTGGGTTGGGTAGAGGTTGAGTCAAAACAAATGTTTTAACCATGTAGGAGGGTTTGAGTTAACCATTAATGGTTATTGGAGACTTTGTGGATTAAGTGGTTGAAGGTTGGAAGCTTTCAAAGGTTATCAAAGACTTTGAGACATTTAGTGGTTGAAGGTTGAAAGCCTTTAATGGTTATCAAAGACTTTGAGGCTTTGAGAAGTGACTTCCCTTTGCTTAGGGATGTGACAAAGTTTAGAGGAGGGTTAGGTTAATTAGAAGTGATTAGAAGATTCTAGAAGGGATTAGAAAGGGGTTTGGGATTTTGCAAGTGGATGGGGGGATAATAGGATTTAAATTGAATTAAATGATTTTATTCAATTTGATTGCAATTTGGAGAAATTAAATAAATTAGATTTATTCAATTTAGGATAACTATTTAATTAAATTTGAATTTAATTAAAAGTGGATAGGGGGGATTTAATTGAATAAAATGATTTATTCATTAAATGGTATAGTGAATTTTAATTTAAATAAATTGAATAATTTATTTAATAAAATAGAAGAATGTGGATAATTTAATTAAATTGGATTTAATCAAATAGAAAAATGAACATAAAATATTCATTTAGGAATGTGGTCATTTTTATACGTCTATAGCCAATGTTTATGTTAATATAAATTACTACCATCAAAATTTTAGGGTAAATAAATAAATAATTAGTGTGTTGTAATCTATATGTCAATGTTTATGTTAATATTAACTAATACCATCAAAATAATTAGTGTGTTGTATTTTATATGTCAATGTTTATGTTAATATAAACTATTACCATCAAAATTTTAGGGTAAATAGAAAAATAATTAGTGTGTTGTATTCCACATGTCAATGTTTATGTTAATAAAAACTACTACCATCAAAATTTTAGGGTGAATAAAAAAAAATTAGTGTGTTGTATTCCATATGTCAATGTTTATGTTAATAAAAACTACTACCATAAAATTTTTAGGGTAAATAAAAAAATAATTAGTGTGTTGTATTCTATATGTCAATGTTTATGTTAATATAAACTACTACCATTAAATTTTAGGGTAAATAAATAAATAATTAGTGTGTTGTATTCTATATGTCAATGTTTATGTTAATATAAATTACTACCATCAAAATAATTAGTGTGTTGAATAAACTACTACCATCAAAATCATTAGTGTGTTGTATAAACTACTACCATCAAAATAATTAGTGTGTTGTATAAACTACTAGCATCAAAATAATTAGTGTGTTATGTAAACTACTACCATCAAAATAATTAGTGTGTTGTATAAACCACTACCATCAAAATAATCAGTGTGTTGTATTCTATATGTCAATGTTTATAAAATATACTCATATTCACTAAAATAAGATTAATATAAATTACTACCATCAAAATTTTAGGGAAAATAAATAAATAATTACTAAAGCAGCCTAACAATAAATAATTAGTGTGTTGTATTCTATATGCCAATGCTTATGTCACTGTTTATAAAATATACTCATATTCACTAAAATAAGATTAATATAAACTACTACCATAATAAAGGTAGTGAAGCAACCTAACAATAAATAATTAATGTGTTGTATTCTATATGTCAATGTTTATAAAATATACTCATATTCACTAAAATAAGATTAATATAAACTACTACCATCAAAAATTTAGGGAAAATAAATATTAGAATAATTAATATAATTAAAATGAAGTGGATTTACAAATGAAGAGAAAGGAGATATATAAAACTAAAATATGATAGTGAATAAAATATAGATGTTTGACAAAAAGGTAGTAAAGGAGCCTAATGATAAATAATTAATGTGTTGTATTCTATATGTCAATGTTTATTACATAAATAAAGAGATCATTTTTTTTATGAATAGGTGTATCTGATTCTATTAATTATAAAATATACTCATTCTAAAAATAAAGTAGGATACAAGGTCACTCCCCAGAGTCACATGGGCAGTGCCTGGAAAGTAAAAAAATACCAATAACAATAATAGCCACTAGCTAGTAAGAGAAACATCAATTGGAGGTGGAGGGGGGTCTCAATCATTCGATTTACACCTTACATCACCCCTCGTCTCTCTTATCTTCTTCCCTTTCCCCACCTCTATCTTGATTCTGCACTAGAGAAATAACCAAAGCCAACTTAGGGAGCCACTTTGAAGACTCTGGCCAACCATTAAACAATCAGTGGACGACCAACCGCTATACAACTTAGATTTTAAAATCTCCATCAAAATTATTCATCATTGCTTATCCATTCTATATACATCTATTCACTTTACATTTACTTTTGTAAAATAATATTTAATTAAAAAATACATATATTCGCTTGTTTTTATTTAGGAGATTTAATTTTATTTTTCTTTATTATAACATAATAATAATCTTAAAGAAAACTAACAAATTTTTCATTTTTTCTTTATGTTTAATTAATGTCGAGAGAAGAATGACAATGAAGTGGTGGAGTGCAATGACATGAGTGGGTTAAAACAATAAAACTCTTACCTTAGATATTAATTTTGACAACCATTTACTTGTCAAAATACTAATATTTAATAATAGACATAATATTCAAATTAAGTGGTTGAAGACTTGAAGCCTTTAATGGTTATCAAAGACTTTAAGGGTTTGAGAAGTGACTTCCCTTTGTTTAGGGATGTGACAAAGTTTAGAAGATGGGTTAGGTTAATTTAGAAGTGATTAGAAGGGTCTAGAAGAAATTTAGGAATAGGGTTTAGAATGCAAGTGGGAGATGTAGGAAAATGCAAGTGGATGGAGGGATAATAGGATTTAATTGAAATAAAGTTAATTTAATTCAATTTGGTTGCAATTTGGGGAAATTAAATAAATTAAATTTATTCCATTTACGATAACTTATTTAATTAAATTTGAATTTAATTAAAAGTGGATAGAAGGGATTTAATTGAATAAAATGATTTATTCATTAAATGGGTATAGTGAATTTAATTTAAATAAATTGAGTAATTTGCTTAATTTAAATAGAAGAATGTGGGTGATTCCATTAAATTGGATTTAATTAAATAGAGGAATGAACATAAAATATTCATTTGGGAATATGGTCATTTTTATACATCTACAGATATATTTAATTGGAATGTTGAACACATTTATAAAATATCACTTTGCCAAGAAGTTGCATATTTCTATTTGCCCAATCTTAATGAGCATAATTTTAATTTATTCTGTCAATTTGATGCATGTCGAAGTTACACAAATTTTTGCAACTCTTTAAAATCTTGGTCATTGTGTTTCTCTTTATAATATGTGCATATAAAAAAAATCGATTTTCTTTTTCTTTTTATTTATCACATATTCATTATGTCTCTTTTTCTACAAGTTCAACTTCTATAAAACAATTTTATTTTATTTTTTCTATATCATTCCATGCTTCAAAATTTCTATAGCTTGCAAATTTGACTTGTGAAAAAAAGAGACAATGTTGTGTTCATTGCATACATTGTTATATTTTCAAAAATAGAATAAATAAATTTTTTTGTTATGACCTATTCTTTGATATCAATTGAATGATACACTTAATTTTTTTTTCCTGAAATATATAAATTTGAAATGTCAATTCTCAATATGAAATGATTCATTTGCAATATCATATACACATATGTAAAACAATAAATATATTCAAATAAAAGTAGACATAATCATAATAACAAATCTCACACACTCACATAAATACTGATCTAATATAACTTAAACATATATTTTTTTATAAAAGCACAATATTTTACATTACAATTTTACTCTCTCTCTCTCTCTCTCTCTCTCTCCCTCCTCCCATGATATCTCCTTCTCTCATTCCCTCCATATCCCCCTCCCTATCTCTTGATATTTATCTCTCTTGCTTTCTCTTCTCATATATCTCCATCTCCCCCTCTTTATCTCCCCCTCTCCCCCTCTCCATCTCTATTTGTCTCTTTATCTTTCTCTCCCTCCCCTTTATATTATCTCTCTCTATCACTCTATCTCACCATCTGTCTCTCTCTATATCTCCCTTTTCCTCTTCCTCAACATATCTTTATCTCTCCTCTATCTCCCCATCTCTCTCTGTCTTTATCTCTCCCTTTGCCTCTCTATCTCTCTATCTATTTATCTACTTCTTCTTCTCTCTCTCTATCTTCCTCTCTCCTTGTCTATCTCTACACTTTTATCCCTCTCTCTCTCTCTCCACATGCCTCTATATCTATATCTATTTTCCTCTTTAACTCTACCTCTCCATATTTATTGTTCCATCTCTCTCTCTCTCTCTCTCTCTCTCTCCTTGATCCCTATCTCCTTACCCCTCTCTCTCTCTCTCTCTCTCTCTCTCTCTCTCTCTCTCTCCTTAGAGTAAACATAAGCTAATATTGTAGGAATGGAGCTTGACTATCACACTAATTGAAAGGTTTGTACACATGGCCAATTCGAAACTATCACTTCTCCATAAAGATTTTTGTTACATAAACAACATCACTTGTTATATGGATAAAACATAAACGTTTAAAATGCTCAATTATCTCATTTAGGAATGTTATCATAACTTTCCCTTCTAATTGGATTTTTCAAAAATGCTCCCGCCTATTTCTTCCTCCCGTTCCCCTGCAACTGCTCTTCCTGACGTCTTGGATCTGGTTGTTGCCGATGTTGGTCATGTAGGTCCCTCTTGGGCGTTAGTGACTATTGGTGGCCCTCGCCCCGATGTTGCTCGGGTTTCGCAGGTTCCATTTTCTAATTTTCGCAAAGGGGATGGAAGAGGGTTTATCCCTGTCTCCTGTGCTGCCTCTATCAATGTGAATAAGGATTTTGATCGGGAAATAGAGAACAATGTGAAGGTTTTTACGAAGCATAGTGCTATCTTTAGATTCAAGGGAATTTGGCCCAACCTCCTGGAGCTGCATAAAGGGATCTCTCATCACTGGGATCCTCTCATTTCTGGTACAGTTCACATATACCCTATGGCTAAAGGTTTCTTTGTTGCTAAATTTGAGAATGCTACTGATAGAAGAAAAAAATATGTGTGAAAGCTTTTTCCTTTGAGAAAGATTTTATGCTGCTTTTGGCCAAACCATGGCAATCTGATTTTAATCCCCTCTCTGAGAAGTTCAACAAAATTCTGGTTTGGATTCGGCTTCCTTACCTTCCTCTCCATTTATGCGCTGATTCTCTCTTTGAGGATATAGGTGATACTATTGGGAGTTTCATTTTGGTGGATAATGAATCTTTTGGGCTTTATCATACCACTTTTGCTCGCAATCTAGTGGAGCTATATGTGTCTAAGGAACTACTAGCTAAGATTTCCATTAATTCCTCTTTTGGCAGCTGGGTCCAAACTTTGGATTATGAAGGTATTCCTTTTAGGTGTTGTAGATTCTTTAAAACCAGCCATGCGGCTAGGAATTGTGGGCTTGAGAAGGAAAATTTTGTGGCCTCATGGTGGTCAGGGGCATCTTACCAGCACTACATAGTAAAGAAATATTTGGACTCTTCTAAAGAGTCAATGGATGCTAGTGTTTCTACTTTGGCCGGTTCGACTTCCTTAATGGCGAAGAAAGATTATTCAGATGCCACAAAGGATGTTTCTGTGATTAAAGATGTTGTTGTCTCTTCTGTTGAAAATGGTTTGTCGTCTCTTACCTCGCCAGCTGCTTCACCATGTGTTGACACAATTGTTGCCCCATCTGCTAGATGCGGTCCTGTGTTCGTGACGGTTGTTACTCCCTCTACTAATGCTCTTTCTTCCAATATAGATAGATCGGTGCTGGGCTCTTCGGATTGGTCTGTTGCGACAGCTAAAGTTGAAGAAGGATGAATTACTATAAAGGGGAAGCATTCAAAGACGTCCAAGCCTTCTTTTGATATGACTCTTTGTTCTCACAAGGCCAGTTGTAAATCTTGAGGGCCCTTGTAGTTGGTTGTTTGGGCTGGTTCTTTTGGCCCTGTCTTTGGTTGGGTAGCTTGCCGTCTTTCGGGGTAGATTGTTTTTGTTGTTGTGGCTCTCTCCTCTTTGTTGAGCAGTCAAGTTCTATCCCTTATTTGATTTGTAAAGGGTTTCAGGTCCCTTCAAAACCTATTTTTCACGTAATAAAAAATATCACTTGTTAAATGGCCTATCAACTGGCCTCATTTACTACATAAATGTATGCAAAAATTAGACCAATTTTTTTCCTAATTAACCTTCCCACCACTTCGACATGCCCATTGCACACCAAGGTGCGATTGCTAATATTTTTTTTTTAATATATGAAATAACCCAACAATGTAGTGGAGCTACCCAACCACATTCTATTGGATGTTCATATTTTCCACGATTTCTTTTTCTCCGCTTTAAGCATAATTGCTGGCTTGACCTTAACGTTACCTCGCCTTTTCCAGATAAAATATATTATTACAGAAGTGAACATATCCGTCGAACGTCCAATCTCTTAACAGTCTACTTTCTCTAAACCAAAATTATTGCCGACCATTTTGTCCCACCTTTTCTGCTCTGTTAATATTCACGAAAACCATGATTGATTTTTTTGAGTGAATTTAAAGGCCAACAACATAGAAATGGGAAATAATGGTGCACCACCATATATGCTCTTCGCTCACTCTGCTAATTATGTTTCATAATTGTGATGAGTGCATTGCTGATGGCGGAGATACTCTTTCCTTGGGTGCCTTGGTGACAGGAAATCGGATGATAATTTCAAAGAATGGAACGTTTGAATTGGGATTCTTCAACCCAAATGGAACCAATAACTGGTACAATAGGTGTTTTATCTTAAAAATTTTATTGTTTCTCAAAAGGAGTATAGGTGTATACTTTTTTATTTAGGAAAATCAGTGGTGACTGATTCATTCATTGTTTGGCTGCTTTGAACAAAATCAATAAATTCATCATCTATGGAATATATGTCAACATCTTGCATGTCATTTTGTGACAACATTGTTGTAAACCTCCTAAAACCACTCTTTGTAAAAATTGGGCAATGCAAATTCCTATCCATGCATTTTGCAACAAATATATGTTGCTTTACACTGCAAATAAACATTCAAAACACATAATGTTTAGTAAGAAGATTGTGTTGATAGAAATATGTTGCACAATAAATAATTACATACGTAGGTTGTGCCAATTGTGTCTTTCTATGTATCTATTATCAAAAAATTATTGTCTTACATTAAGCTAGCAACCTAGAATGTCACTCTATGAGTTTATTATCAAAAAATTACAATAGTCTTGAACAAGAAAAGTTTTTGATTACGGTTAAAGAAGGTTTTGAAGGGACTCAAAACCCTTTACAAAAAGATTTCAAAAGATGTATCATAGAAAGCCCAACATAAAACAGACCAACCAAAAAACACCAAAGGGCTGAGAGACAACAGATACAACAAAAAGACACTCCAACCCAACCAGACAACAAAAAGCCAGTAGACCACCAACAAAGAAACAAAAACACAAACAAAGAACTTAACTTAGATTCTTCAGCGTATCAACAACTTCAGGCTCGAGCTGATGCATCTTTTTAGCAACATCCTTCAGGTCCATGATGTCCTGAGGCACACCTGAGACTTTCTTATTCATACTTTCTCTTGTGCATTTTCCAAGGGGACTCGTATCATCAAGCCCAACAACGTTATCTTTGTCTAAATCTACAACATTCTTCTCCATATGAATCTTTTCCAATTTAGCTACCATAGTGAACATATTCTCCACAGTAGCTTTGACAAAGCTATGGCTACTCTCTATGATTTTATGGAGATTGGACTCACACTTGCTAAGCCTCTCCTTAGTTTCATTGAATTTATTGTCATAAATCTCCTTATTTTTCTGGGTAGCTTCCATAATTTTGGCCAAACGGTCAGCCATAACCTTTTTATCACTCTCAATCCAGAGAGCACCAACTGCAGAACCTTCAAGAACCTCCTTCCCAGTGTCCGTAGCTTGACATCACCAACCATCTGCATCTTATCCCCTGCATCCAAATTGACCTGAACAACATCCAACTTGGAGGAGAGAGACCGTTGTTTGAGATTGATATTTTCGATTTCAAAAAAGACCCACCTGAAAAGCCGAAAGACCTCCAACGAACTATTCTTGGTAATGTTCAGAACATCAAACGAGATTTCCTGTTTAGGGTAAAAGTCTTGGGAAATAAAATTTATAGTCCTGGGAATTGCGTCCTGTACCGTGAGATGAGGAAGAAGCCTCAGTCTGTGGTGCCTGAATAGGGGAATCCTTCTCATGGGAGCTATCTGATACAAAAAAGTAGCCTTTTTACCCCTCATCTTCAGTCATTTACTAGATCCCTTGCCACCAATATCAGGGGACTTAACATCCTTACTAGTACCAAAGGCGACCAACTTAAGCTCTTTTTTAGCCTTTTTGTTAGGATGGGGGGAAATTCCCATCATCATTATCAGTCTCCCAACCCTTAGAATCTGACTCCTCACTATCAGCCACATCTTCTGCAGAAATGGAAGGGGGCTTACTAGGACTCTTAGAAGCCCTATCTTTGAGGTGCTCATAGATGAGAACAATTAACCCTTGGTGCAGCACTGGGTAAATGTGAGGGTTCTCCTTATAATCAGAAATACTGAAACTCAAAGAAGACAACAAATAGAATGGGAAAGAAATTTTATCATTGTGGCAAAAAATAGTTCAGCAACACAAAATGATACCCGTAAATTTTAGTGAACCTCACGTCTAGGGTAAAGAACTCCATAATCTCCCTCAAAAGCTCCCTCCAAATCAACTTAATCTGATGAGGTTCGAAGTGGGTTTTATTTACCTTGACCAACTTGGCTTTCTCCTTGTCGTTCTTCGGGAATTTCTTGATGGCAACATCTGAAATCTTCTTGTCTTTGTAGAATTTGATCCCCTCCAGGGATAGTCCTAACACTTCCGCAATAAACCCCTCATCAATAACTGTAAGCCTACCAAACAAGTTCACTTTACCATTATTTCATCCCTTAACAAACTACTTAGTGATATTCTGATTGTGTCCATGCAAATTCTCTAGGAAGGGCGTAACTCCCCCTTGTTGTAGATGATGCCAAATAGTAGCATTCTTCCTCCAAGTATCACAACTAGGTGGCTCCACTCTGAGTCTCTTACCCCCCATAGTGTCAAGCTTAAAAAAATTCACAGAGAGTTCGATAGAAATAGAGAAACTAACAAAAGACCCAGCGCTAGCTTCCCAAGCAAGAACCACCCATAAAACATGTGAAGGCATCTAACAATAATGAGAAAGGAAGACGCTTAGATAGAGAGCCAACCAAGTAATAATAGCAATTTTAATTACCCTCATCATCAAGATTAGTAGATGTCACATCAAATCTGCCATTTGTCCAATCATACATTAGAAGGGATTTGACCTCAGCATCCAGTGTGTCCTCATTATACCATATCTTTCTCCTCTCAACCTTAACCCCCATGTTAGAAAAATAATCAACCAAAAAATCCACTTCCCTATAAGCATGGGAAATAAAGAATTTATCAAAGGTTCTAATAATACTAATATAAGCTTTGATTAAATTCTCAATAGTCCATGAGGCTCTACTTCTCCCTTTTAGGCACTGAATTATATTATTCGAATCACCCTCAATCCAAACCTTCCTACAATTTAATTTTCTAGCAATTTGCAACATTTGAAGAGCTCCCATGGCTTTAGCTAGGTGGTTAGTCTGGCTACCCATGGGGAGTACCACCACTATAATACACCTACCATTCTTATCTCTTAACACTCCCCCACACCTAGGCGGCCCTAGATTGCCCTTAGTTGCCCCATCAAAGTTAATCTTGACCCAACCTGAAGGAGGAAAGCTCCACACCAATCCAACTCTAGACTGTTTAATCTGTCCACTTGGTTTAGAAATATCAGCAAAATCCTACACTCCTTAGAGACAACAATATCATAATCTCTTCTCAGAACAAAAGGCAATTTGGAAGCAGCACTAGCCACTAAATTGATGTTCTCAACAATTGCCCTACAAATCTTTTCAGCAACCACCTTGGGGGGAATCTTGAACAAGAAAAGTTGTGTTCATATTTGAATCCTTAAAAACACTTAAAAACTCACAAGATTCTCTATAGGACCTGGACAAAAATAAATAGACATTGATAAAAAAGAAACATTATATTGCCTTAAACAAGATGCAAGACAACTTATAAGGAATATTGTTATAGATCATTGTAGATCCATCATTATAAGGAGTATTGTTGTAGTCAATGAATTGCTCCCACTCTATCTCTTCCTCATCTAGTAGAATCCCATTGGGCAATGGTTTCTCTTGATCAAAGTTAAACATATCCTAGTCTAATTGAGCACTTGAGGTTGTGCAATGAACTAAAAAGCAATAATCTGTTCACATATTGCATTTCCTATATTATGTAGTGTAAATTCTTGTATTCACTAGAGGGAATCAAAAGACTTGTCCAAATTGGAACAATGCTTGGAAGATCCTGCAATGATTGAATTATATAGACCATGGCTTCATGAACATGCCAACTTTTCAGAAATAAGGGGTGTCTTGTAGAAAACCCAACCCTTTTCTTGCTTCAAGATGAAGAAACAAATAACATATCCATTACTTATCATTATTATATGTATTGACCTGGAATGTTTCTAGTTTTTACATATCCAATTTTGTTTTGTTTTGTGGGCTAGTATATACAACTCAAATATATAAATTAAAGCATTCTTTTTAAGAAGCCTCAACCTCTAACCCAATTCTATATACTCGAGAATCTCTTAATCAAGTATTATCTCTAATAAGCCACATTTTCTGGCCCTTTTATTCTTAGAAAATTAGACCTTTGGAGGGTTCTTCATGGTCATCTAGCATCCATTGTCCTTTTAGAGGGAAAAAATGGGTTTTCGATTAATTTTTTGGAGTGGTACATAAAATAGAGAAGATCTTCTATACAAATGGTAGGGCTATATTTATTAATCTCAAATTTGAAAGTGGGAGCGGCTTGCTTCCCTCTCCTTGTGAGGGGATTTGGTTGTTAGGCTTGGGAGTATTGGAGGGGGTTATAGGTGGATGATTCCATTTTTTGAGTATGTTGGTGTCATTCAATCAGCTCTCCACATTCACCAATAATTAACTGGTAGTTCACTGAGGTCCCGAAGAGAACATTAGAAGAGAGCTCTCTCTATATAATAGTTTTTGCTGCTAAGAATTCTTTGATGACTATTTGTGGAAAAAAGATTCCAAATATGGTATTGTTGCTTTGTTAGCTTATTCACTATATAGTTTAAATAAGTTGAACGTTCACTAATTGGTGAAGTTTGGCCATGAATACAAGTGTTGGTGAGGAATTTCAATTGTGCAGTTCAAAAAAATATACCTCTTCAGGTGCATTTGCTTTAAATTATAAAATTAATAATCAAATGGGTTTGGTCCCTCTATTGAAAGCTAAACTTTTATCCATTGTTCAATGTTGGTTAGATCTACTATTAATGTATTTTATTCCTATAACATCCGGTGTTTTAAACCAAATGATTAAGAGATAATGAAGTTTAGTAAGCATACAACCAAGATAGTGAATTTAAAACACACAAATTTACTCTTTATTCATATTTGTAGGGTCACATGTATTTATTTGTGCGATATGTTTGTTTCTATTCTAATATATTTGGATATGAGAAAAAGGTACACTCTAAAAATGTAATGCTATATTTATCCTTTTTGGGAAGCACATAAAGTCATGGCTTAAAGGACTAGAATGAAAGGAATTTTTATATTAGAATTTTGAGATTCAACTTCTACCACTATTGAATTGTCAAATAAGTTTCTTTTGTTTAATACCTAGAAAAATGTTTTAGAATTTTCTCATATTCAATCCTAATTACTTATTAATATTTTTGAATGACAAGATAATCTCTAGTCAACTTTTCTTTTTTCTTGTATTTTCCATAGATATACCCTATTATCATTTTATTTCTTCTTCTAATCGAAGTTCTTATTCATGTCATTTGTTTTCTAAGGATTATAATAAGTGTATGTGATATTTGTCTTATGTTTTATTATCTCTTACACATGTTTCTTTTGAGATATTCATGAGTAACCATAGTTACTAGGAGACTCCATTATAAGAATTAGGATTGTCTCTATCCTTGTACCCACAATTTTGGTGACTGCATTTCTATATAATATAGTTGTCTTCTTATTCATCTACTCTCATACACTAATGTAATTGGCGTATTATTCCCATATGGATACCCAAATCCCCGTCTTTTGGTAACTATGTGAGCAACATAATACTATTCGTATTAGATTGCTATTGCATTGCCAAGTCCCTTGCCACAAAGTTTGGTTCAGGCTTTGAAGAAATAAGTAATATTTTATATGCAGGCTATTCTATAGATGAATCTTTAAATGATGGATATGCAGGTGGCTATAGGAGGCTGTATGATAGGATATGGTTTACAAGGAAATAAACCCTACATGGTAGCTTTGGACAGGAGGATTGCATCATTATGAAAATTATACAATAATGTCATGAGATCATATGTATTTTGTTGGAACATGTTCTTTAGGTGGAGAAGTAGTTACATCCCATGGGAGGTGTATATATGCTTTTCCCATGTATAAAAATTATACTAAAACATGTGACAGCTAGTGGCCATTCATGCATTCCTAAACTGATTCGATGGCAAATTCAAAAATGCATGTTGCAAACTATTCTGAGATATTTTTTCAAACCTAAAAAATATGATATAATTTCCTGAACATGTTCTGCATTTGTATTACCAGTTAACAACCCCATTTTCTAGCTTTACCTACGCTTCAACTACTGAACCAATCTACCACAAATCAGTCCCTAAATGATATATAAAGTACATGTTCACTTTGTATCGCCTAAACAATTTTTTCTATTTTTTTAGGTGTTTCTTGTACAAAGGATACAAATTGGTTTTTAACTTGCCACATGTACTTGTTTGGGAGCGTAGAAACCCTACTTTACAAATTTTATTCTTTCTTTATCAGCTGTCAATCCCATTGTCTAAAAAGATTATTGCCTTATTTGCAATCAATTTCGGAAAATTTTGCAATCATGTCAACCTCTGTGATGTCTTTTCTTTGAAGTATCACTACTCTGATGTGCTAGAATAGCATAGGGTTATAGGAGATTGAACTTCTAGCGATGGAGTTGACTGAGTAAGATTCCACTACTATTGATTCATATCATTCTCTACCCCTATTTTAGTGCCTAGATATGTATTTTATTTTTCTTTGAACCAAAGGTCGACCCCTTTAGGATTAAAACATTTATCTCCTTGAACTCTTAGAAAGATTGCTAAGTGTTCAAAAAACAAACTTAGCCAAATTGCATATTTTGTGGTGTTTTGTTGCCAATGGAAAGCGCAATTTTGAGATTGGAAAGTAAACATTTAATTTCTCTCTCAACTAAATTTTATGGGTTTATAAATGCAATCTAGTGCTTTTGTTGTATTCATGAACAACTAGCAGTAAATAAGGTTAGACAATACTGGCAACAAATTTACGAAATGGATTTTAAAAATCAATTAAAGCAAGCAGGTTAAATTGATATGAAGCGCACAAGAAGATCACATAGCTCTAAAAAAATACAATATTACTGCTACATGAGAAGGAAAAACAAAAAGCAAATTAGTATCATTTTAACAAAGCACCCACATAAATAACAAAATTCTATACGAACATAGGAACCATTTTTTGAATGTCTAAATATTGAAATTTTATTTAAAACTTGAGATAGATTCATAATCTAAAAGTTTGACAATTCAAAAACTTATAAAATAGATCTAAAAACTGCAACATGCATAAGCTACAATACCTGTGTTTGTAGCTGCTCTTCTTTCTGGCTTTTTTACTTTGTGCAACATCCGTCAAGCGTATGAGTTTTCCCTCTAAATTTTTGGCGTGGTTCATCTCTTTTTTAGTGGGAATGAAACTCAGATGATTGCCAAGTGACAAATAATATTTCTAAACTGGTGGGGCAATTTCTAGCCCCACCCCATTTTCATCGATCAAATATAAAGACCTAAGAAATAGAAGATTCTATTTTTTAAAAGAAGATTCCAAATAATTTTTACCCAAAAAAAATAAAATTTCATCAAACCACCTCTTCTTTCCAAATAGACATTATCGTGTTTCATTTTCTGTATGTAAATTATTTGTTGACCTATTAAAAGCGCAATTAATAGACATTGTCGTGCATTGACATGAATAGATCAAATGCGTGTAGGTTCATCTTTTTCGTTCCACGCTCACGTGGTTTCAGTCTCTGTTCAAATTCAGAAAAAACGTTTCTGATCTTTCTTTACGATTTAATGTAGCCCTAAGCTACTCCTATATATTCCGATCAACCCAAAAATATGAGCACCAACAATATGGAAATGGGAAGTAATTGTGCATTAGAGTATTTGCTCTTCGTTCTTACTGTGCTAATTATATTTCACAACTGTCACGAGTGCACTGCTGATGGGGAGATACTCTCTCTTTGCAGGGTGCCTCGCTAACACGAAATCAGACAATAATTTCAAAGAACGGAACGTTTGAATTGGGATATTTTTAGCCCAAATGGAACCAGTAATTGGTACATTGGCATCTGGTATGGCAAAGTGGCAGAAAAGACGGTTGTTTGGGTGGCTAACAGATAGAGACCCGCAAAGAAGAGGCCCGGCGTTTTGAAGTTGTCAAGACAAGGTAGACTGGATCTGATTGACGCAGAGGGTGCACCTCTTTGGTCTGTGAACGTGTCGAACAAGGTTTCGCGGGCTGTGATATTAGATTCTGGCAATTTTGTAGTGCTGAGCGATGACAATAAATCTGAGATCTCTTGGCAGAGCTTCGATCATCCGGCTGATACCTGGTTGCCTGGGATGAAGATAGGTGGAAAGATAAAGCTTGTGTGTTGGAATAATTCATTGGATCCAGCTCCTGGCCGTTTTTCTCTTCAAAACGATCCTTCAGACCAGACAGTTTGTGCTAAGATGGGACAATTCTGTACAGTATTGGGAGAGCGGAGTTTGGGACGGCAAAATATTTAGTGAAATTCCGGAAATGTGATTGCCACCCTTATACAATTTCAGCGTTGAACATATTAGCTCTGGTTTGTCTATCACTTATACACCGATACCTCCTAACAGTGCGCTCTCACGTTTCGTCATACACCAATCTGGACAATATCGACTATATGTTTTGCTTGATCCCAATAAATGGAATATGATCTGGTCTGAGCCCAGAGATCAATGTACGGTATATAATATCTGTGGCGCTTACGGAAGCTGCAACTCCAACAATGTTCAGTTCTATAGCTGCGTGGAAGGCTTCATCCCCAGAAACAATCGCTCCTGGAGTTTGCAAGATTGGTCCTCAACTGGCTGTGTTCGACAGAGCCCTTGAATTGCGATGCCAAAATTGGCAGCACCGATGGGTTCATCGATTCCAGCGCAACGTTGCCTGATGAGCCCGATTTTTCCAAATACCCTGCAACGACACAGCAAGATTGCGAGAAAGCTTGCCTCCACAATTGCTCCTGTACTGCATTCAGTTTCAATCCGCCTTCAGGGCCATGTCAAATCTGGTCTGAGGATTTGCCAAGCATGCACAAGTCTCCATCAGAAAGCAACTCAAATGTCTTTGTTCGAGTAGCTGTCTCTGCACTTCCACCATCCTTCTCTAAACGCAGAACAAACGTAAGTATTGTGGGCGTAGTGCTTGGTGCTCTCGCAATTGCTCTGTGTATCTATTCATTTCTAACGTGGCGGAGGCATCGGGTACAATCCATGCAAATGCGTGCAGATTCCTCCAACTCCTTTATTAGAGTGTTTAATTATAGGGAGTTGAAGATTGCAACGAGGAATTTCAGGTCTCAGCTGGGGAGCGGAGGATTTGGCTCAGTGTTCAAAGGATCTCTAACAGATGGCACGCTTGTAGCCGTAAAGAAATTGGAGGATTCAAGACAAAACGAGAAGCAATTCCGAGCGGAAATCAGTTCTCTAGGAAACATACAACATGTAAATTTGGTCAGGCTTAGAGGATTTTGTGCAGAAAGATCAGAAAGGCTACTGGTTTACGAGTTCACGCCCAACGGCTCTCTGAATTCCTTACTCTTCACTGGCAACTCCAAAAATAAACGAAAGTTACTCGACTGGAAGACCTGATTTGAGATCGCGCTAGGCACTGCAAGAGGGTTACTTTAGCTCCACGAAGAATGCAGAGAGCGCATCATTCACAACGATGTTAAGCCCGAAAACATTCTCCTGGACAGCGAGTTTTCCCCTAAGCTCGCCGATTTTTGGATGGCAAAGCTTTTGGGCAGAGATTTCAGCCGCGTTCTGACCTCTACGAGAGGAACGAGAGGTTATTTGGCTCCAGAGTGGCTCTCTGGTCTACCCATTGTGGAAATTCTATTGTAGTTACTGATTATTAATCTCTTATATCATACGTATTATTTGCTTCTCAACAAATATTGAAAAATAACACAACTACAACTCCACAAAACACATAAAATATTCAACACAGTGAACACGATATTTTCGAACAAATTGTACCTGGAAAAACCCCAAAGGGAAAACCAATACTGCAAATGAGAAATATATTAAACTTCAGCAAATTAAGAGATACAAAATTCCTTGCCTCTCACTGGCAGAACCCTGACAATCTCCCAATTCCTCCTGCTAATATTCCTCCACTGCTATCTCCCAACGCTATCACTACGCCTCTTGCTAACACTGTAAGACTGTTTGCTATTACTGCAATCACATTTGCTAACACTGCAAATGCTCTCCAAGATGTGTTTTCCAAATGCCCCTAGACCTCCTTTTATACTACCCTCGTTGATAAACCAACGGTCGAGATTGATTCTCAATCAACGGTTGAGATTAAAACAACCCAACAACCAATAACAAAATTGGTTTCTAGTTGCTTCCAAAAGTGGTCAATTAATTAACAAATAATTGTCCCTACTCTAACTAATTAGTTAGTAAAATAATTATTTACTAATTAATCACATCTGGACAAACAACTGTCCAAAGCTAACAAACTAACACTCCCTCTTAGCGAGGAAGCTGTTCTGCATGACACCCAACTTCTCTCTGAAGAAGATGAATTTCGCCTTCCCCAATGCCTTTGTTAGAATGTCTGCTACTTGCTGATTTGTAGGTATAAATTGTAGCTGAACAATCCCTCGCTGTACACAATCCCTGATGAAGTGATACCTGATGTCTATATGTTTCGACCTATCATGAAACACTGGATTCTCAGTCAACTTGATGCAACTCTGATTGTCGCAATGTATCATTGTAGTCTTAACCTTCTGACCAAACAAGGCTACTAGCAACTTTCGAAGCCATATAGCTTCACATGTCGCCATGCTAGCTGCTATGTATTCTGACTCTGTAGAACTCAGAGCCACAGACTTCTGCTTCCTACTGAACCAAGAGACAACCCCTGATCCCAAACTGAAACAACACCCTGAAGTGCTTCTCTTGTCCATTGTACTACCTGCCCAATCTGCATCAGTATAGCCCATCAACCTGATTCCTTCACCTCGAGAATATCTAATCCCATACTCGATTGTACCTCACAAATAATGCAGCACATGCTTTGCCGCTATCCAATGCACTCTCTTTGGCTCTACCATGAACTGACTAAGAGTGTTGACTGCAAAAGCTATATCTGGCCTAGTGTTGACCAAATACATGAGAGAACCAATTAACTGCCTATATAAGGTGGGATCTACATCCTTCTCCTTGGATGTGTCTACCTTCCTCCAATTTGTGATCATGGGTGTAGACATGGCTTTGCAATCCTCCATCCTGAATCTCTTCAAGATTTCAAAGCAATATTTCCCTTGTCCAAGGAAAATCTCTCCATCTGTCTGCCATACCTCCATGCCTAGAAAGTAGTGCATAAGTCCCAAATCCTTCATCTCGAACTCTGTTGCAAGGTATTGCACTCTTCTATGAGCCCCAATGAACCTGTTAAAAACAAGTCATCCACATATAGAACAAGAATGAGTATCTCACCCCCAACTACCAAGTAGTAGAGATTAGCATCCGCCTCACTCTTCATGAAGCCCATTTCCTGCAAGTAACTATCAATGCGCTCATACCATGCCCTGGGAGCCTGCTTGAGTCCGTACAAAGCTTTCTTCAATCTACACACGTGGATCTCTTTGTTGTGTGCTACAAAGCCTTCTGGTTGTTCTATGTATACCTCCTCTTTCAATTCTCCATTAAGGAATGTTGTCTTGACATCCATTTGATGGATCTGCCATCCCATCTGCGCTGAAAGTGAGATCACGGCTCGTATAGAAGTATACCTAGCCACTGGAGCAAATGTCTCCTCATAGTCTATTCCCTCCTTCTGAGAGAACCCTTTGGCCACAAACCTTGCCTTGTATTTCTTGATGCTACCATCTGCACCATGCTTGATCTTATAGATCCAACGTGATCCAACCACTGCCCTATCTGTTGGTCTAGGCACTACCTCCCACACATCATTCTGCATTATTGAGGTATATTCCTCAACCATCGCATCTCGCCACACTTGATGTTGTGCAGCCTCCTAATAACTAGAAGGCTCACTATCTACCAATTGACTAACTAATGCCACATAGTCATTGAACTTAGCTGGTTGTCTCCTTTCTCTTGTACTCCTCCTAGGAGCTCCCACTAACTCCTGAGTATCTCTTTGTTGAACCTCATGATTCCTGCTGCCAACTGTAGAGGATGAAACATCAACCTCCATGTCCTTTTGATGCATCTCTTCTTGCACCTGATGCTCTATACTCTGTGAACACTCTCCCTTTGAGCCATTGCTAGTACTAGTAACTGTACTTGAGCTTTATTGCCCTTGACTTGATTGAGTGATTCTTGGAGCTTCAGTTGACTGTTCACTCTGATCATCTGCTGGCAAATCTCTGGACCTTCTAAATGCCTTGTCCTCCATGAACTTGACATCACGTCAAACAATAATCAGCTTGGTCCCTGGAATGAAAATTCGATATGCCTTTGAGGTTTCACTGTACCCCACAAAGTACCCCCTCTCTGTAGTTTGATCTAACTTGGTACGTGTATCACCTGGAACATGGCAATATGCCAAACTTCCAAATATCCTAAAGTGACTGACATCTGGCTTCTTCCCTGTGAAAGCCTCTTCTGGTGTCATCTTACCTAGTACCTTATGTGGAACCCTATTCTGTATGTACACTGTTGTACTACATGCCTCTGCCCATAAGTAGCAGGGCATATCCTGGTCATGTAGCATAGCCCTTGCTACCTTCGATATAGATCGGTTCTTCCTCTCAGCAACTCCATTCTGCTGCGGATTGTAAGGAACACTTCACTCTCTCTTGATTCCTTCCTTGGTACAGAACTCTTGGAATTCATTCCCTTTGTACTCGCCTCCATTATCTGACCGAAGAACCTTAATCTTCTTTCCTGTCGAGTTCTCCACAAGAGCCTTGAACTCTTGGAAGCGACTGAAAACCTCATCCTTGGTCTTCAAGAACTATATCCAGGTCTTCCTGGAGAAATCATCAATAAAAGTAACATAGTACTCATATCCTCTGAGAGGTTTTGTTGACATAGGTCCACATATATCTGAATATACTAAATCAAGAACACCCTTGGATCTAGTGTCACTCCTTGGAAAAGATGCTTTCGCAAACTTCCCCAACACACATCCTTTACATACGTCATCATGCTCTGTGCTCACCTCAGGAACACCTGTCACTGTCTCACGAAGCAATTTAAGTGCTCCATGATGTATATGGCCCATCCTCCTATGCCATAGCTCTCCAAGATCTCTAGGATTATTGTTTCTCATGAGTGCCTTAGGAGTGTCAAAATGCAGCCTATAAAGGCATCCGCTCCTAACTCCAATAGATACAGGTGATTTCCAATCTTTATGCTTAATCAAAACATGCATCCCTCTAAAGAGAATATTATACCCTTTATCCTGAAGGACAGATACAGAAACCAAATTCATACCTAAGCCTGGCACATGCAACACATCATGAAGGGAAATTACCTTTCCATTCTCCCTCTGAAACTGAACAGTCCCTTTGCCAACTGAGTTGAGCTTGGACAAGTTTCCCATAGAAATCTGGATACTGGTGTTCTCCTCCTTATAATTGGAGAAGTACCCTCTTACTCCTGTCATATGAAATGACGCCCCACTGTCTATATACCAAATACTCTATGAGGTTGAGCTAACCATACAAGCTATGAGTGCAAACTCATCTTCCAATCTACTAGAGAGCTCATCTGCACTTGCTGAAGTTGCTACCTGCTTCTTGCCCTTATTTTCATTCTTCTTCCTTTCTGGGCAATCACTGACATAGTGGCCAAACTCATGACAACCAAAGCACTTGACCTTAGATAGGTCCTTCTTCTTCTCACCTTGTGAGCTTGATCCTTTGCTAGACCCCTTCTTCGATTTCCCCTTTCCTGCTAGGGCAACATTTTCTTGTTCCACCTCACTTTTCTGACTCTTGTTGTTGGCTCCATTGACAAGACTAAGTCTAAACTCCTCTTGAGTGAAATCACTCCAAAGTCGATCCCAACTCGGTAAGGTGTCTCATCCACTGATAACTTGAACAAAGACATCCCATTGTTTAGTAAACCCATTTAGGGCTATTCTAACTAGCTCATCATCACTGGGATTATCTCCAATAGCTGCTAACTCATCCTTGACAAGTCTAAGCCTGGTGAGGTAACTTGTGACGTCTTCTCCCTTGTTCATCCGGGTATTCTTCAACTTTTCTTTGAGAATCAGCTTTCGGTTGGTGGTAGCATTCTAGTACAGATTCAGAATGGCGTCCCACATCTTCTTCGCAGTATCTAACTCTGCGATATGTGGAACAATATGATCCTTGACACCATCAAGGATTATCCTCCTCGCCTTGGCATCGTCCTTCTTGTATGCTGCAAGCTGTGTTGCATCTGAGGGAATAGGTACAACACTAGTAACATACTCCTTGATACCACTCTCTTCCAGCAATAAAGAAATTCTGGTTTTCCAGACACCAAAATTCGAGGCACCATCCAATCTGTCCTGATCTCTCAAACCAGCTACGACCATCTCAAAGAAATAAAAGAAATAACTCGAAAGAGGTCAAACTAGGTTTTATAAACCTTTAATTTATTTTCTTCCTAGGATAAACCTTTTCTACCCTCAACTTAGCTCTGATACCATGTGGAAATTCTATTGTAGTTACTGATTATTAATCTCCTATATCATACATATTATTTGCTTCTCAACAAATATTGAAAAATAACACAACTACAACTCCACAAAACACATAAAATACTCAACACAGTGAACACGATATTTTCGGACAAATTGTCCCTGGAAAAACCCCAAAGGGAAAACCAGTACTGCAAATGAGAAATATATTAAACTTCAGCAAATTAAGAGATACAAAATTCCTTGCCTCTCACTGGCAGAACCCTGACAATCTCCCAATTCCTCCTGCTGATATTCCTCCACTGCTATCTCCCAACGCTATCACTACGCCTCTTGCTAACACTATAAGACTGTTTGCTATTACTGCAAACACATTTGCTAACACTGCAAATGCTCTCCAAGATGTGTTTTCCAAATGCCCCTAGACCTCCTTTTATACTACCCTCGTTGATAAACCAACGGTCGAGATTGATTCTCAATCAACGGTTGAGATTAAAACAACCCAACAACCAATAACAAAATCGGTTTCTAGTTGCTTCCAAAAGTGGTCAATTAATTAACAAATAATTGTTCCTACTCTAACTAATTAATTAGTAAAACAATTATTTACTAATTAATCACATCTGGACAAACAGCTGTCCAAAGCTAACAAACTAACACCCATCACTTGCAAGGTTGATGTCTACAGTTTCGGTATGACACTCTTGGAAATCATTGTAGGCCGAAGAAATCTGGACATGAGCGTGCAACATTCAAAAAAGCATTACTTTCCCTCCTGGGCTGCAGATCAAATTTACGAGGGGAAGACAATTAATATCGTGGAGGAGGGTTTTGCAGTTGCAGAGGAGGCAGATATAGAAGAGGTGAGAAGAGTTATTGTTGTAGGGTTTCTGTGCATTGAACATGATGAGAATGTGAGGCCGAGCATGGGGCAAGTTGTGCAGATGCTGGAAGGGAAAATGGAGCTCCCAACTCTGCAGATTCCTGGCAATGGCGATGTTATTGTAAGTGGAGAGGCTACAAGTTTTGCTGTTTCAGAATCCTTTTAAGTTTCAACATTACTAAAACTCTTGCTAGTGATAGCTAGGCTACATGTGATGGATTGTTTCAGCCGGCTAAGAGATCTTTTTTTGTATTTGTTCTTTCTCTAGTGTTCAGTCCGTCAAATATTATTCACACACTTGACCACATTCCTCGCCCTCTTCTCCTTTAATTCCTAGAAGAAACCATAATTTCTCCTCTTATGACATGCCAAGGAATTGCTGTTTGGGAAAATAAATTGTTGTTTAGGTAGAATTTGGGAGGTTCACATGTTTGGAATATAATTAAAAAATCTGTTAAATTGGGTTTTGATTATTACAATTAGATTTTAAATTAAATTAGTGATTTGTTTTAATTTAAATTCAAGGGTTTTGGGTTCTTATCTTTTATGTAAAAAATAAACTTTAAAAGATTATTTTTAATTAACATTCAAAAGTAAATTAGGGGGATCTGAATGATAAGCTTTGTTGTGGTTTAAGTTATCAAAATGTTTGATACATGTTGGTTGGAGGCATGAGCTTTGCTAGGGTTTTGGTTTTTTTTCAATGTCACGGTGTTATTGTTATGATGGCACATTGTACCTTTGACAAAGAATCACCTTTATTCTTCTATATTTATTGTAGATTTTTTAAGTTTTTTCTTTCTTTTTAATGGCCTCAAACTATGTCAACCCAACAATTTATCTTGATATTGAAGGTTTGATGACTCTAGACAATGGCTCATCTTAATAAGCGCCCCCAAAATATTGTCCCTAAGGTGTTTCACGAGGTATAAACCTTGATTCTCTTCTATGTGTGCTTTTCTTCATCATGAAATTTGATAGTGCATGCTATGGCTTGAACATTTTTCTATAATAGGTCATTTTGTTGGGAGAAATCACCTTAAAAGCATGCTTAGAGATTCAACCAATAAGAACTAGGTTGAAGATATGGATTCCATCTTCATGCCATGCAAAAACTCACCAAGGGGTTTCTTTCTTTTTTATTTTTGCTAATCCTAGTCATTTAGAGGTCATTCTCCACCAAATTTCCAAGTATGTCCCTACATCCCTTTTAGAATTTCACCCCTAGACTAAAAAAGTTATAGTCTCTAATGAAAAGGTCATTATGTGCCAATGTAGATAGAAATATCAATTTCATCTAAATTATCTTGTTAGAATATCTTAATCATTAATATTGATTCACTTGGTAAATTTATTTGTGTTGAGCCTAATAGGTTAGTCTTGACTCGTCCTCAAAAGAATGTCTACATCAAGATTAACCTATTTAAAAGGTATTTCGATTATTGAAACTACACATTTATGACATGTCGAACATGTTCTTTATCTTAGTTTATCTAATTCTTTGTTCAATTATCAATTCTCTAATCATAAATTCAAGAATTATCCACTAGTCTCCCCTCACAATAAGATTTCTTCTCATTCTATCGAGGCTCCTAAAAATGATGAAGGGTGCACTATAGTCAAGATCCATCAAAATGATTGAAAATTCAACAATGATAGAGCTTAAGCTATAACCTTAGCTAATTCTAGTACTCAATTTATTATACTACAAATTGTTGCATCTTTAAACCCTTAAGATAGTTGGAAAAAATGGTTCCCTAGATAATTGCGAGCCATTCACTTAGCCTATATATTCCAAAATTTCTCAATTGGCATCTATTTTATCATCTTAGATACATATAATTATTCATCCTCCTTCTCCCTCTAATGTACCATGTTGGTTCCATAGTTCACTAAGTGTCTAAAACAAGAAGAATTTATTAAAAAGGAAAAAATGATCAAAATATTTGACATTCAATTGGGTAGTTTTTTTTCAAGAATATATTTTATAGAATCATTAGTCCACTCTTGGTGAGATGGATAGTGATGATATGACCCTTGATTTCATTGATCAATGACCAAGTTTCTCTCCTAGAATGATTGAGGTCTTTTTGAAATATCCAATAATTATGTTGTGATAAATTCTTGTCAAAGTTTATAGCACTAAATGTTCTTTGCTTGTAATAAGTTAAGGTCACTAGTATTTTACTTTTTATTATTGTCATATTATTTGTCTAGCTAGTTTCTTCTTCTATAAACAATCATGAAGAACGTTGCACAACAGTTGTCACTTTTTTCTCTCTTAAGTTACACATGCATTTGATTGATCATGGGTAATGACTCGACTCTCTTAAATATTAAGACTCATTCTTTATTTTTTATTGATGAATAGGCATTTCCATTAATATTTGAATAAAATTACACTATTCACCTAAAAAGTACGGGGATACATTCAATCACCCCTTAAGAGTCATATATGGGCAACACCCAAAAATAGCACTAAGCATCAAGAAAACATGGGCAATACCTGAAAATAAAAATAACTAAAAACAAACTGCTAAGTGGATAAGGTAGTGGCAGTCGAAAGACGGAGGGGGATCACAGTCTTCCTTGGGACCCCATACATTGAAGTGGGGTTAGGGTTGTCATCTAGGAGGGACCACCCTTCTTCAGTAGTTGTCTCTTTATTCTCCTTCTCCTTCCTAGCTAGGGAGATAGCTAGGGAAAGCTGTAAGAACCCTTTGGAAGAATTGGGCCAGGTATTATCACCACCAATATCCGGCCAGCTAGAACCACCAGCAGCAGAAAAATTAGCACCCCCCATGCCCCACCCGGAGGCAGAGCCACCATTGGGTGGAGAATCTAAGCGAAACTGAATGAATTTGCTACCACCGCCAGACTGATGGTGAGGAATCTAGGTACAAGGAGGTTGTGAACGATGAGAAGAGGATCTATGGTTGTGTCTCCAGACATGGGATAGCGAGCCGTCAAGGGGCAGAGAGCGATCACATGAGGTAGAAGGGTCTAAAGGTACCTGTGCCACCATATAAGGGGCATTTCCCCAATGATCCAAAAACACTTGCAAGTGGGCCATCTCAAGTGCAACCTTGTTGGCTTGCACTTGAATCTGAAGCATCACATTATTACAAATACATGCTTTAGTAAAAAGCAAAACATGAATATAAATAGAGCTGTGAGAAAATAAAATAATATTTCTATCCTTCCATAATGCGAAGAGTATTTGTACCCTAAAAGCATCCCAAATCTATGTGAATTTGAATGGAATCTGAGGAGAGTTCCATAGAAGAGCCATATGTCGAGAGAAGGGTTCAAGATGAAAAGGCTTAAAAAATCATGAATTCAATTCCACAAATGTTGAGCTCGGCAACAAAACCAAAAAAGATGGGTGAAAGTTTCTAGATTTGGTCCCTAGCCTGTCTTGTGGCACGCCTCGGCCAACCCCCTGGAATGATCTTATGTCAAAGTAATTGGGTTTTCTATCCAATTCAAATTCAGCCCATATTTTTTTTCAAAAAATACATTGACACCTCGTGATTAGAGTGTGGTGGATGGTCAAATACCATCCACCAATGCTCCCAAAAGTGTGCAGGTATCTGTGGGTCCCTACACCATCTAATAGAGATATGTGGCTTCTTGCCAGTTATCTCCTCACCCGTTTTCAGGTTCACAAATAACGTGTCAAATCATTTATTGTAATTTTTAAATTATTGACCTCTTTATAAGAGAGGCCATTAGAATAATATGCATCCATGGACTCCCTCAATGTGCGATAGCTATCCAAATCATCATCAATGTCTGTATAGAATGCACAATGCCTTGCATACTATCTACAAGACATAGTACTTGGGGAGGAGGATGAGGGTCATGTCTAATGGTATGAATATCCTTGATGAGGGCAAAAACATTCCTCCTCATGTTTTCCCTCAACTGCTCAACAGTAGGTGGAGGTGGAGGTGGAGGTGGAGGTGGAGGTGGAGGGGAAGCTGGACATGGAGGTGGGGGTGGAGGTGGAGGCGAAGGTGGAGGGGAAGGTGGATGTGGAGGTGGGGTTGGAGGTGGAGGGAGTGGAGGTGGATGGTGACCTAACATATGAGTAAGTGCACAAAGATGGTGGTCAGAAAAGTGGACACACCCAAAAAAACATGAAAAACAACAAAACGCACATAGGGCATTTCAAATTTAAAGAACCCTGTACGCGTTTAGGCTCGTTTTGCCGAGCCTAACGAAAGCTAAACCACGTATGAGGTTTAAAGTATACTAACCGCATACGCGGTTTAAAAACTAAATCTACGTACGCAGTTTAAAAACTAGGTTTAGAAACTAAAAACCTCGTATGCGGTTTTATGACTGTAAACCACGTATGCATTTGTCTGTCAATAAAATGCAATTTATTTAGCATTCCATTAGGTTTTTCAGTAGGATATATACATAAAATATAACATTTAAGTATAAGAAAGATAAAAGACAGAGAAATTTCACATTTCTCTTTGTCTTTTATCTTTCTTATACTTTAAGTTATATTTTATGTATATATTGTCAGGATGTTTGAGAGTGGTTCTAGATCTCTAAGAGTTATAATGCAGATTCTAGTTTTTTGAGTATTCTTATAAATTTCAGACTTAGTAAAATTTCAGTAATCAGTATGCTCATATCAGCATTATCTCTCTCGTCTCTTCCCTACATTCCCCCTCTCTCTTCCTTAACCCCTACCTTTTGTCTCTTAGGAATCTCCCTCTCTACTTTCTTCCCTCTCTTTCTCATCTACCTCACCCTCTTTCTCTCTTTCATCTATCCCTCTCTTTCTCTCCCTCTCTCAAATATCTCTTTCTCTCACTCTCTGCCCCTCTCTTCAGTCTCTCTCTCTCTCTCTCTCACACACACACACACACACACACACACATTCTATCCCTCTCTCTCCCCCTCCCTTTCTCTTCCTTTGTCAAGTATTTCTTTCCCTCTAACTCTCTTTCTCTCTCCCCCTCTCGCTCCATTTCTCTTTCTATCAAGTCTCTCTCCTTCTCTCTATCAAGTCTCTAGCTATCAACCTCTCTCTCTCTCTCTCTCCTCTTCTATCAACTCTCTCTCTCTCTCTCAAGTCTCTCTGCCTCTATCTCTCTATCTCACTCTCCTCTTTTGTCAAGTGTATCTCTTTCCCACTCTCTCCCTACCTCCCCCCTCCCCCCCCCCCCTCTCTCTCTCTCTCTCTCCTTCTTTATCTCTGAAGTCTCTCCCTCTCATCCTCTTTCTCTCTATCTCACTCTCACCTTCTCTCAGGTGTCTCTCTCTCATTATCTCCCTCTCTCCCCCCCTCCCTCTCTCCCTTTCTCATTACCTCTCTTTCTCACTCTCTCCCTCTCTCCCTCTCTTTGCACCTCTCTCTCTCTAGTCTCTTGTACTTTCCTTCCATCCCTTCCTCTCTCTCACTCAGACTCTCTCTATCTCGCACCCTCTCTTTCTCTCTCTCACCTTCCCTTCCTCCACCTCTTAGGTCTCTCTTTCTCTCCCAATCCCTCTATCCACCTCTTAGATCTCTCTATATCTCCCCCACTCCCTATCTTTCTCTCTCTCTCTCTCTCTCTCTCTCTCTCTCTCTCTCTCTCTCTCTCTCTCTTGAGTCCACTTCTCTATGTCGCTCTCTATCTTTATCTCTCCCTCTATTTCCCTCTCCCTCTCCCTCTCTCTTTCTCTCTCCATCTCTCTCCCCCCTCCCTCTCTCTCTATCTCACTCTCCTCCTCTCTTAGGTGTATCTCTCTCCCATTCCCTCCCTCTCCTCCCCCTCTCTCCCTCTCTAGGGTCATATGGTATTCTTAAGGGTCACATGGTATCCTAGGGATCCATGCATGTGTCCTAAGGGGTCATAGGACACCATATGACCCATAATGACACATATGAGGTCATATGGAGTCCTAAGGGGTCATAAGACACCATATGACCCCTTAGCACACCATACGACCCATAATGACACCAAATGGTGTCCTAAGGGGTTATATAACACTATATGACCTCTTAGGACACCATACGACCCATAACGACACCATATGGAGTCCTAAGGGGTCAAATGGTGTCCTAAGGGGTCGTAGGAGAACCTTAACTTGGAGGACACCATTTTGCATTTTTTCATGTCATATGGTATTCTTAGGGGTCACATGGTATTCTTAGGGGTCATATGGTATTATTTTTGTGTTTTTTTCTTGTCATATGGTATTCTTAGGGGTCATATGGTATCCTAGGGATCCATGCATGTGTCCTAAGGGGTCACAGGATACCATATGACTCCTTAGGACACCATATGACCCATAACAACACATAAGAGATCATGTGGAGTCCTATGGGGTCATAGGACACCATATGACCCCTTAGCACACCATACGACCCATAATGACACCAAAAGATATCCTAAGGGGCCACAAAATACTATATTACCTCTTAGGACACCATACGACCCATAACAATATCATATGTAGTCCTAAGGGGTCGTAGGAGACTATATGACCCCTTAGGACACCATATGACCCCTAATGACACCATATGGTGTCCTATGGGGTCATAGGACACCATAAGACACATACCGACACCATATGGTGTCCTAAGGTGTCATAGGACACCATATGACCCTTAGAAGACAATATGACCCCTAACAACATCTAAGGGGTCATAGGACACTATATGATCCCTTAGCACACCATAGGATCTATAATTACACCAAATAGTGTTCTAAGGGGTCATAGAAAACCATATAACCCTTTAGGACACAATATGGTGTTGTTATGGGTCATATGTTGTCTTGAGGGGTCATATGTCATCCTATTACCCCCCAGGACACCATATGGTGTCGTTATGGGTGGTATGATGTCTTAAGGGGTCATATGGTGTCCTAAGGGGTCATAGGGCACCATACGATCTCTTAGGAAACAATATGACCTCTAATGACACCTAAGGGATCATATGGTGTTCTAAGGGGTCATAAAACACCACATGACCCTTTAGGACACCATACGGCCCATAACGACACCATATGGAGTCCTATGGGGTCATATAGTGTCCTAAGGGATCATAGAACACCGTATGACCCCTTAGGACACCATATGACCCATAACAACACCTAAGGGGTCATAAGACACCATATGACCCCTAAGTACACCATATGACTCATAAAGATTATCCAACCAATACATCCACACGATCCAAAGAAACCAATACGTTCATCTTCTTCAAACGTTCTACTTTATATCCTATCTTCTTTATAAAAAAAAAGAAAACTGACCACCTTGTCAATCGTCTTATCACCTCATCTATATGCAAACAAAAAGAAGATATATTGGAGGGAGAGGAAGAGAGAGGGGAGGGAGAGAGGGAGATATATATATATATATATATATATATATATTATTATATACATATATATATATTATATATTTTTATAATATATTTTTATATTATATATTATATGTATATACACATATTATATATACAATATCATATTATACACACTCCCAAAATTTAAACAAACTTAGCCTGTACATGCTATTTATAGTAAAATAGCACGTACGTGCTATTTATAGTAAAAATAGCGCGTACAGGCTCTTTATAGTAAAAATCGCGCATACACGCTTTTTATAGTTAAGATAGAGTGTATGTGCTTCTTACACCATAAGTACCCCATACACGCTTTTTATACCACAGGTGCCCCGTACGCGCTTTTGACTATTTAGGCTTGGAAATAGGCTTGGATGACAAAGCTATGGTTTGGAAGTTTGATTTCCCTCCATTTCCCTCCTTTTTAACGTGTTTTATTTTATCAACTTGGTTTCTCAACTTTGTCATCATCAGGTTTACAGTTCATCGAGTGGGTATTTATAAAATTACCACCATATTTTCACCCATCTTCTAAGCTTTCTAACCATATAATTTTTTTAAAATTTGAATAACAATAACATATTATTATTGAATTTCTTTTACCAGTGTCTCCATAGTTCTCATAAACATACATGCACCATTTTTTTAATAACTTTTGATATACTTATCCAAATTTTAAAAACTTTATATATTATTGTAGTGCACTTGATTCTTTACAATTTAAAAAAAAAAATTGTATTTTCAATTTTTTTAGTGCAACTTATGCTTCGCGCACGAACAGGTACCTAATTTTCAGGATGTGCTCAATTGGAAAAATCATTAAAAACAAAATACTCAACAAAAAATTACAAGCAAATACACATCTTCTAGTGCTCACTCTTAACTATATTTCTGCCAAAGGATTTGTCAAAATACCAAATCTAGCTATGACTTTTTTGATGCGCACATCAGACACTATGTTATGTTTTTTTTCTGAAAAAATCAGGGTCTGTTTTTTGTGTGCGAAAGATTTGACCCCCTTAATCTTATCCAATTTTGAAAAAAATTAGTAGTTTGGAAACTAGATTCAGAGTAGTACAATATTTGTTCTTTGATTATCTTCATATCTTGAGTGGATGACTTTCAAATTTTGCCTCCAAGTTCAAGTTCACTTGATTTCAGAAAAAAAGTGTCCACTTATACCCCCCTTTTTGACCATCATCTTTGTGCACTTACCCATATCATATATGTTAAATTCATCCATGATGTGAATATAATCTGCATATATATACAAACATGAAAATTTACAATTACTATTTAAAAAAAAAAACATAATTAAAAATTTAAATACAACATTTAGAAATATAAATTTAAACATTCAAACTTTTATGCACAATTAAAATAATGAGAGAGAGAGAGGGACAATAGGTAATTTTAGAGACAATGAGAGAGAGAGAGAGAGAGAGAGAGAGAGAGAGAGAGAGAGAGAGAGAGAGAGAGAGAGAGAGTGAATGAGGGAGAGAGAGAGAGTATGTAATGAGAGAGTGTGAATGAGATAGAGAGAGAGGGACAATAGGTAATTTTAGAGACAATGAGAGAGAGAGAGAGAGAGAGAGAGAGAGAGAGAGAGAGAGAGAGAGAGAGAGAAGGTAATGGGAGAGATTGAATGAGAGAGAGAGAGAGAGAGAGAGTAGGTAATGAGAGAGAGTGAATGAGGGAGAGAGAGAGAGTATGTAATGAGAGAGTGTGAATGAGATAGATAGAGAGAGAATAGGTAATGAGAGAGTGAGTGAGATAGAGAGAAAAGAGAAGGAGAGAGTTCATAGAGAGAGAGAGAGAGAGAGAGAGAGAGAGAGAGAGAGAGAGGGGGATAGGAGATAGAGTAGGTAATGAGAGAGATTGAGAGAGAGAGAGAGAGAGAGAGAGAGAGAAGGGATTATTGTTCATTTTCTATCTATAGTTTATTGTTTGTTTTCTGTCTAGGGTTTATTGTTCGTTTTTTTTCTAGGTTTAAATTTTTTTGGTAGTTTTTAAAATTTGCATGCATCAAACAATTTGCAGTTGTCTCGGTTTATGTTTTTCTTTTTGTTTTCTACCTAGGGTTTTAAGTTTTAACTATTTTTTTATTTTTCATGTTTTCTACAATATTTGAAAACTAAAAATAGCTATCTTAAACATAAAATTAAATAATTTTTACACTATTAAACAATAACATTTTTCAAACTTTAACCTTCTTGCTAGAATTAAAAAATAACAATAAATTAACGTGTTTTTAGAAAAAATAAAAAATGAAAAAATGAAAAAAAAAAATAAAAAAACAAAGGTACGTACTTGGAATGAGGAAAAAAAATGATTTCGGGGGTCGGTTGGCAAGCTGAAAATGGGCACCCATGCTTCCTCAATTCGCTCACCTGTTTTGTGAATAGTAAAAATGAGGAAATGACTAAAAAAAATAAATAGACTTACAAATCAGGCGCCTGATTTGTAAAAAATGTGCGCCCATTTTTCTTTGGTGGCATGAAGTGAAACATGTGCCCAATTCCTAAAAATCGAGCACCCGTTTCTAGCGGGAAACTTTTCCAACCCGCGGACTTCCATGGGATTGGGACCCAACTCCTTGCTTGCACCCTACCCTAGATACTCATATGTTTTACAAACTTATTAAAGATCTATATATTAAACTTTACTTAGGATGAAATTATTCCATTAGCATGGTTTATGGACCTAGGAAAGATGACATGTTGATTAAGGGGATTTCATAAAATAGGATTTAAGGGTTTGAAACTTAACTATTTCTTGGTAAACACTTTAAAGTACATTAATCCACAAAATTTTACATGCCTTAGAGATAAATGAGCCTTAGATATTTTTTCATTTGCATCACTAGGCCATTTATATCACATTTATTAAGGGGATTTTTAAGAGAATGGCTTAAGGGGATTAATTTACTTAGAAATTGACTTTTATTGTGTACCTTTTAAGTTTATTTTTTAGTGTACATATTTTAAAAAGTTTAGTTACATATTAAATTTTGAAATTTGTACATGCTCAAGTTGAATGATTTGCATGTGTATGTATCCTAATTTTTCTTTTAAACATGTCATATGTTTAATTTAAATATTTCTTGTAAAATTTCTCAAAATGTATAATATATAGTTTTCAATATATGTTTATTTATAATTTATATTGATTCTTGAAAGTTAATTTTGTAGCTCATACATAGCAGGTTCACTTTTATCATAGATGAATTGGAAATTGACAATTTTCTCAATCCCCCACCTCCACCCCCTCCACCCCTAGGATCCAACGAGGTTCACTTATGAGCTAGGATTAATGACAACTTAAATTTCATTCAAGAAAAAATAATTGCAATCCAAAATGAACCATCTATGCCACCCCACCTAGTGTGTTTTGCATCATCAATGCAAAACATTGTAGATGATGTTAGGTCCATTGATGTGGAATTCGATAGTTACAACTTGTGGAAAAAGAGGAGGATATGATTTTGTTTATATGGAATCTCCTACAAGGAAATCCTTGAATTGAAAATCGCCATAGCCCATTTAGCTCCATATTTTATTTACCCCATCACTAGTTAGCCAATTCCACCAAACAAAACAATAATATCAATTAGATGGTGTAGGCATCCTCAAATGGTCATAATTGTTTGGCAGTAGTGTTGGATGCTATTTGATCATCCACCACATGCTAATTGTGAGGTTCCACTTTATTTTTTTGAGAAAATTATATGCTGAGTTTGTGGGGTTTAAAACGTAACTATTTTGATATGAGATCATTCCATGGTATTGGTGGTGGCATGCCACAATAGAGGTTAGGGGAATCAGTTGATCATTATCGACCTTTTCTTTCTCAAACTCTCATTGATATTCCTTTTGCTACTATACCTACATCCATCTAGTATCATGCAATGGTATCAAAATTCTAGGAGCATTGTGTGCACTCTCTTCTAACCTCAATAAGTAGACTACTAAGATGGAAGCTGAGTTTACTGGCCATGAACATGGAGGAGAATTAGGTGGAGTTGATCCTTGTACCACTCCATTTGAATTGATGACTCATTTTTGGACCAGTTGTAAAAGAAGATCAAGTTTCTATAAAATGAAAAGATTATTTTATTAATCAAATAGAACGTTCATAATATTTCCCATTGTTGATATTTGAATGCAAAATCGAGCACCAAAAGATAGATGCCTAGATGACCTACTATGATAACTTTCTCATATATGAACTTATAATAATCAATCTTATATTTATCTTGTTGCACCTCTCTCATTGCCTTAAAGATACATTTAATAATGCTTATGATAAACCTTGTGCCCCATAAATTCATCTACTATACCCCTCTCCTCACACAACTTGTGAATTTCCACCCAAGCCTAATCTCACTGTATTTACACTACACCCAACTAATATTGCATCCTATCCCATCTTTCTTAATAACCTTCACCCTCTCGTAACTCTAACCTACCTCTTGTGTGCCATAAAATGCATCTAGCCTATCCAATAAAGTGCCTCATTGTACTTGTGATGTGGCTAGCATACTCTAGTATCTCTAACTATATCCTCAATATAATCTCTCCTTCCTAGGCAACTATATCCTAGATGTAGGCCTTCACATCTATCTTTCACCTAGTTCCTCTTATAGTTAAGGTCCCTATTGTTGTACTTTCCTCTACATCTATATCCTCTATACATATATACCTATACCTAAAATACTTATCACTACTCTTGTACCCCCCACCCTAAATCCCTCTCCCTTACCCAACTCCATGGATATCACACCATCTCCTCTATCTTCGCTATCTCTATCTCCTCCCTATACTTATATTCCCTATCTCCATGACCATCTATAGCAACTATCAATGCTCTCTTCCCTCTAGCCATCCCTATCCTATGACACCAAGTTATTATTGATGTAACACACCCTCTCTCTTATCCTACCCTTCAAACCATCTTTTTAAGCTATAATGGTTATTAACGCATTGACTAGGCATCATAGTCAACCATCACACAAGATCTACTACCCCATCTTTGTAGTCCTAATCCACTTGAATCACCAACTCTCAACTATCATGACCACTCTATGTTGTAATAATTGCCCTTATTGCCCCACATAGTAAGCCACCCACACAAACATGTGAGGTGTTCCAAGAATAGTCTACACAAGCCACTATCTCTCAAATATTTATGCCCACTCTTTGAATGACCAATGTTACCACCACAATATGTCCTAGGCCACCTATGCAAGCACATTAGGCGATTAAAGTATAATTTCCCCAATTCCAAATCATTGTAGCATATGGCTTGGTATTTAACGATTCTCTCTCCTACCCTACAAATCATCAAGTTCAATTCCTAGTCTAGTTGTGTTAGCATGCAAAGTCACCAAGTGAAGGTCCTCTTATCCTTGATCATGTCTACAACACAATCAATAAGATTAATTAAAAAATATTTCCCAATCTTGTTAGGCAACAAGATGCCATTGTTAATAAGAACCATCATAACTAGGGGAAAATTCTCCACAAGCTCTACACATCCCCAAATAAAATGATAAACCCTATAATGGTAGGTCACTCCTACCTAACAATCTCTAGAGCGACTCTTGTAGATTCCTATTTCTATAATACACTAGCCTATCCCAAATCAAGAGCTAGAGGATCCTTTATATATCCACTAATATGACTATCACTTTTTTTATCGATAAATGAAAAGTGTTCATCTCATACTATCACCACTCTACCAATGTTTTCAAAATCACACAATGAGCCTAGATCAATACATTGTCATGATATGACAAAATAACACCACCTCTAACACTACTTATTCATGCTTTATGAACCTATTAAAAAGTGGTAAACAATTTTACATCTAACCCAATTACATGTCAATTCTTAAAGCTTTCCCTAAACTAACATAAATATTATCCTTTTCTATAGATGTGCTCCCTACCTAATATATGTACATACACATTAAGATGTAACACATATCCTCATCCTTTGATAAATGTGCTTGAAGGATGAATATGTGATGAACACCTGCACTCTTTTTGGAGCATATATGCACTTCATCTCTAAATATATTCATCGCCCAAAATTATACATGTTCTTAGATTGAATTTCATCTACTTTGCATGTATTGTGGTATGCACTTAATCTACTTATGTGGGAATAATATAGGAGTGGCTCAAGACCAATAAGAAGCTTGCAAAATAAGTCATCAGTTTGAAATCTGAGATACATAGGCAGCCAAACCTAGGGGTTTTTTTTTTTGGAGGGCGCGGTCCCACATCCATATGCTGGTCTATCGGACTTGGAATGTAGACAGCTTTTGTCCTTAAAGTGGCAGGAATCTTCGAACGTATACTAGGAGTATTTTGAATTAAGCATTTGTTTCTTAAAAAACGTGTGTAAGAGCGCAAGTTTTTCTACCCTTGGGTCATTCGACATCGGTTTTCACATTTAAAAGTCTGAACTGTGCAAGGTGCAATGTGCTCTTTGGTTTTGTGGGCCACCCACAATCACATTTATTAATTAAATTAAAAATTAGAAAACGTATGTATTTCGATTTTTAATTTTATTAATAATATAAAATATTTGTCTTGTCAAATATATCTTGATCTCTACATAGACGATGTCTGTAATGTGCAATGTGTAGACTCTAATGAGATAAAAGTGTTGTCATAAATTGTTGATTGTGACATTACATCGCCTACCTCTCAATGATGGTATATTGTTGTTCTATATAAGTCACTTACCCTCAAACAAGCACAACTTTGTGTATTTAAGTAATTTTGTTGTATTTTTAATTTAGTTTATATAAAGTTCTTTTTTGAGTTAACTATATTAGAAATTATTTTTAAATTTTTCATTTATAATTATTAAATTTTTATTTTGAAATATATAAAAAAAATTGTTACATAATTATGTACAAATTATCTTGAATATTCAATTTTGTGGCTTTCTTAATAATTTCATGCCTTTACTCTCATCATTGAATGTTTTTGTAGTAAAGAGAAGGCGGATTTTAAATTTATATTTTTGATTTTTAAAGTTAAAATGCTCATTTCAAGTATTTTCCTCTTTTTTATTCAACTACAAATGGTTTGTGAGATGCCCTTTTTTGAATTCTTTTCCAATTGCCTCATAAAGGACTAATCAAAACCTATTTAACTAGATGAATTCCATAACTCCAAGAATCGAGAATTATTCGTCAATTCTTTTAAACATAAGAGAATATGATTGCTACCACAACAATGTGTTCTACTTCTAGGACATCCTAATTTTTTTTTTTCTACAATTACATATTTATAGAAAATTTAATTATTTAAGCATTGAAGGGTTCACTCTATAGGGTTTTAATTGGAGAGGGTTGGATCAAACCCTTTTGGATATAACACCTAATGTCTTAAAACATACCCACAATGGAGTCTCCTATGCATACATCAAAATGCTAACAATAAATCATTTTTGCTTTACCTTTTAGAGGATTAAATAAAGTTATTTAAAAATTATGCAACCCTTATTAGCTTTTCAAAAAGTTTAATTTTTAATTCATTTAATTTAATTTTTTCTTGTGAATGTAGGTTTTTAATTAACTTCAAGGTCTTTGTTTCAGACATGTGAAATATAGGAAAATAGAAAAAAATTCTAATTTTTTTATTTTCACTAGATATCGATGTTCTTATTTTAACAAAAAAAAGAAAAAGTTAATTATGATGCATCTAAAAAAGTTATGCATTATCAAAATTAATCTTTGTCTGAATTATAGCTAAACTTTCTTTAAAAAGATATAAGCAAATTATGCAACAAAAAATTATAAAAAAATATATATGCACAAGATATTGGTGTAACAAATATATGTTTAATATTTTATAATTTTATCCTTTCTACAAATAAAGTTATGCTTTACCAAACTAACACCACTTTAAAAAAAAAATGTTAATTATAAAAAATAAGTTAAGTTAAAAACCTCACAAATTATTTTTAATTTTAATAATATATTATCCTTAATTCATCTTTATTCCTTAATGTTGGTGTGGATCTTATTGACCTTATCAATCCTATAGATGGTTAATCCCTTAAATTCCACCACTAAACACAACTATAATGAAACTATCGTCACAAAGAATGTTGATGTCTTTAATGGTGTCCTCTAAACTTGTAAGAAGGGACTCAAAAAGTAAACCTATAGTAAGATCTATTATGTACTCATCCCATAAGTATATCTCTAAAAGACTATATGAATATGGTCATGTTATAATTATTGAAATTGATGGAAATAGAAATAATAAATTTAACAGAAGCAATAAGAGATCGAATTTTAGCATGTATATGTATAACCTTAGTTGATGAAAGGAATTGAAGGTACAAATGACCATATTGTATCTCCTCAAAAATGACCACACAAGATGCCTAAGTGTAAACATCAAAAAATGAGAATTAGGTGAAAAATGTGATTGAAGGTGTGCAACATAGATTGATCATCTAGTTCCCAAAATATAATAGTATCTTTACTCTACTCGACATATCTTGAAGGACTAGAAAATGTAGTGTGAATTCAACACTCTTCTCTACTCCACTGTGTGTGATCTAATACATAGAAATAAAGATGCATTAAATGTGTAAGAAGGTACTTGTTACATCTTTTATCATTATATCGAGTATCATGGTACCATTTATTTTATAGAGCTTCAAGCTATAATACCATTTCTAACTTTTACTACTAACTTGATTGCCACCTTAAAATCTTGAATTTGAAAATTTGTAAAAAATAATTTTAAATTTGTATATTTTCATATTGACATTTTCTTATCAGAAATGATGATTTTTGCATGACTCTTAACATCATATATTTTATTTCATTCATATTTGAGATAGTATATATTAAATGTAAAAAAAAAGTAATCTATGTAATTTATTAATACATTTGCTACTTGATTTTGAACTTAAGATGTTACAGATTATTAAATTATTTAATCTTCTTATATTTCATAGTAATAATTTTGGACCTCATCTTTATTTTAATTTTATTTTATAAAAAAAAATGAAATACATAATATATATGTGCTACTGTACTGCAACTCCATATGAGAGAGTTAATAAAACAGAGTTTCACATGTTTTTCTTGTGGACATAGTCATTCTTGGTGCTCTGTGTTTATTGTTCTTTGCTTGTTTTTACCTTTTCTTTTCCTGCTCTTAAATATCAACGCACGTTTTCTTAATGAGTTGTAAAGTATGCAAGTAATTTTAAAATATCTTTATATTTACATATATATAGATATTTATTTAAATATTATTTATTTTATTGATTTAAAAATTTGGATTAAGTTAAAAGATTATTTGGATATTGATAATTATAAATAGAAGTTAGACTTGAGTATACATTTTTTTTTTCTATTTAAATTGATGATTATTGGACTCTAATTTTTATGGTTAAAATATATAATTTAAAACATCAATTTTTATCAAGGAGGAATTTCCCTCCATGATTCTCTTAATTCCTCTCTTCGGAGTGCTTTGATCAAGGAGGAATTTTGCCTCTTTGCGGTTAAAGTGAATGAACTTTGCGAGGGGTTTAATAAGCATGAACCTATCATCTGCTGGCTTTTGGAACAATTTGAGGTGGCGAAAAAGAAAATCAATAGGCTTGAAGCTAAATTGAATGTGGATGCTAGAGCCTCAAGCTAGGCAAAGGACAAGAAAGAGCAGAGGGCTGGATGGCGATGGCGATATTTGTTGCGATGATTGATAAATGGGAAGCGTTGGACAACTCTGAATCCTAAATTCTAGCCATCAATTCAATTAACTAAATCCTAGCCATTTATTCTCAACTAGCTTCTATACAAATTCAAATCAACTTTTAATCTCAACCATTCACTTAAACAAACCAATCTCAACTCCTCATACGCCAACTACCAAAATTTAAGTTTTCTCTTTTTGAAATTCAAATTCAAAATTCCTCTCATTCAATTCTCTAAATCCATTCTAAATTAATCCAAACCCTCCATTTCTCACATCCCGCATAGACACATCAGTTTTCATCCCTCAACAAAAAAAAATGAAAAAAATGAAAAAATCTTATTGAAACAAATATGTACTATCATATTGAAGACTCCTAGAAACAACCCAAAATCGACAACTTTACAAACATATCCACAATAGATCTAGATCTGCATTTTTTTCAATTTAAATTAACATTCCTATTTCACATTCCTAATTCACTCGATCAAAAATAATAATAAAATTCGAAGTTGGATCCATTCTTGTTTTTGTTTTCATGCCTTTCCCTTCATTTAGTCACCTTCTATAAATCTAAGGAGTTTCTCAAGATCGACAAGGAACTTGCAAAATAAATCATCAGCTTGAAATCTCAGATCCATGCTAAGTCAAACATACGGGTCTACCGGAAGGAATGTCGGTCTATTTGGAAATTTGAATGGAAGGCTTCACCAAGTATTTTGAAAGAAGCATTTGTTTTTAAAAACGTGTAAAAGCGCAAGTTTTTCTACCTTCGGTCATTCTTCACGTCTATTTCATGTCACATTTAAAGTATAAACCATGTGCAAGGTTTACTATTTTGTACTTAAAGCAATTTCTCTCTGAGACATCTATTCAGCAATCTAAAAAGAAATTTATTTGAAAACTCTTTTTTAAGACAGACTTATCTGGATATTTTTTCAAAAGGACATTCAATTTATCTGGATATTTTTTCAAAAACTTATTTTTTAGGTGGCGGATAGTCATAGATGAAATTTATTTGAAAACTCTTTTTTAAGACTTACTTTTTAGGTGGCCGAAAGTCATAGTAAAAATTTATTTGGAAACTCTTTTTTAAGACTTACTTTTTAGGTGGCCGAAAGTCATAGTAGAAATTTATTTGGAAACTCTTTTTTAAGACTTACTTTTTAGGTGGCTGATAGTCATAGTAGAAATTTATTTCGAAACTCTTCTTTATGACTTACCTTTTGGGTTGTTGGGTGCAATGTGTAAATACAAATGAGATAAAAGTAGTGTCATAAGTTGTTGATTATGATACATCACCACCTATCTCTTGAGTGATGGTATATTGTTTTCTCTATTAAGTCACTTACCTTGGACAAGCATAATTTTTTTTTTTTAAGTATTCAATTTTATTTCGTTAATAATTTTTTTTTTAAATTATTTATATTAGAAGTAGTTTTATTTATTTATATTTATAAATGTTAATTTTTTAAAAGTATATAATTCTTTTTGTCACATAATTATGCACACGTTATCTTGAATATTCATTTTATGTTTCAAAATTGATATATTGCATTGTTCAATAAAATATTGATGCATTCATTTGCAAATCACTTACCTTCAAACAAAAATACCTTGTTCGTAGAGTATTAATTTTTTTATTTGTTGTAGTTAATAGAAATCTCTTTTCAAGGTGTTTACATTAAGATATATTATTTTACCTACTTGTACTCTTAAGCTTTCTACTCTTATTTTGAGACATAATTGTTTTTGTCACATAATGAAGAGCTATTGTCTTGAATTTTCATATTTGCAACTTCTACTTTGAAATTGCAATATTGCATTGTTCAATAAAGTGTCAACAAGTGTATTTCTTGGAGGGGTATAAATTGATGCATAATATCTAAGGATTTGTAAGACATTGATCGCTCATTCTCTCTTTCTAATTTGTGGGTGTCATATTTCTTTAGTCTAATAGCTCATTCTAATTCTATTGAATGCTTAACATCATATAATTATCACACTTACAAATGAAAAAAGGTATAGTTCATAAGACTATTTCATAATCTAAACCTCTTCACTTTAGTATTGAGAAGTATTTTAAAGAAACTTATCTCATTTCTTTAGACAATAAACATGAACACCTTATATGGTTTTTTCTTCTAAATAATAAGATACATAATTTGATAAGGAAAGAGGCACATACCACATAGACCCTAGAACCAACACTTCAAGGGGGTTTGACATGTACAAAATTTTCACGTCCTACTATTTATTTTCTTGAGTTCCCTGCAACTTACCACAACTCCTTTACCCCTTTCTTCACATTAAGGTGGATGAAGCTCAAAATGAGAAGAATGTGGGAGCCTCTCAATAAACTACAAGAAAAACCCTAATATTTATCCTACATGATGTTCAACCTTGAAAATATTTTCCTTTTCCCTCTAAATTGGAATGAGGACATTGAAAGATCATTTATTTCTATATTAAGTGCTTAAAGCCAAATGTTATGCTTTCAACTTGTGCCTATTTTAAAAAATGAATCAAAACTTTTAAAATACATTGCTTTAAAGATATGATTTTCTAATAATAGGACTATGAAAAATTTCTCATTATCTCTTTAGCAATATAATTAGACCAAATTATAAAAATATAAATAGTAATTTAGAAGACTTGATGAGGCCTATTTGAATTAGCATTACTTCTTCAGGTAAATTACAAGATTAAAAATACATCAAAGGGTCAATGGACCCTTGGTTTTCTAGTGAAATTGAATGGTTCTAAATAATCCCCCAAAGGATTAATTCTTATTGAGTACAAGTCTCAACAACATCAGGGTTGAGGTCAAGATTGTGCTCTAACTAACTTTGGAAAAATAGACACCTCTTAGTCCTAGGATCTTAATTGAAGAGGTTTTATCCTATGGTTGTGCTTTTGAATTAGGGATGTAAACAATTTTAGATTTGATATAAAACCCTCCAATGATAAAAAGAAAATAATCAAAGGTAGGGAAAGCATATGTATCTTGCACATAAAGTTTAAAGGTATGAAAGATCAAAATAAGCACTAAATACTTAGGACCAAGTCTAGATAACACATTTAGAATTGACTATAAATACTCTTTGTCAGTTTTACAATCCTCTAGTTGTAGTCTTAGTTGTTTAAAATTAGATATATAGTCTTGGATGTATTCAAAATTCAAGATAAAAATTATTCAAAATTGTTATCAATGTGATATCCTCTTAGAATCTTGTTAATTTTAGCATATAGTTTTGCAAGTGTCCCAAGCCTCAATGCGTTCTTTATAATTTTCAATATGATATTACAAATAAAGAGACACAAATGTGAAAAAATAACAAAGAGCTATCCAAAATCTCTATCACATGTCTTCTCATTGCTCCAATTATTAAAATCATTAATAGGTTTGATCTTAGTTTCATCAAGTAGTTAGTGTAACTAATATGTTTGATATAATTTTATGCAGAATACATATATCGAGTCAAGAGAGATTTTTTTTTTATCCATTGCAAGAACACAAATTAAAAGAATAGAAAGGAAAAAAAAAACACCAACTCCCCCACTACAAAAAAAAAATGAATCAATAGGAAACCCAACAAAACCACTATGTCGAGGCTTACACAACCTACACTAGTCTTAAGATGGTAGTTACTAGTGGCTTCTCCAAGGTATGGCTTGAAAGTGACTCCTTAAATAAAGTTAATTGTTTAAGAGGGATTCAATCCCCTAGTTGGACCATCAAGACTTGGATTATTGATTGCAAGAGTATGCTTAATTCCTTCAATGACTTTATCGTTTCTCATGTTTATCGGGAAGGGAACTTAGTTGTCGATAGGCTGGCCAATCTTGGTATGGCTCAACAAAATTTGATAAGGTGGGGATTAATGGACCATATCCCAAAGGACATAAAAAATGCTAATTTGATATGATCAAATTGAATTATAATTCAAAGGCTTTGTGGGAAATGATCAACTCTTTTTTCAAATTCGTGCAAAGTGGCATGTCCTTCATAATGGTGTGTCAAGAAGCTACCACCCTATTTATGAGATCCTTTCTCATTATTTGGACCCACATTACTATGGCTTTGGATTTCTTGGTTTTTTTATGCAACATGGGTGGAGATCATAATAGGGTTGAGCCCATTGTGTATCAAAAATGGTAGGAGAATCATGAGGTTTGGAGAGAGCTCTCAGTTGGGGGCCTTATCCCCTATATTGAAAAATTGCATGGTTCAGATCCGTAGGTAACTACGGATTTTGTGGAAGGCTAGGCCGCGAGCACTCTCAAGGTGCATGGTATAGAGTTGGTGGTTTATGAGGAGGTCATTGTAAAGGTGTCTAATACCTTGGTGGAAGGAAGGAAATTTTATAGGGATAGGAAATCTGTTGTTGAAGCTCTTTTGATTTTCTTTGAGAAAGGGGAAAGGGAGAAAGTTGAAAGGACCACTGATTGAGGGTATGATAGGACAACTCTCAAACCTCTTTGGGAAGATAGGTCATTATGTGGTATGTTACATTGGATGACAAATTGTACAATTTGTTTAGTTATCATTTTTGGCATGACAAATGCATTTTGTTGCCCTTCTATATGTTTTCTTCTCTCATTCATAGCTTGAAAGTCCATAGAAAAACCCTTCTATCCTAGTTATTCATGAGGGTTTGATTCTCCTCATAATGTAGTATGTCTATTCATAAGACCCCTACTCCTAGTTCTCGAAAAGTCAAAGATCATAACATTAGTCTTGAGGGTTCCTCAAGTGATTTGAAGGATTCACCTTCAGCTGATGATGTGGGTGTTTATTTAGGGGAATTTAAACGATCCAAAAGGGGTGCCTCAACCCACCATAAAAATGTAAGTTTGGATAATAAGGACTCTAATTATTCCCCCTTGAAGGATTTTGTCCCTGATTATGTGGCCTCCAACTATGATGTTAAGGATAAAGGTAAATTGGAGGGTCCCTCACTTAGGTTTGTGAAAGGGAAGGGAAAAGTGTTGCCTCATTCGGTTGGTGGATCCCCTTGTAAAAGGAAGATGAAACCACAAAAGGAATCAAATCCTAAGCTTGGTTTGCAATCCCTATTTCCCACCCCCCACATGCAAATGGTATTGACACAGGTTTGCATGTGGAAATTCCTGTGGATATCGGTAATGTTACCCCTATGGAGAAGGGCTCTTCTGATGTTGACTCCGGCCATATGAATAAGAATGTGAAGGATGTTACGAATAGCCACAATGCCCTATTTTTATGGGTGGTATCGAAGATTAATGCTTTGAAGGATAAATTTGTCCAAAATTCAAATATGCAGAACATGGATAAAATTTTTTCTCACTATTCAAGAGCTAGATAAAGGAATAAAGGATCTGAAGGAAGGGCATGATCAATGCATTAAAGCCTTAGATGAGTCCCTTGCTAAGATTCAGGAGAAATTTAGGGTTGTTGCTATTAGTTGGACGACCATGGAGAATAACTTTGAAAGGTATAACTTGCATTGACAATATAGTCCATAAGGTAAATAGTATTAATCAGGATTTGATTCAAAAGAATCAAAATTTAATGAAATCTTTGCAAGGCCTTTGGGGCTTTGTTCCCCAATTTTTGGTGTTTTGTTTTTGCTTATGTCTGTGGTTGGTTAGCGTTTGTTTTCTATCACTAGATAGTTTTGTTGTAATGGGTTTCGGGCCCCTTCAAAACTTGTTTTCCCTTAATCAAAAATAAATTGTAATGATAAAATTTTATGCCTAATGCAATTATTGTTGTCACTTGCCAAATAAGTAATCTAATCTTGATCTTAGTTTATTACAAAAGCTGAATTAGGCTATGAAAGTACAATTTTATCATAGAATATATTAAATCAAGTTGAATTAAATGTATAATAAGGTACAAGTTACATCTTGTGTTCATTATATCATGGTTCAATCTCTTTTAGAGAGCTCAAGTTATGATAATATTTTTAACTTTTACCACTAGTTTGATTGCCACCTTAGAATATTGAATTTGAAAATCTGTAAACAATAATTTCATTGATGCACATTTGCATATTGAAATTTGTCTTGTCAAAAATGGTGAATTTTACATTAATCTTAACATTATGTGTTTTATTTCATTCATATTTAAGAGAGTGTCCTTTAAATACATAAATTGAAATTACTCTATATAATTTACTTATATATTTGTTATAAAAAATAAGATATTATGAATCCATAGATTATTTAATCTTCTTATATATATATTTTTTAAAAATCAGCTTGAAAAGAAATTTTAATCATTATATAATAATTAAAACCTAAAATTAACTCCACTACATATTCTAACTAGAAATTATCATAATTAAAAGCTAAAACTAACACCACTGGACATTTCAACTTAAAATTCTTAGAGGACATAACCATAAGACATATTTACTATTTTAATGTAGATCATTAAATTTATGATCTTATGACTTTTAGTTTTGTGTTGCTAAATGAACTTCTACATAACTAGAATTTTATTATAATTTTTTTCAATTTTTTTTTTATACTATTGGTTTGTATTGTAGAATTGATTTCATAAAAAGACATACATGATTTCTTTGACTTTTATTTTTTAAAATTAATATATTTTAATTATTTCAAAGATTGATAACCTTCTCTCTTTGGTATTTATAACTAAAGTGATTAATGGTATATTTTAAAATAAATATTCTTGTCATTTGAAGATTTATATTATTTGTGGCACGATACCTATATTTAAAGTTAAAGGGATTGACGGTATGTTTTAAATGAAAAAAATTATTTCTTATATTAAATATATTTATGAATGTATATTTTTAAGTTTCTTTTTATAAATATGAAGGTATTTAAATATATAATAAGATATAGAAATATAGCCGATGAGAAAGAAAATAGAGAATTATTTAAAAGACACACAAATTTAGACTTAAATTTTAAGAAAAATAAATTATTATCAATTTTGAATCTTTTTCATCTTTTTCATATGAAAACATGTGAATATAAATTTTTATTTTTGATATATACCTTCTCAAAGATACTAATCATAAAGTTCCACATACATATTCTCTTAAGTAGTAAATTGCTCCCACTTTAATAGATTACTTATATAATTTTATACTCTCAAAATTAATCTAACTTACATGTTCTAAAATTTATGACAGTAAATCTCCCTAGTGCTATTGAATTATTTTTTAGTCGGTCATTAAAACTTAAATAATAACACAATGTTTCAAACTTAATGTATGTAGTTGATGATAAAATTCTTAGTTATTCATAAAAATAAAAAAATTATTGGCAACTTAAAATTTTTCAAAATGTTTTCTTAGTATTGTATTAGACATTAGGATAAAAGTACAAACTTGTATCACATTTTTATAAAGAAATCATTTAACACAAATAAAAATTTCAATTTTGAGTACATAAAAGTGATCTTTATGTTTTGAATTTCAAAATGATGTAAATTAATGAAATAAAACATTCTTGATGAAGAAAATGCTTGTAATGTTTAAGAAAAGTTTAAAAATTGGTTTGAATTTTTTTTATTCATTGAAGGGTGGAATTTGAATTGTTTAAAATTTTAGAAAAAAGTGATGTCGAGTTTATGACAAAAAAAATTAAAAAAATTGTTTTCTCTAAATTTTCTCTCAAATAGATAGCTTCAATATCGAGTGCATGAAAACAAACTGATGAATATTTTTTCATAGTAACATTTTAAATTCTAGTGCCACATTTATGCCATATGATTTTGAGTGAAACCATTTTTCTCAAAACCTTTCCAATTGAAATACTTTCAATAGAAACTGTTTAGTTAGTCAAACATATGACATAAATTTTTTTATTTTACCCATTGACATTGATGATCAAAGCGATACACATTTCAAAATAGATGAGATAATATTTCATATATGTGAGCTAAATGCACTAGAAATATTTTCAAAAAATATGTCAAAATATATTAATGTAGCATAATTGTCATTTTTCTAAAAGAGATTCATACACATATTATACTATCTACACTATTATTAATACAAAGTTTCAAACTTCCAAACCAAAAGTTTTCTATAATTTAAGATATCTAATAAATTTAACACTATAACCATATCTACCTTAGAATGAAAAACTATTTTGAACGTGTATATCATATTTTCTTTTTCAAGTGTGTAAATTAATTCTTTTTCAAGTGTGTGTAAAACTATTTTGAACAACCTTTATTTAAAATGTATATTTTGTCTTATAAAATTCTTTGATAACTGTAAAGGACATATGTACCAATGTGGTATATTTTTTTGAAATTTCTATAAACAAATTTTTCTTTATTAATTTCCAATTTGACTCTTTGAAAACTTTCATCAGCAATATTTTGTTGAGCTAGGCTTGGTTAAAATTTTTAAATAAAAAAATGAGTAAATGTACAATGAAACATAGATTGTGTCAATAATTTTGGATTTGAAAATGAAATATGAATTGAAAATTGTGAAAATTTTCAATCTATATACATCTATGAGGTATATATATGTCACATTTATAAAATAATAATTAGTAATTAAATAATGTTGTAATGAGGAATAATTTATATTTCTAGAATCTTGAGATTTTTTATTTAGAATTTCTTTCAAGATTGAATTAGAATTAGGCCAATCAATTTTAAGTTTGAAGTCAAGGAAATTCTCAAGAAACCATTCATTCTACAGTTTATAAATTTTTGGTGGGTTTGGGAATTTTAAACTTAAATTCAAAGAATCTTAAGGAAAAATGAGAGGAATATTTTTAGAGGGAAAATTGATATACATTTTTAAGTACATATCTAGTTTTCACAATTTATAGGTATATCTATTTTCAAATGGATAATTATTTCTCAAACATGGATACCTATATTGAAATTGGAATTTTTTTTTGGAAAATGAGCATCTATTTTGATTTCAATTTCTAAACTAAATGTGAGTTAGAATTATGAACCTAACAAAAGTTTCAAATTTTGACTATCTCCAAAATTCATTTTCCTCTTTATCACTATTTGAGTTGTCATTAGATTGCACTCACCTCATAACATAATGATGTTACTTCTGTATTGAAAATTGTACTTTACTTGTAATCACAAAAAGAGAAAAAATAAAAAATAAAAAATAAAAAAGCTGAATAGAATCTAGGAAAATATGGCAAATTCAAACACACATTTTCAAAGACTAACTAGGGGAAAGGACCCAGTAGTTGAGCATGTACCAATTGTTGTGAGGGTTGTTGATACCTTTTGTTCCAAAAATTGAACAAATAAAACCTATTGTTTGAAACAAAAAATATCAATTTTTGTTAGGAAATGTACCAACAGTTGTTAGGAAATGTACCAATAGTTGTTAAGAAATGTACTAATATTGTAAAAAGTAACCAATCAGGTGATGCCATGTCAGCTGCACAACTATTGGGGTCTCTTTTGCACGCCTATTGGTCTCACTTTTTTTTGGGGCTGTTTTGGACACCTTGGCAAAAAGCATGCTGATGTGGCATCATATTTGATGACGTGGCCCTGAAACCTTAGTTATTAGCAAGGGACTTGCCAAGTAAGCTGCTGTAAAAAAATCGGAGTGATTTGAAATTTCCAAGTAGGATTTTGAGAAGCGCAAAGTTAGGGTGCACGACTAGATCCTTTCCCCTATTTATCCAACACTTTACAAACAAATGAGGTTTTGAGTTAGGGCAATCCATTAATATTTTAAGAAACATTTTCAACATTTTAAGCGGAATTGCTGGCTTGACGTTGACGTACCTTACCTTTTCTAAAGATTAATATAATGCTTCCGTCAGAGGTCCTATTTCTTAGGACTGTACTTTCTCCCTCAGGCAATTCTTGTTTGACATGTGATTTAATTCACTTTCTCCCTCATTTAATTCTTAAAATCGTTTGACATTTGATTTAATAATCCAAACCAAAACCATTTTCCTCCCACTTTTGCTGCTCTGTTCACATTCAGAAAAACGGCCATGTCTGAAAATTTTCTGAATGAGTTTGAAGACCAACAACATAGAAATGGGAAGTAACGGTGCTTTACCATATATGCTCTTCGTTCTTATTCTGCTAATTATATCTGACAAATGCACTGTTGATGGAGGTGATACTCTTTCCTTGGGTGCCTCGTTAAGAGGGAATCAGACAGTAACTTCAAAGAATGGAACTTTTGAATTGGGATTCTTCAGCCCAAACGGAACCAATAACTGGTATATTGGCATCTGGTATGGCAAAGTGCCCGAGAAGACGATCGTTTGGGTGGCTAACAGAGAAAGACCCGCAAAGAAGAGGCCTGGCGTTTTGAAGCTGTCCACACAAGGTACCCTGGATCTCTTTGACGCAGAGGGTGCGTCTCTTTGGTCAGTCAACGTGTCCAACAAGGCTTCTCGGGCTGTCATATTAGATTCTGGCAATTTTGTAGTGCTGAGCAATGATAATAAATCTGAGCTCTCTTGGCAGAGCTTCGATCATCCTGTTGATACCTGGTTGCCTGGGATGAAGATGGGCGGAAAGAAAAAGCTTGTCTGTTGGAATAATTCATTGGATCCAGCTCCTGGTCATTTTTCTCATCAAGCGGATCCGTCAGGGATCAGACAATTTGTGCTAAAATGGGACAATTCTGTACAGTATTGGGAGAGCGGAGTTTGGAACGGTAAAATTTTCAGTCAGATTCCGGAAATGGCGTTGCTAGGCCTGTACAATTTCAGCGTTGAAGATACTAGCTCTGGTTTCTATCTCAGCTATACATTAGCGCCTGCTAACAGGAACAATGCGCTCTCACGTTTCATCATTCATACATCCGGAGAATATCAGCAATATGTTTTGCTTGATAACAATGAATGGAGCATGTTCTGGTCTCAGCCCAGAGATCAATGCAACGTATATAATGCCTGCGGCGCTTATGGAATCTGCAACTCCAACAATATTCAGTTCTGCAGCTGCATGGAAGGCTTCATCCCCAGAGACAATCGCTCCTGGAGTTTGCAAGATTGGTCCTCAACTGGCTGTGTTCGACTGAGCCCCTTAAATTGCGATGCCAAAAATGGGCGCAGCACCGACGGATTCATCTACTCCACAGCAACGTTGCCTGATAAGCCCCATTTCTCTGAATACCCTGCAACGACAAAGAATGATTGCGAGAAAGCATGCCTCCACAACTGCTCCTGCACTGCGTTTGCTTTCAATCCGCCTTCAGGGCCATGCCAAATCTGGTCCGGGGATTTACCAACCATGCACAATTCTCCATCACAGGGCAATTCAAATGTCTTTATTCGAGTAGCTGCCTCTACAGTTTCAAAGTCTGATCCATCATCTTTGTCTAAACGCAAAACCAAAATTATTGTGGGCGCAGTGCTTGCAGGTATAGCTGTATTTGCTTTGGGTATCTTGTCATTTTTAATGGGGCAGCGGTATCGGCTACGATTGATGGAGAGAACTAGTGCAGATTCCTCAAACTCTTTTCTTAGAGCGTTTAGTTACAAGGAGTTGAAGATTGCAACTAGGAATTTCAGTGATAAGTTGGGGAATGGAGGATTCGGCTCTGTGTTCAAAGGATCTTTAATAGACGGCACGCTTGTAGCCGTAAAGAGATTGGAGGGTTCAAGAAAAGGAGAGAAGCAATTCCGAGCGGAAATCAATTCTCTTGGAAACATACAGCATAAGAATTTGGTCAGGCTTCTAGGGTTTAGTGTGGAAGGATCAGAAAGGCTCCTGGTTTATGAGTACATGCCGAACGGCTCTCTGAATTTCTTGCTCTTCAGTGGCAACTCCGAAAGTAAACGGAAGGAACTCGACTGGAAGACCCGATTTGAGATCGCGCTAGGGATTGCAAAAGGGTTACTTTATCTCCACGAAGAATGCAGAGAGTGCATCATTCACAACGATGTTAAGCCCGAAAACATTCTCCTAGATAACGAATTTACCCCAAAGCTGGCCGATTTTGGGCTAGCGAAGCTTTTGTGTAGAGATTCCAGCCACGTCCTGACGACTGTAAGAGGAACAAGAGGATACTTGGCCCCAGAGTGGTTTTTCGGTCTTCCCATAACTCCCAAGGTTGATGTCTACAGTTTTGGTATGACACTCCTGGAAATCATTTCGGGCCGAAGAAATGTGGACATGAGAGTGGAAGACTCAAACAAGCATTACTTTCCCTCGTGGGTCGCAGCTCAAGTTTACCAGGGTAATATGAGTAATATTGTGGAGGAGGTTGTTGCAGTTGCAGAGGAGGCAGATACAGAAGAGATGAAAAGAGGTATTGTTGTGGGGTTACTGTGCATTGAAAAGGATGAGAATGTGAGGCCAAGCATGGGGCAAGTGGTGCGGATGCTGGAAGGGAAGATGGACCCTCCAATTTGTCAGATTCCTAGCGATAACGATGTTATTACTTGCACTAATGTAAGTGGGGATGCAATTTAAAATAAAGTTTTCCTGTGTCAGAAGTGTTTGAGTTTGGACAGAATTGGACTCTTGCTAATGATGTTTAGGCTACATGTGCCTGTCTGTTTCAGACATGATTTCTGCATGCGCGCCTTCTTTAGGGTTTACTCCTCATATTTTCAAATGCATTACAGGAAGTCCGTACGTTTTCTTTTTGTGTTTAAATAGTATTCACACATTTGTCCACATTTCTTATTGGAAATAATCCCAACTACCTCCTTGTCTCACCTATCTAGTCTAAAATCTTCTTATGCACGAAAATCTCAACTTTAAAAAAATGTATCGAAGAAAGCTATCTATTTGGATTTGTTTGGATCTCTAGTGTGAAATACATGTCTTGTTTTTCTATATATTGTATAGGTCTACAATTTGTATGCACTCTCTCAGTAGATTTCAGCTCTATAGAGTTGTAAGTTATAATCAGAATATTTGTAATATATATTGTATAGCTCTATAGAGGAACCATGGGAGAGGAGATGAAGAGTCTGTTTGCAGTCAAGAAATAGCAATCTGAGGGTGATCTCACAATGTTGGTTCCCACTTTTTCGTACATCCTGATTTTTGTTGAAATCATACATTTTTTAGAAAATATATTTATTTAAGCTTTAAGATGTCTCGTTTGTGTTGGCATTCTTGATGGTTGATGTTGTGATTGTCATTGATGGACACACACTTGTTATGAGATCACTTTGTGAATGTATGAAATATGCTCAACTGGTAATTGTTCCTAACCGGTATCATGTGCTAGTCTTTAGACTATCGGTGTTTTGCAGAAAGTGGTTACCTATCTCAAGCGGTATGTTGACCCCAAGCGGTTTGAGGATCTCAAGTGGTACAAAGGATCAAAGCGACAGAACACTTTTTTCCCAATCTTCATTTTTGTCAAACTAGCAAACGATATTTTGCTTAAACCGATATTTTGTTTAAACCAGTAATACTCTGTGATGAGTTACCAACCGACATTTTGTGATGAGTTACCATCCACCGATTGTTTGGCGGTGCCGACACTCTGGCGATGCTTTTTGTGTCATGTTACAGAATATGACTAGATGCATTGAACCTAGGAAATTGTATTGTAATCCTATTGGACCGACATGAAATCAGACTCCTTTATAAGGACATCATGTCTAGGGTTTTGGGTAGTTGCTAGGGTTTAAGGTGGTTGAAGAGTTTTTTTAAGTGTGATTATAGAAGAGAAGTTCAGGTCTATAAGAAAAGGTAGAGTGTGAATGTGTTGGAGACTGAAGTAATGCTGGAATGAATTTGGAATGAACTATCAAGGATCTAACCAAGCAATCTCTGCTATTTGCTAGATCACTCACTTGTTGATTACTCACATCTTCGACAAGTCTGAAGCCCTTAACTGGGTAGGCCCAAAAAGCCTTTTGTAGATCCTCTAACAAGGTGGTTCACATCTGTGGATCTAAAATCCTCTAGCAAGGTAGTCTTTAATTGAACTTGTCTCCTAACAAAGATTGAGATTCTTAACAGGATCTGTTCTGGTAAAGAACATTGTATGACCTTAACCGATCTGGTTCCTATTCTACAGATAGTTACTTGTGAGTTTCATCTCATAGTGGTTTTTCCCATTTGGGTTTCCACATCAAAATATCTTGTGTTATGGTGTTTGTGCTTCTGTAGGTGAATGCATTATTTGCTATTTGGTTTGCATGTGTCCTAACCAGTTTGTTTGCTAAGTTGCTTTACCAGTTTACTGTTAGAATAGTAAAGTGTTTAAGTACAGTAATTTTTGGCATACTAATTCACCCCCCCTCTTAGTATTCATCAATTGGTATCAGAGCCAACCTTTCTATAAGTCTAACAACTTGGAAAGAGATATGGGGGAATACATTATGAGGGAACTCACTCATCGGATCACTCAGTCTGAGCAAGCCTATGATGATCTTATGATCAAATATAAGGCCTCTCAGGCAAAAATGAGAGAACATGCTGAAAAACTGATGGAGCTATCTGAAAATAGTTCTTCGATGAAGCAGATATGGAAGCCCTAATTCAAGAAGTAGAAAAGCTGAATGAATCAAATTCCAACCTGAAAAAGGAGTTGGAAGGATTGACTATTCGAATGTGCCAAGAGTTTGAGAACTGGAGGAAAACTGAAGATCTGGTTAAGGACAAAGATCATGAGATCTCCAAATTGAAGCAAGAGATCAGTGCACTTACCGCTCACCTTCATGAGAGCAAAATGAAAAAAGAAGAAGTACAAGGTGAACTAAACATGGCTATCTCTGAGAATGCAACCTTGAAGGAATCCAATGCTGCTATTTCCAAAGAACTCTTTGAATCAAAGGAAATACTTGCTAAGTTCAACAAGAGTACTATTAAGTTAGAGCAAAAGCTTGAATCGACCAAACCTGTCAAGAATATTGATGGACTTGGTTACTCCAGTCATGAGGTAGGTGAGACCTCTGGTGCAAATGTTGAAGCATCAAAGAAGCAACCGACATTCAAAGGTAAAGGTAAGCAAAAGTTCAAACCTGTTTGCTTTAACTGTCTTAAAGAAGGACACACTACTAATGTATGTAGAAGTAAGGCTTACAATAATTTTCCTTATTTTCTAAATGATAAGCCTAGATCCTATAGATTCAATGGTAACTGTTATGCATGCAACAAGTTTGGGCATAGAGCATTTGAATGCAGGTCTGTTATGAACAATACAGGAAGATATCCTCAAAGGACTCAAGAAGGTGTCCCGGAACCTCTTGTGAACTCGAATTTTAACCGGTATAATACCTATGGCCAATGGTCTGGTGGCTATCAAGCGGCAATTGGTTGGAGAACAACCTGTTTGATCTGTCATGGTAGTGGTCACACTGCTGCAACATGCAAAAGGAAGAATGGAAACATGAACAATGGACCATGGAGAGCACCTGGAACAGTTTGCTATCATTGCAATAAACCGGGTCACATTGCCAGATTCTGCAGAAGTAGAAAGAGTATATCGGATGATATACCGGTCACTTCGAAAGGAAAAATTGATGTTGAAATCATTCAAGCGGATATGAACAAAACCTGGAAGAAGAAACCAACAATGTTGCAAGAAGAACCGGTTTTTGCACCTAGTGTGGAAATCACGGAACTGACAAACTAAGCATAAGAAAAGCTTAGGGGGAGCAAATGGTGAAATACTTCAAACCCCCAGTTTACATCGGTAAAAGACCATAACTGGTATGTGATACCTATCAGTTGGCAGAAGATTGGAAACGGTAAAAGGCAAATTAGGGTTTACGCCCTAATAGTGGAGCATTTATTATGGTAGGTGGAGAGTCCGTTTAAAAAGAATTTTCAAATCATTACTCATCATTTTTCGAGAAAACAATTTTTTCAAGTGCAGAGCGAAGAAAAGCAATTTACATTGCGATTCAAAGAGCTTATCAAAATCCTGAAGGAGAATCTGAAGCAAACATCTGTTGGAGGAGTGAAGAATGCAAAGCGGTATCTTTACAACCGAAGGAGTGTGTGGCAAAGTTCAAACTACGAAGCCCTAAATTTCGATCTACGAAGGTATTTTTCATAATTATTTGTTTGTCATGGCTTCTGCATCACATGTTAGCTCTAGTGCACCTGTTGATTCTATGGACTTCATTCAATGAAAGTCGAAATACAATGCCCTGTCTCAAGTACCTGCTGGTGTTATAGTAGAAGAAGGCATTTCCGATTATATAGACTGCAAAATTGAAGACCCAAGGTCTCTTGTGATCTATTCCCAGCTGAGCTTATTCTGCGGAAAGGATAAGAAGATTAAATCAGAATTCAGCATTCTGGAAAAGAAGAAACTTCATAATGCAGTTTACTTTCTTGAAGAATTTTCGAATGATCACATTCGCATTATTCTAAGCAGGGTACACGGTGATAAGATGTACCTAGAGAGGACGCGTGATATCACACTGGAAGCGATTCTTGTCGTCACCAATTTCTGTAACATAGGGGAAGTGCCAACCCTAAGGAAGGTTAGCAAGACTAAAATGTCCAAGCTCACCGGTTCAGTGAGCGACTCACGTGGAATGACCATCAACTCAATCAAGGACGATCTGGTCAAGTATGCCTGCATGGTGATAGGTTACCAGACGTTCTCTTCTAGCATAATTAATTCTGTCTCTGCTGCAACAGTAAATGCCGCTTACAAGATGATCAAGGAAGATGCATCGTTTGATCTGTGCACTTGTATGCAAAGACAACTCATGTTGAATCTCAAATCGATCAAGCAGGACAATGCACTGAGATTTAAGTTCAGACAACTACTGGTTGGTTTGTTCTTTTACTTCCAAGGCTACTTTCCAGGACTAGGTGACATTCAGTGGTCTGTCAATCAACTGGTGACAAAACAAATCAAGGAAAGTCTACAAGCGGTTGGAACCGGTTATCTGGAAGTGTTGAACAAATACTTTGATGAGTTTAGACGCAAGATGAGCCAAAGGATAAGGATATCCGGTGATATAGTCAAGAAGTATGAGGAGGACATATGCTTCACCATCAAAATTGATGTGTGCATAATAGAGGCAGTTGACCCTAGACAAGAAGAAGTGGAGCCTATGGGCTATGAGGTAATGTATGATATGCTGGACGGGTATGCTTCTACCCTACTTGCCTCACCCCTTGATCCTAAGGCAAAGAGAACCGACACCTATCTAAAAAGGGTTACACCGGTTAAAGAACCCTCAACAAAGAAGGGAAAGGCAGTACCTTTAGCATCAGCACCGGTTACTTCATCTAGTCCCAAAGTGACCAAGTGGTCACCTACAAAGAAGAAACCAGAACCAGCGCCTGCCAAAGTCTTTGAGAGGAAGAGGAAGACAAAGAAAAATTCACCAGACTCAGAGGACACTGTGTTTGAAGAACAGCCTAAGAAGATTAGGCAAATGAAGAAAAAGACAAAGAATGAACCGACAACATCGGCATCGGTAAATATTGATATCTCTTCCTACAAACCTTTGACACAATGTCAAAGAACTATTAAAAATATTAGGAGAAAGTTGTTGAATGATTTAGTATATCATTTTGATGATTTCAATAATGAAGAAAAGGAAGAAGTTGAACAAGAAATCATCAAGTATTTATGTTTTAATGACCGGTCACCTTCAGATATCAAATCTGTGACATCAGATTCTTTGTATAATTCTTTAAACATCAAATGGCACATTGCCATTGAAAAAGAACGAGAAATAAGAGAGGAAATGTTTGCACAATATTTTCTTGACATGTCTAATTCAGAACTCTATGAAATCATGGAGAACTTTAAAGGCCTCTTCTTCATGAGAAGAAGAAGACTCATGTTGCTTGAAGGAAAAGACTCTGAAGTAATAAAAGATACTCACTCTCATACCAAAGCCGCTCTGAGATTGCATCAAGTATCTGAGGCAAACCGGAAAGGTGAAAAGGAACCAGAAATCAAGAAACCGGATGAGGTATTCGATAATGTAGGAAACCCGGTTACTGAACCAATAGACACTATTGATGTCGACGCTCTAGATGTAGAGGATGTTACTCCAGATGACCCATCAGCAACAGAAGGAAAGGAGAAACAGGAAGAAGACAAGAGAAAACAGGCAGAACTAGAAGAGAAGCAAAAGGAAGCATAGGACAGAAAAGAGGAAGCAAAGAAGCAAGCCAAGGAAAAGAGAAAAGAGGATGAGAAGAAAAATAAAGAGGAGGAAAAGAGAAAAGAGGAAGAGGAGAAAAATAAACAAGAGGATGAGAAGAAGAAGAAAGAAGAGGAAAAGGAAGAGGAGAAGAGAAAGGAAGCTGAGAAGAAAAAGAAAGAGGAGGAAAAGAGAAAAGAGGAAGAGGAGAAAAAGAAACAAGAAGATGAGAAGAAGAAGAAAGAAGAGGAAAAGGAAGAGGAGAAGAGAAAGGAAGCGGAGAAGAAGAAGGAAGAGGAGGAAAAGGATGAGGAGAAGCGAAAGGCAGCGGAGAAGAAAAAGAAGGAAGAAGAGAAAGAAGAAGTAGCAAAAAGCACTCAGATGGAGATTCCAAAGGCAACCGGTAGTCAAGAGAAACCGGCTGACCTCACCAGTCCTATTGACCTCTAGTCTGCAAATGAAATGGAGCTGCTACAAAGAATTAAGGTTTCTCAAGAATGCCTAGAAGTGATAAGGAGGAAGAAGGAGCAAGATGTGATCCAAGCTACGGTGAACACTCTTACCGGTTTGATACCCGGTACAAACCTCCCTAGTATTGATTCCTCACTGGCACATTTGAAGCTCCTCTGTATAGTTGTAGATGATCAGTTGCAGAGCCTAGAAGAGGTTGCAAAGGCAAATGCCAAGAAATAACATCAAAAGGCTCTGAACACTGCTGCAGAAGTTGAATGAGCTTCATTTAGAACTTCAGAAGGTATAGAAGGACATCAAAGATGCAATGGATGAGGAAAATCTACTTCTTAGCAAGATATGTCAACCTCATCTATTCTGTGATGATGTGCTCACCCAAAAGAACAAACTGCAATAAGATATGCAGTCATTTATTAGCACCTTCAAGATGCCATATGATTCCTTCTCCACATATGGACAAACCGTTCATAGGCTTCAACTCCAGTCTGCATGAATTGAGGCAGAAATAAGCAACCGGACAAGGAACTTGCAGGAACTTCAACTGGTCCTACTGCCAAGATTGCAAATTCTCTAGAAATGCTATTTAAATCTTAATGCCCTAACGGTCACTCAAGAAATGAGCACGATAGATGCCATGGAAGAAAAGGTCTCCCAGATTCAGACAAAGAAAGAGGTGGATACCTCCCTACTTGAGTCATGGTCCTTATCTATGAAGCAATTTTTGCAGGACTTTAAATTAGTTTTTGACAAATTTTACTCATTATTGTCATAAACATTTATTATTTTACTACTAATAGAGCAAGGGTTCATCTGTAGTGTTTTTGTCATTGTTGGCAAAGGGGGATAAGTATATAAATTTTTTATGTTTTGATACATACTTTCATGTCTATCTCTGATAAAGAATAGTATACATTGTACTTTCTACAAAAGCGATAGTGTATATGCTTAGGGGGAGTAATTTTGCCTATGGCATAGTGTCTATTGTAAAACACTTAGATGTCAAAATTTTTCCTAAGTGTTACCATCAATGCCAAAGGGGGAGATTGTTGGCATTCTTGATGGTTGATGCTGTGATTGTCATTGATGGACACACTCTTGTTATGAGATCACTTTGTGAATGTATGAATTATGCTCAACCGGTAATTGTTCCTAACCGGTATCATGTGCTAGTCTTTAGACTATCGGTGTTTTGCAGAAAGTGGTTACCTGTCTCAAGCGGTATGTTGACCCCAAGCGGTTTGAGGATCTCAAGCGATACGAAGGATCAAAGCGACAGAACACATATTTCCCAGTCTTCATTTTTGTCAAACCGACAACCAGTATTTTGCTTAAACCGGTATTTTGTTTAAATCGGTAATACTCTGTGATGAGTTACTAACTGACATTTTGTGATGAGTTACCATCCATCGATTGTTTGGCGGTGTCGACAATCTGGCAATGCTTTTTGTGTCATGTTACAGAATATGACTAGATGCATTGAACCTAGGAAATTGTATTGCAATCCTATTGGACCGACATGAAATCAGATTCCTTTATAAGGACATCATGTCTAGGGTTTTGGGTAGTTGCTAGGGTTTAAGGTGGTTGAAGAGTTTTTGTAAGTGTGATTATAGAAGAGAAGTTCAGGTCTATAAGAGAAGGTAGAGTGTGAATGTGTTGGAGACTGAAGTAATGCTAGAATGCATTTGGAATGAGCTATCAAGGATCTAACCAAGCAATATGTGCTATTTGCTAGATCACTCACTTGTTGATTACTCACATCTTCGACAAGTCTGAAGCCCTTAACCGGGTAGTTCCAAAAAGCCTTTTGTAAATCCTCTAACAAGGTGGTTTACATTTGTGGATCTAAAATCCTCTAGCAAGGTAGTCTTTAATCGGACTTGTCTCCTAACAGAGATTGAGATTCCTAATAGGATTTGTTCTCGTAAAGAACATTGTATGACCTTAATCGGTCTAGTTCCTATTCTGCAGATAATTACTTGTGAGTTTCATCTCACCGTGGTTTTTCCCATTTGGGTTTCCACGTCAAAATATCTTGTGTTATGTTGTTTGTTCTTCTGTGGGTGAATGCATTATTTGCTATTTGGTTTGCATATGTCCTAGCTAGTTTACTAAGCTACTTTACCGGTTTACTGTTAGAATAGTAAAGTGTTTAAGTACAGTAATTTTTGGCATACTAATTCACCCCCCTCTTAGTATTCATAATTTTGAAGTAATTAATTGAAGAGAGTTGATCAAAGTCTCTTAGATCAAAATTTCTTGGATAGAACCTCTCTCCTTCTAAATCATACTTGCAATGGAGTCTCCTTTGCATCTATCAAGTGCTGATAAAAAATGAATTTTACATTAGCTTTTAGGGGGTCAAATGAATTAATTTAGAAGTTTTATTTTTTTAAGTATTTAGCCCTTATTATAACCTTTCCAATCCAAAAGAGATTGCTAGGGCTCAGAAGAGTCAATGTACTAGATGAAGATCATGAAGAGTTGAAGTTGTAAAAGGGAAAGTTGAAGTTTAAAGAAGATGTAGAAGATGAAGTGTTGCATTCTAAAGACAGAGAAACTGTAAGATTGAAAAAAAAAATTTACTAGACAAAGGAGATTGTCTAGGCTACCATCCAAGGAGAGATCATAATTTTTATCTTTTAAGCATCTGCCATAGTGTGTAAAGGTAAATCACAAATTTTGATAAACTATTGTGTCTATTTGAAGGGTTTCTAAAAGAGGCATTTTATGTAGAAAAAGAAGATCCATCAAATTGTGGGTTATGTGAAAGAAATTGCAGCAACAGTAGCTATAGAAAGACATCGTTCAAAACACCAAGGAGTAAAGGAGGTGATTTATTGGTAAAAGGAATGATTGTTAGTCAAAGGTAAAATAAGAATAATTTTTTTTTTAACAAAGATGACCATAATATCAAAGAATTTTAAGTAGACTATGATATGGTATGTTTTGCATTGTTACTATTTTTAGTCTTGAAGTTTGTTATGTAGATTATGAGGTTGTGGAATGTTTAAGAAGTTCGCAGGAACAATAGTCTATGTTGAGAGAGAGAGAGTGTATATAAAGAAAGATGAGTTGATTAAAATATAAGAAGATGAGAGGAGGATATCAAGTGTCTCAAGTTGGGAAAAGCCGAGTGAATTTGTCAATAGATAAAGAGGTGACATGGGCAAGTGCAAGGTAATGAGTCACAAATTCGCGGAAGTCTGCGCGTTGGGAAATGCGCTCTTATAAACGGGGGCCCGTTTATGCTTCGGGCTCCCGAGCCGAAAGGTAATGGGGGTCCGAAGAAAAAAAAAATAGGCCCCCGTTTTGTTCTAAAATGGGGGCCCACTTTTAAACAAAACGGGGCCCACTTTTAAACAAAACGGGGGCCTGTTTTTTAAAAACGGGCCCCCATTTCTAAATGGTATTTTTTTTTTTTCCACAAGCCGCCTTTGTTTGAAAATGGGGGCCCGTTTTGTGGAATTTGATTCCACAAACCGCCACTTGGCTCAGGATTAGGCCCGGGATAGGCCTGGGATGGCCACACTTGAGACATGGACCTGCAAATTCAAATCTCCATGAATGAAAGTACAAATATGAACTTTAGAAATAGTTTATGCGCCTCTAATCAGAGAATTTTAGTACGAAATTAAAACCCATTTCAGATTATACTGTCTAGATTCTAAATATGTAAATTTATTTAAAAATTGATTGTTTTAACTATTTTTCATTTAATTTATACTAAATGGGGTCCATAAATTTGAAATACTAACTAATTTTGTTAATTTAATAACTTTTTTATTTGAAAGAATTTTGGAAAAAAATTATATGTCATCAATCTACACAAAATTCTTTTTTATTTAAAAAAAAAAAAATCAAAAAATGTTAAGTTTACATCAAATTATGTGGGTCATACACGTCAAATTTTTAAAAAGATAATTACGGCCATTAAAAAATTATTTTAAAAAAATATATTAGAAAAAAAAATACAGAAAACTATGCTCATCAATCTTTAGTGTGTTACAAACCACTTCCCAAAACGGTTTGAGAAAATAATTTTTATTGTGTCAAAAAGTGTGGGTTGTACACATGCATGGTATGGTCCTGAAACAGGCATTTTTAAAACATAGTTTTCAGAACTCCATTCGAAAAGTTATTTTTTATTATGTGGGTATTAAAATAAATTACATATTTGGAAAGTACACTCAGAGGGCTATCTTTTATATTACTGAATTTTTCCAATATTCAATCTCTAAGTGTTTCAAAATTTAAGCTCAAATGAGAGAAAATCTGAAAAATCAGGGAAAACACTTCCACTTTTTGGCCAAAAAGTGGACTCATCTTCTTGCACTGACCCACATTGTTGAATGTCACAACATTCATTTTGTTCTTGAATGTAAGAAATGCACCAACAACGTGACTCTATGAGAAGTGTTGAAAAAAAGTGTTCCACACTTGAACCTATGATGAACTGGCTAACAGATGGGCCAGAGCTCATGGATAGAGCATCTCAATAACAACACAAGATTTCCTAGGTTTGATCTTGGGATATAGAAGATTTTAGATGCCAAAGCATCAGTGTAAGAAGTGAAAAATAAATTGAATTATTAGTTGTGATTTAGGGGGAGTGTTGGAAATAATCCCAACTCCCTCCCTATCTAACCTATTTTTTTTTTAAATCCTTCATATGCACAACAATCCCAATATTAATAAATGACTCATGAAGAAATCTATCTTTCTTGGATTTGTTTGGATCTCCTCCAACCTGGCCAATGTATTGTATGTAGGATTCACACATTTTATGGGTAGTGTGAAATATATTATTTTATGCTTGTCTTGCTCTACACAGTATGCACTCATATTTCTATATATTGTGTGGGTTTACAATCTGTATGCACCATGTCAACAAAGTCCAGCTCCACATAGCTATAAGTTATAATAAAAAAGGTTGTAATGATGTTTGAATGAGCAGAAGCTCATATGATGGAAACTTTTATGTAATATTTCAATTTTTTAAAAGTTTTTCTTTTGTTTTGCTCCCTTTTTTCCTTCATTCCTCCCCCACTCCTTTGATTCTTAAAGAAAGCATAACAAGTCTCTTATTTTGAGATGCCAATGAATTATTGTATGATTTTGATTGAAAAGAAAATTGTTCTTTAAAATTGGGAGTTCACATTGTTGGTTATGAAGTCCAACCGACATGGATTTTTTAGCTTCTTGTCATTTCCCTATCTCCTAGGTTGTCTTTCAATTACTTCATAGACTTCCAATCCCTTATTTTAGAGACTTAAAAAAGATTGGATAATGAAGTACATAATATATATGTTTTGTTGTACTGCAACTGCATATGAGAGAGTTAATAAAAACTGATGTAGCAAATAATTAACCTATCCATTGCAAATTCAATATTCAAACACACAAGAGAAAACAAAGACTTTATTTTTCCATATAACCAGTACAAAATGAAATTTTATTTTAGACAAATGCAGTATCAAACTCTGCATCAAACTAGAGAAATTTTATTGCAATGTGAAAAAAATTTACATAGAAAGATATTTGCCAATTTGGATTCTCATAACAACCCACAAATCTAATCTATGGTCTTTCTTAGACCTGCAATGACATTACCTTATTTATACCCTTATAACAAAACCCAAAATAATTTCCAACTTCTCACCCTCTCCCTTCCAAAATCTGAAAATTCTTCCTATTTGTTCTAGCAAATAACCCTACACTAACCCCCCTAAAAAACCGAGAAAACTCACCAAAATACTACTCCCCTTTCAAAATCATAAAATTGCTACTTTGCTACATAGCCTCTCTAGAAGCACCCACACACAAAAGTTGAAAAAAAGAGAAAAAACATTAACTCCCATATTTCAAATTAGCCAATATTAGGTCCTTACGGAAGGACTCTACTGCTTTGTCCAACATAGGAGATATTAAAATTTTGGAAGAGATTCTTTAGAATTTGGGAGTTCACATTGTTGGTTATGAAGTCCAAATGGCTTAGACTATTTAGCTTCTTGTTGTTTCCCTATCTCCCAGGTTGTTTTTCAATTACTTCATAGACTTCCTCTCTCTTATTTTAGAGACTTCAAAAAGAGTGGATACTGAAGTACATAATATATATGCATTGTTGTACTATAACTGCATATGAGAGAGTTAATAAAAAAGAGCTTCCCATGTTTTTCTCGTGGAGATAGTCATTATTGTGAACAATGAAATTCATGGTGTTTTATGTTTATTGAACTCTTTGCTTGTTTTTATCTTTGTCTTTCTTGCTCTTAAATGTCAAGACACATATTATGAATGAGTTGTAAAGTATGTATGTAATTTTAAAATATCGTTACATTTACATAAATAATTCATTACTTTAAAATATTTATTTATTTTATTGATTTAAAAAATTGGGTTAAGTTAAAAGATTATCTAGATATTGATAACTATAAATAGAATTTAGATTTAAGTATATGTATTTTTTATTTTTTTTAATTAAGGAATATTGGACCCTCACTTTTATGGTAAAAATATATAATTCAAAACATGAACTTCTATCAATGTCTAAAACTAATTAGAAGCATTTACATTTACAAAAAAACTCTAATAATCTTATTAGAATGAATGTGAGTAGAGAAGAGATATGTAGGTCCAGTACTAGGAAGAGTGCATTTGGGTTATGAAAGAGATGTATTGGGATTATTAAAATAAATTTACTAAATTTAAATATTGGTTACTCTTATGCTTTGATTTATAGAGTTCATCACTTTTTAGTAAGTTTGTTGAATAAGAGAATGTGATGAAGTAATGAGAGTATCTTGTATGATTTCACATCTCAAGGAATCTTGAATCACTTTTAATACATGATAAGCATGTGATTCCTACTTTTAAGAACCAACAAACATGTGTTTTCCAATTGGCAAAGTCATCAAACTTATCGTAATTTATGTAGAATATGAAATATGAAGTTTAAGCCTTCAAATCCTCTTTTTGGCATTTTACCTTCCATTCTTAATGAATGGGAAGTTAATGGAAAAGGAATTAATAGGCCCTCATGACAAAGGTAGTGAATACTTATTCAAAAATTAGTGAGTGTGGAATCCTCATTGTAATCCTTCTTGGTTTTTTTTTGGGGGGACATGATTCTGGAAGAGAAGGTGTTTAAAGTTATTAAGATTGATTGCAAGGGATAGAATCTAGCACTGTTAATACTTAAGCTCTCTATATGCCCTATCAACATTGTATCACTTGTAAAATATAAATAGATAGTAGTGTGAGGAATTTTTCTTTCTCTTATTAGGGAATTGTCCCTAATTTAGGAATTTTCTAGCCATAACATATGTGTTTTAGTTGTCTTATGACTTATTTGATCTTTCTTTTATTCTATTATTTTTTGATTTATGTAATTGAACTAGAGAACTTGTAGGTTAAACCATTTAGTGCCGCTAAAGAATATGCTTGAATGTTATTCCATATTTTTTATGCAAGAGCATCCTCGGTTCAAAACAATCTTGCATCAACCAAAAACATTTTCCTTTCTATTTTGTTTTTTGTTTGCAGTTTCATTTTTCCTTTCTATGTGTCCCATTTTTTGGCTCACCGAATCCTATGGAATTGGATTCTACTTGAGAACTTGGTCATATTTCTTTCTTTCGGACCACATCGCATTTGGATCATTTACTGGCAAGATGTCACTACCTGTTTTCATGATAGTTTCTTGTTACCGATTGCCTGCAACCTATTCTGGTGATCTACCAGAACCCCCTTCTGAAGCTTGCGGAGCGTTGAGCGTTGATTTCAATTTTCCTTGTCATGTGGCCGACCATTTCTCACGATCTATTTTTCATCCTTTGGATTTTCCAGAGGAATATCTTGGTGGAGGCCAACCTTGTTCATTTTGCATGTTAGGTCTTGTTCTTCGGGTTTTGATCCCTTTTGGGCCGACTGGACCCTTTGGATCAATCTATATTTGTAATAATGCTTTAGAATGAAGTAAATTAGAATAAATTAGAGTATCAGATAGATAGATTGTGCCTAGAAGATAGATCTTTCGTTTCAAGGTCCTAGTTGTGACCTATTCTACCAAGCCTGTGTGCCGGTATGTTGTAACCTGGTTATTACCGGTTTGATGTAATCAAATTTCATGCAATAAAACTATTTGTTTTGCATTGCATCCATCATATCTGAGTGTTTCCGTTGTGTTTACTCTTGTGTTATCTCACCATTCATCCTTCGTAGCAAGATTAAGCCACCCTACAAAATTTTATTTGAGTCCTTGTCTTTCTAAGAAATTCCTTGGTTCAACCCATAATTCATTTGTAAATTGTCTCTTAATTCGTAGCGCCAAGTTTTAATGGTCTATTTGAACCCCATGAACTCATTGAACCATTTTGAAGGGAGTTCATAATGTACATTTAGGTTCTGTAGGTTCTAAGGTGTCAGAGAGGTTTTCATGCTAACGTTCACTCAAAGTGTTTTGCAGCGGTTCTTTTTCATGGTCGCGTATGATGTGCTATATTTTCTTTTTCCCAATCGTGAACCCTTTAAACTTAGCTCAAATGGTTCAGTGGTGTTCAACATGTTCAATGATGTTCAAAGGACTAGTGCTACTTAATAGAGCTAATCTTTTCAAGGAGAATTTTCTTGGCATAGTGTACACTTTGAACTACTTGAACTCTCGTGAACTCAGTTCGGATTGTTCATGCATGTTCAGATCAGGTGGGTCCCATGTGCTAGAAGACATGATGGAGCATTTATTGTGAAGTATGATGAAGATTGAACCATATCTCGGGTGATGTCAATTGGTTGAGTTTTCAAGGCAAGTAATCATTTTTGGGAATTGGCGGTTACTCCAAAACGCCGCCATGCATTCAATGCACGCGTGTGATGTTCAATCCCAACACTCAACACATTTGAGTTGACAATCGGAATTAATACACTAAATGAGTTCGTATCACTTCTTTCACTATAAGGTATGAAGTGTTTAATTTCTGAGAACTTGTTCTTCATTGCTGTAGAGTTTTGGATAGAAGTTTTATTTGCTAGTAGTCGTGCGATTCATCTCAACTGTGAAGGTGAGTTCATTTCCTGTCCTCTCCAGTGATTTTTATCAGCTTTTCCTCTCTCACAATAAGATTTGCTGGGAACATAAGGGTTGTTGTTTATGAAATATGAAGTCCACATTGCACCTTTTTCGGGAATACTTTTAGTCTTGCATGTACAAAGCCCATAGTTAGTGATACAGACTTGAAAGGAGAAAGTCTGGAAGTTTTAAAGGAAAGGGTGTTCAAAGGAATTGATGGTTCATTTGGTGTAGAAATTATGAGTAGTGGTCTCATAGAAGCAGCATCATTTCCTCCCGCTATCCCTTGCCCGAAACTAGTTAGAGAATGTATTGCGAGGTATAAGCCCATCTCCAAAACCATCAAAAGAGATAATGGTGAAACCCTCCTTGCAATTAACTGAGAAGTTATCTCCTCTGTTTTCCAATTACCTGATTATAAGTTCTCAAACTTTTCTCCCGCCCAATCAGTTACTAAGTTCAACGCAGACAAAATTGGGCATCAGAATAATGTAGCAAAGTATTGGTTGAAGGTTCCTCAGAGGGGTGGCTCCAGATTACCCAAGTATCCCAACAAAAACCATATGCTTCCCCACATTCACGATGTCATGCCATTACTACACTGAGTTAGAGGTTCGGCAGAGGCCTACAGTTTCAATGATTGGATTTATTGCTATGTACAACTAGTACTAGAAGGGAAGCAATATCTTGATTGGGCAGAGCTAATTGCCGATTCCATGAGGGAGCAGCTGAGCATGGCCAAACAGTTCAAGCAAAATTTCTTCATTTCCTCATATTTGATATATTGTTTGGCATGTGTTAAAGACATAGTGGGTATACCTCAGCAACTCGCTAAAGGAGAGGTCTTTGTGTATGATTTTTACCCTATGTTACAGAGGGATAATGTTTTGCAAGACTTTAGGAGAGTACACAATGCCTTCCTGGGAGATTTATGTTATGAGTTAATGAACATGAAAACCAAGAGGATGTTCAAGGATGCACAAGCATTAGTGAAGAAATATGATAGTTTCTTTATTCAGTTTCCCCACTTTTGTTACATAAGAGTTGGTGGCTTCGAGGAAGAGCCCTTCAGGCTTCCTCATTTTTGTTCAGATTGTTTTGTTTTGGCTGAGATCTGTAGGAAGTTGACTATTGTGATTAAGAAGGTGCAACCCAGGGATAAATGGGAAGATCATTTTCCTATTCAATTGGGTATTTTATACTGCAGTTTGATGTCAGATTCTTTAAGAGCCGACTTGAAAAACTTCAATTTTTCATTATATCATGAAAGAAAGGGCTTTGACAATAAGGGTTTCTCACGGAGCCTTCATTTGATGTCACACCTTCCAATCTCACATTTGGAGGACTTCTGGGAAGATTGCAATGATGAGCTTGAGGTGTTCAAAAGGGCAAACATGAGAATGGTTTTGGAACAGGTAGTTTCACTGCAGGTGAAACTTGACATAAGTGGGATTGAAGAAGATTATCTGGAGCTTTTTGAACTTGGATACTTAAACCAAACTGAGCTCGAAATGGCCTGCATTAATTGGGATATAGAAGAAGAGGATGACATATAGTTAAAAACAAAAAGGGTTTTGGAAAGAACTGCAGAATGGGTTAACAAGAGAAGAACAATGAAACTAGGCAACAAGATTGGGCTTGCAAGAGGTAGTGAAGTTGCTTTGCATTCTCCAAAGCATTTTTCTAACTCCACTTCTATGCATGTTCATGCAGGTAAAGATAAGAAGCCATCTTACACCAAGCACAAGCCCAATCCAACTCTGGATTTTATTGCTCCTTGATATACCAGGTCATGGAGTGCTGCGCAGAAGAGAATGGACTAGGCCAAAGATACAGAGGCAAAGGACAAGATTCTTGATGCTCAATTTTTTGAAGTCGAGGACCTAGACAGTGATATTGTCAACACTATGGGTTCTCATGTGGTCATTGTAGCTATGTCGTCGCCACCTAAGGTGATCGGAGGAACAGCTAGTTCAAGTGCTACCCCTAAATGGCTAACCACTTCAGTGAGAAAGAAGCAAAGTTTCATTCCAGTAACCATCCCAATCCAGGACATGGTGGTGAAGTACACGGAGAAGGGTCCCAAACCAAAGAAGTTAAGAGAACTGCCAGATTGGATACTGATGAAAAGACTGGGAAGTGGGTTGCCGAGATTGCTTCTTATAAGCCTAAGGATGAGAACAAGGAGGTAAATGCAGAGGACTTTGAGATCACCAAGGTAGAGCTCAGGAATATGAGTAGAGATTTAGATGATCACCTTTTCCAGGTATCGGCCAAGAAGATGCTCACTAGGTCAGAAAAGGATGGGCAGGAGAAAAGAGAGTTGAAGCAACATATCAAAATTCTTGCTCATTTCATTGATGTATCGGCTGCTTTGGAGCACTTCCCATATCGCATACTTCAGAGAGTTTTGATCCCACCACCCTAGAGAACAAGAAGCTGATGGGTCAAGTTCAACGAGCTAAAAGAATTGCGGGGGCTATGGAGAAGTGGATCAAGAGAATGATAAAAGATGGTGAAAAATATATCACGAGCTCCAGGAAGTTATGTGACAAAATTCAGAGTCTCATTGCAGAAACTCAGAATTAGATCATGCTATGGGAGAAAGAATAACATAAGTGGGAAAATGTCTTGCCTATGCTCACTACGATAGAGGAGTACAGAGCTGCCAAATTCTTAGCAGAGAATTCAATCAAGCTAGTAACCGATGAGTGCCAACTCTTTGTACTAAAAAAGACTATAATGTGGCGGGTACTCACATTTAAGTCTGTGATTTCTGATGCCAAAACCTCTGTTTATGAACTTCAGAACCTCCAAAGCAGTTTGGTTAATGACAACAAAGTGGTTAATCTGGACCACGATTAGCAACTGGGGATTTGTGGACTGAACACGCAAGATGCAATAAAAGCTTTTAGGCTATACATGGAGAAGGTTAAGGCCAAAGGCAACTTCACCCCCGAAGATATAACATAGGTTGCTTGGATTGAGTCCATGACATTCATTGGTAATGATCAGTTACCTAAGCATGCCGAGAAAATGGTGAAGCATAAATGGGACAAAGAAGCCGCAAAAGCGAAGATCAACGCCATGAAGAATCCAAGCCAATCTATAATCCAAGAGCTTGCCACTGCCCACAACGTCGAGAAAAGTGGAGAAGAGGACGATGATGGAGAAGAAGCATAGAATGTTAATGATGCTCTGTTTTTATTTTTATATGTTTTTTTTATGATCTAGCAAATGACTTCGGGACATCTGTCCCTAAAATACTCTGTTGGCTATTATAACTATTTCAGAGGAGGTCGAGTTTTAAGGGATACCTCCTCTGTTCTATAAGACTATTAATAAGTTTAAGTTAGAGAAAGCAAGGGTTAGAATGGTGGACTGAGTTTTTGGTTTTTAAGTAGTTCTGTTTTGTTGAAGGAAGTCATCAGACTTTGAAAATCTGAAATTGGAAAGGATTTATACATGTATTGTTGTGTCTTTGTTGCATAAAATACACATATATATAAAAGATCTTTTGTGTTTGGGAGAAGGAAAATCTTTAATTTTTGAATCTGTGTAGTAATTGTAAAGCGGAAAAATTGAACCCTAGTTGTTCTCCCCTCCCCGACTCCAAGGAGAGAGAAGGGAGAGTCACTAGGGTTGATGGTTTTCACTTAGGAGAGACTTTACATTCAAAAGAGGGGTTGAAACCCACAAGATCCAATCCTACGCAATGCAAGATTGGATTCTATATGAGTTTCAAGGGTTGTGACATCAAGGATACCCTCTTTTGTAAAGAATGTAGATAGAAAGATTGAACTAGGAATACATGTAAAGTAGGAAAGATTCGCTTATAAACAGAGATAAGGATATGGGATGAAGCTGCGGACCTAGAATTAGCAGTAAAATGTCGAGACGGTGCTGTTCTGCAAATTTGAGCGAAAGTTGACGAGACGATGGCACTCGGCGTGCACACGGTCCTCCGAAAAATCCGCGAAACGAAGGGGGATCTATTCATCTCTGCACAAGGATTCCAGATCTTCAATTACAGCTGCGTACCTGCAACCCACACACAGAAAAGAGAGGACGATTGGGGGGTTAGGGATGAGGGGTTTGCCTTTAGGTCAAACCCCAGTTTTGGAATTAACCAAGAAATGAGAATGCTGTAAATGTAAATGTTTGTAATGTAAACAAGTACTGATACCTTGTTGTAAGAATGTTTGTATTCTTACATGCGAAGGTGTAATGTATGTAGTATGTTGTATTGTTGTATGTGATCTCCTCTTCAATGGTTGAATCCTTGTCTTGAATGCAACACTTAGCCTTGAATGGAGACTTAGAATGCTCAATTGCTTGAAGGAATGCTTGAATGCTTGAATGCTTGAATGTTTGAATATCACTTCCGCGTCTTGCTTGCATATGTTTTCCTCTTTTTTCCTACCTCCTCAAATGGGAGGGGAAATGTAGTTTATATGCTTGTCAATTAGGGCTGATACATTGATTTTCCCGACCTTAGGCCGACCAGGAAACATTATTTTCCAATTTGCAAACTTAAAGACCCGATGCCCAAAAGAGACCGGGCCCAAAATAGGGCCAGGGACCAGGGCGCTGGGCACCATGGTCCTGGGGGACCAGGGCGCTGGGCACCCCAGTCCAGAAGGACCAGGGCGCTGGGCGCCATGGTCCCACCTCCCGGGACAATAGGGTGCAAGGAGGGATCAGGCCAGGGTGTAGAAAAATGCAGTTTTTGATGTTGTAAATAGGTTTCGGGGTCTCCATTCAGGTTCAACGTTGTGCCGCCATCGTGAAGACCCAAATGCAGTTGAAATTGCAAGTGTCACAATTTTAGGACGCTACATTTAGCCGCCACTTTAGCGGGAGTATAAGCGTACGCCCATACTTCCGGTAAAGTACAAGGAAACAACATTGAAAGACTTTCACCACGTCAAGGAGGCAAGATACACCAAGCCCCCAGTGGACTAAGGATCTTACGACTTCAATTGCCAAAGTAAAAGGGAAGATCACGAGGGAGAACCATGACTGTCAGTAGTAAGGTTCCCTCACTATGAGTCATGCAAGAAAGATATCAAAAATTTTCAAGGCAAAGCTAAATTTGTCAAGAAATTTTCAAGTATCTTAAAAAGATATGAACGGGATGTATGCCCCCCTACGTTAAAGCGATCGCACACGCCTCATCGGGGGTGATTGATTTAAGGTAGTGATACATATAAGAAATGAGAAAGGAGCACGTTATCACAAGGATTTAGCCCCCAAGTGTGAGATAAGCCCAAGGATAATAGACACAAAACACAAAGCACAAGGTGACTTCGCTTTCCTCGGGGTCAATATGCTGTATGATAATTCATGTATATCATATGTATGTATGCATAATTGTTCTTCATTCCCCAATCAAGGAAGGTCACCTAGAAGAAGGGAACACATGTGTCTTTTGAGTCAACATGAGAGAGACCAAAAGAGATCTCAATGTTTTGCATCATCCTCAAGTAGACAACACTAAGGACAACAAATAGAAGAATGAGAATAACACATAGAAGAAGTAACAAAAGAGAGGAGGAGAGAGTCTGCTATGCTAATGAAACTAGTCTAGCATGTCATCTACCCCCCGATCTTGCTGATCAATATTTTGGGAAGGTAGGAAACACGCTAGAGGAGGAACATCCAACACAGCAGATGGAGCTATCACAAGATCCAAACAAGGGCTATGTTCATACCCCAAGCCACGGTGTTCTTGTCTAGGAGCTAGGATAAGTGCTTTAGAAAATTCGTTAGATAGATGGTTATCAACATCAACATATTCATATTCACTATCAGAATGAACAGGAGTAACATTTTCATCATGAATAACATTTTCATCTATATCATCATCAAGATTTATAAAAATAGGATCTTTAACTCGCACAGGATCAAGACCATCATGCATCTTATGTTCAGGAGATTTCGGCTCAATCGTCAGCTGAGGAGAAAATGGAATAATATTAGTTGAAGGTGTTTTTGGGGATTGCAAAGTTTGAGAAGCAGCTGCCTGAGCTCTAAGATGATGCTTTCGTCGGCGTTCATGTGCAGAACGATTTCGTCTAGTCTTAGTAGGAAGTTGCGAAGATTGAGGAGGAGGAATGTTCTCATCCTTTTCACTTGGGTGTTTAGGTTGTGGTCTCTTAGGTTGAATAATAGGAGAAGAGGAAGGTCTCTTCTCTCCATAAGAGGAAGGAGGAGGAACTGCTCCATATAAGGGAGGAACATTCGGTTTAGGAAGGAGATCAAGTCCATCATGACAAGGAGGTATAGGTCTACTTTTAGGAAGTTTATTAGATATAGGCATAGTCACATCCATAGGGATGGGTTGGGAATCTTCTTGAGGAAAGACATTAGTTTTATCTTTCAAAGGAAGAACTTCCTTCTCAAGAATGATAGGAATGTCAAGTTTGGGTGTTCTAGGTTCACTTAGAGATAGGATCATGTCTTTCTTCCACTTTTGATAAGATTTGAAAAGATGATCACTTCGCAGAGGAAGAGATTGGAATTGTTTAGGCCAAAAATAATCAATAGGAACGCTAGAATTTCTTTCAGCTGGTTTAAAGAGGCTATGATTGACAGTAACAACTTCACCATTATGGGGAAATTTCAAACACTTGTGAATAGGAGAAGTAATAGCTTTCATGGAAGATAGCCAAGGATAGCCTAGCTTCACACGAAATTGTTCGGATGATGGAATAATAGCAAAGCTCACATCAAGGGATTTGTTATGGACCTCAATAGGTAATGTAATAGAACCAATTGCAGGGGAAGAAAATGCATCAAATAATTTCACAACCACATTTGTTTCATCATAGATCACTTGATTTAATTGCAAAGTAAAAAAAAATTCTTCAGTAATGATATTAACCATACAAGAAGGATCAATAAGCACTCCACGGCAAGTTGTATTCTTGACTTTTGCAACTATATATAAAGGACCATCAGGTGCCCTGATAGTTTCACTAGAATCAAAGGTGATGGAAAGTTCTTTAGGGATTTTCTGCTGCTCTACAAAGTTAATCACATTCGGAGTCATGGACACAAGATCATCAGGTGAGACAGAGGAATCAGTAGTATCAATCGCATTAGAGGTATGAGAAGGCAATGGATCAGTAAAAATCTGAAGATTTTGGTTAGGAGGAGCTACAGATGTGTTGCCTTTATCATTCACTCCAGAAACAGAAATAGTATTATTATCAATCAAATCTTGAATTTTACCCTTTAAAGCAAAATATTTTTCAGTATCATGCCCAGGATGACGATGAAATTGACAAAAAGATTTGTTATCAAAATAGGGTGAATTAATCTTTGCAGGGTCTATTTGCCTTATAGGAGGAAGAGTAAGCACATTTTGTTCCAATAACTTATTCATAATACTATGCAATGATTCATTCAAAGGAGTAAACTTTCTTTCTTTCTTGAAAAACTTAGAAATAGGAGGCACACCTGATGCCGCATTCACATTGTTGTTGATGATGTTTTCATTGAATTTAATGGACTTTCTATTCGGTTTAAAATTCCCAAATGGTTGTTGACTACTATCACCCTTATCACTCGGAGCCATAGGATTTGCTTGTTCCATTTGACTCACAGTCAGTTGATAATTGTGAAGAGTTGCGCACAACTGTTGGAAAGAAGTAAACTCAGAAAACAAAAGTTTTTCTCTAATATCTTTTTGTAAATTAGAAATAAAGATTCTTTGAATATCATTGTCAGGCACTGGAAAAGAAATTTGAGGATACAAATGCTTATATCTACCAATGAAATCAGTCACTTTTTCTTTAACACCTTGTTTACAATGCATTAAATCAATCAATGTAACTTTAGGAATTATATTGTTTTGAAATTGTTGAATGAAAGCATTTGCAAGTTGTTCAAAAGAAGTAATAGAATAAGAAGGCAATGAGCAATACCATTGTAAGGCTTTATCTCTTAATGTTCTAGTAAACAGTTTTGCAAGCAACCTTTGGTCATAAGCAAAATCAGTACATATTGTTTGAAAGGTCTTAACATGTGTTAGAGGATCACCCTTACCATTATAAAGCTCCAAATGTGGAATTTCAACATGTTTAGGGGGGATAGCTCGAACAATGTCAAGAGAAAGTGGACTCGCAACATCAAGTGTGGGCACACTAAACTTAGATTGATTCATAGAGGCAATTTGTTGCTGTAAAGAAGAGACAGTTTGTGCAATATTGTTAATGGTCACTTCAGTCGAAAAGTTCATATTAGACGTGTTAGATTGTGATGGAGGTGTTATGTTATTGAAAGAAGGTAGAGAGTAAGGTGGTGGGACACTATGATAGTTAGTCATAGGAGATGATTGGAAAGGAGGAACACTACAAGGAGGAATGGAAGTGTTAAATGAATTGCCCCCTTGCGTCATGTTTATTTGTGGAGATACAATAGGGACACTCATTGAAGGAATGAATGAAGAAGTCGTATTGAATGGAGGAAGAGGGTTGATTGAAGAAGAGGGATTGCCCCCATGACTGTGATCATAGGTGGAATGTCTTGTATTGAAGTAGTCATTATGTTTGATGTAAAAGTAGGTATACTAGCAATAGGAGTTGTCAAAGGAATAGAATGATTAACTTGAGTAGGAGGTTGTGTGTAACCTAAGGTTTCAGCACAACTTTTCATAGGCATCACATTCGAATCCACAATGTGTGCAATACCATGCAAAATATCAATTCCATTCTTATCACTTTGAACCATACGTTTTAGACCCTCAATTAATGAAAGAGCTTCACTATCAGGGTATTCTTGAGACATCCATTGTCGAAAATCATCAAATTGGTTATCCAATTTTGAAAGTTGTTCTACAGAAACCTCATGGAGAGCTTCTTCATCATTAAGAGGATTAGAGGAATTACCCATGTCCTCCTTAAAAAAGCCATTCAAATTAGGTTCCATCTCCTTGGTAATTACACCTTGGAAAGACTTAATTCTAAGGCTTCGTCTAACGGGAATAGTGTAAGTAGGACTTATTGTTGTAAAACTCATGCACTAAAGAGAGAGAGATTTTGAATTTTAGAGGTAGCAAATTTCAATAAAATCAGCCAATCTCCTAGATTTAAGCTGTTAAATGCAATCAGGACAATCTCCCGAAATTTCAGAAAAAATGTCCGGGACCGTGGCGAACGGAGTGCACACGGTCTCCGCAACTTTTTTCGAAATTTTCAGGGATGAAAGTTATGATGATTTTAAAGCTAATCTGAAAAAATTGAGTGATTTTACGATCTGTAGATAGGCCAAATTAAAGTTGCAATCTCAAAATTGAACCCTACCAAGATTGTTGAAAAATGTAAAATTTGAATTTTGAAAAAGAGGGGGAAACTGAAATTTTGAATTTTATGATTTTAGAGGGAATACTAAAAGCAATGCAAGTTTTGAAATTTAAAAATTGACTCAATTTCATGCAAAATTCAAATTTGAAAGCGGAAATCAAAGTTGTTGCAATTAAACACTTGATTTCAAAAGTCAGAAATTGTAAGGATTTGAATAAAACACTGAAATTTTGAATGAATGCCAACACACTTTTCAGATTTAGGACTGTAAGAAACACAATTTTGATATGAATTTCAATTTCAACAGTTTTTGAATGATTAGAAGCCTCAATCCAAACAATCGCTAGACCAACTTTGACTTTAATTTTGAAGGTGTTAAAATTGATAAAATCAGCCAAAATTCTGGATTTTAGCAGAAAAATACAGTAAGATCTAGCTCCCAAAATTTTGGCAAAAATGTCGGGGAAGATGGCGCTCGGGGTGTACATGGTCCTCACAACTTTTTTCCAAATTTTCAGGGATGAAAGATATTGTGATTTTATTGCGGAATCCAAAGTTACAGCCGATTTGGAGGTGTTTTGATTAGTGAAATTATCAGTCAAAGGTTGAATCAAGAAGGTCTTAAAAATTAGGGTTTTGACATTTAACCACTTAATTTTCAGAATTAAAGCACAAATATGAATTGACAATTTGCAATAGAAGGGTAGATCTGAAACAAGCATTAACAATTAAACATTTCACAAGTTTAATCACAAAAAAGAAAATTTTAGGGTTTTTATGCAATTAACCTCTAAAATTTGCAAAAGATCAAACATGGAAATGTAATTAGGGAAGCAAATTTTTCAGATCTAACCATGAATAATTAGAATGAGGATGTTCACGTCGGGTTCACCAAAATGTAAAGTGGAAAAATCGAACCCTAGTCGTTCTCCCCTCCCCGACTCCAAGGAGAGAGAAGGGAGAGTCACTAGGGTTGGTGGTTTTCACTTAGGAGAGACTTTACATTCAAAAGAGGGGTTGAAACCCACAAGATCCAATCCTACGCAATGCAAGATTGGATTCTATATGAGTTTCAAGGGTTGTGACATCAAGGATACCCTCTTTTGTAAAGAATGTAGATAGAAAGATTGAACTAGGAATACATGTAAAGTAGGAAAGATTCGCTTATAAACAGAGATAAGGATATGGGATGAAGCTGCGGACCTGGAATTAGCAGTAAAATGTCGAGACAGTGTTGTTCTGCAAATTTGAGCGAAAGTTGACGGGACGATGGCGCCCGGTGTGCACACGGTCCTCCGAAAAATCCGCGAAACGAAGGGGGATCTGTTTGTCTCTGCACAAGGATTCCAGATCTTCAATTACAGTTGCGTACCTGCAACCTACACACAGAAAAGAGAGGACGATTGGGGGGTTAGGGATGAGGAGTTTGCCTTTAGGTCAAACCCCGGTTTTGGAATTAACCAAGAAATGAGAATGCTGTAAATGTAAATGTTTGTAATGTAAACAAGTACTGATACCTTGTTGTAAGAATGTTTGTATTCTTACATGCGAAGGTGTAATGTATGTAGTATGTTGTATTGTTGTATGTGATCTCCTCTTCAATGGTTGAATCCTTGTCTTGAATGCAACACTTAGCCTTGAATGGAGACTTAGAATGCTCAATTGCTTGAAGGAATGCTTGAATGTTTGAATATCGCTTCTGCGTCTTGCTTGCATATGTTTTCCTCTTTTTTCCTACCTCCTCAAATAGGAGGGGAAATGTAGTTTATATACTTGTCAATTAGGGCTGATAGACTGATTTTCCCGACCTTAGGCCGACCAGGAAACATTATTTTCCAATTTGCAAACTTAAAGATCCGATGCCCAAAAGAGACCAGGCCCAAAATAGGGCCAGGGGCTAGGGCACTGGGCGCCATGGTCCCACCTCCCGGGACAACAGGGTGCAAGGAGGGATCAGGCCAGGGTGTAGAAAAATGCAGTTTTTGATGTTGTAAACAGTTTTCGGGGTCTCCATTCAGGTTCAATGTTGTGCCGCCATCGTGAAGACCCAAATGCGGTCGAAATTGCAAGTGTCGCAATTTTAGGACGCTACAGTAATATTTTTTTGCAAATATTAAGCTAATCAAATGATAGTGATCGCCTTTCCAATGGAAAAAATCATTATTATTCTAGGATTCCTTTCTAAGTGACTTTAAAACATATGTGCTTGACAATGGATTTTATTTCTCTTATCTATTTTTATGAGCTGTTGAACTGGTGTTCTGATCTTTGTTTCGATCACTTTCATTTTTCATGTTGAAGCATTTTGAAGAATAATTTTTCTCTAAAATATGTGTGAATCATTAGCCTCTCATCTAAGAATGAAGTAGGTAGCCTTACATGCTTTCAGGTTAAAAGCATACCAGTTTAATTTAGTTAGATTATTCCCTAAATAACTAATGGAGGGAGTTGTACCTATCAAAAATTTAGAGGGAAGTGGTGTATGTCACACTTACCCAACTGTTTAGCTGAACTTTTGTCTTTTAAAAGAAGGCGTCAGAGTTTGAAATCATTTAATTTGAAGAAAGGCAAAAATATGTTCACTAACATCTTGTTGACCGGTCCGAACCGATCTCTTTGAGGTCCCTCCTCACCGGTGACTGCTTCAAGTGGTATCAAATCGAAGTTTTTTTTCGGAGGTTGTGTGTCCTGAATTTTGTTGTAGGGTGGTAGATTACGGATCTGACCTAAAATTGCAGAGCACTAGCGTGAATCGATGGCGTAAAGAGGAACTAGGAATAGTGGAGCATGCAGGAATGCAGACCTTGTTGTGATGGAGATATTGCGATGAATAGCAACCCAGTTAGAAGTCGTGGAGACAGGCCAAAGAAGAGGCTGACATATTGAAGATGTAAGCGAAGATGAAAGAGAAAATCCTCGACAGGAACAAGCAAACCTACCGACGGTTGATCCAAATAAAGAAAGGTTTTTTAGGGTTTTTAGTAGGGCAAACACTCAGCCTCATTTTACCCCATTGGAATATGATGGGAAGTTAGATTTAGATGAATTGATGGATTGGATCTCGGAGATGGAGAAGTATTTTGATTTTGAAAACACTGCAGAAGAGAGGAAGGTGAAATATACATGTACCCAGTTGAAAGGTCATGCATCTCATTGGTGGGAGCATTTGCAAGTTGATAAACAAAGAAGAGGTAAAGAAAATATTAAGACATGGGATTAGATGATTGCTAAGTTGAAATCAAAGTTTGTCGCGATGAATTATGAAGTGGATTTGTTCCGAAAGTTGCAGAATCTGAGATAGAAGGAATCTAGTGTGAAGGAGTACACGGAAGCATTTGAGAAGTTGAACATCAGATCCAGAGATGTTGATGATGAAGTTGAACAAATTGCAAGATACTTGAATGGATTGTGGATATCTATACAAGATGAACTCAGTATGATAAAATTGGAGAGTGTTGAAGAGGCTTACCAATATGCACTAAAGGCTGAAGAGAAATTGAAAAAAAGACATGAGCAGAGACAGAGAGGTAGAGGTGGAAGGTTTATTAGAGGAATATTTTAAGGAGGAAGAGGAACCACTACATATCATAACAAGTACAAAGAAGTGAGCAAAGAAGGTAATTCATACCGGAAGGATGATGGAAATTTTTACTGGAGGAGAGAACCGCATGTTACCGGAATGAGAATTTTGGAAGACAAGACAAGAGGGCATTTAGAGGAACCTGCTTTAAGTGTGGAGGAGAAGGACATATTGCATTTGAATGTAAGAAGACAGAGGCTACCAGAAGAGCAGCAGTGGTGGAAGAAAACCCCACTGGATCAAACACTAAACCAGAAGATGGAGAACTGTTGATGATGAGGAGAGCTTTGTGTCATACGAAAGGAGATGAAGAACCCTTCCAGAGGAAGAATCTGTTCAAGACCAGATATAAGGTATCCAGTAAGTGTCATAAAGTTGTTATTGATAGTGCTAATTTAGATAATATTGTTTCAAAATAGATGGTGAATAAGTTGAAATTGGAGAGCTTGAAACACCCTAAGCCTTATCACATAGCATGGATTCGGGATAAACATAAGTTGTTAGTAAGTGAACAGTGTTTGGTAAAATTGAAAATTGGGAATTATCATGATGAAGTATTATGTGATATTATGCATATGGATATTTGTCATCTTTTGTTGGGCAGACCTTGGCAGTTTGATAGACAGGCAATACATGATGGAAGGAAGAATACATACACTATTGTGGCCAATGGGATGAAGAAAACCTTGCTACCTTTCGAGGAACCTTTGAAGAATGAAGTCTGTACAAATGTTAGAATCTATTTAGTAGATGGAAGGAAATTTATGGATGGACTAAGACATGAGAATGTGTGTTTTGTATTAATTCCTAAGAAGATCGAGAGATCGGAGCCAAAAGGAGAGCACCGAGAAGAGAAGAGATTTTCAGACAGAATATGAGGGCATCATTTTAGATAATGTACTTGATGGATTGCCACCTATTAGAAGTATTAATCATTGCATGGACTTGGTCCTTGGAGCTAGTTTGCCTAACAAAGCTACACACCGGTTGACACCGCCAGAGAATGAAGAACTGAATAGACAAGTGTAGGAGCTGTTTAAGAAAGGTTTGACCAAGGAGAGTCTGAGCCCTTGTGTAGTACTAGAAGTATTAGCACCTAAGAAGAATGGAGAATGGAGGATGTGTACCAATTCAAGAGAAATAAACAAGATCACAGTGAAATATGGGTTTCATTTGCCTAGGATGGATGACATAATGGACTATTTGAGTGGAGCAAAATACTTTACAAAGATAGATTTGAAGAGTGGATATCATCAGATCGGGATCAAAGTAGGTGACGAGTGGAAGGCAACACTGAAGACAAATGAAGGACTATATGAATGGTTGGTGATTCCTTTTGGATTGACTAATGCACTGAGTACTTTCATGAGGCTGATGAATGAGGTATTGAAGAAATTCTTGGGTAAGTTTGTTATTGTGTATTTGGATGATATTCTAATTTTTAGTAAAACAAAAGAGGAGCATTTGTTGTAGTTAAGACAAGCTTTACAGAGGTTGATAGAAGAAAGTTGTTGATCAATATCAAGAAGTGTACTTTCATGAAGGATGAGTTAGTCTATTTAGGATTTGTGATATCTGAGGATGGTTTGAAGATGGATGCTGAGAAAGTGAAAGCCATTGTCGAGTGGCCTACACCGGAAAGCATTAGGGAGGTAAGATCATTTCATGGATTGGCTAGCTTTTACCAGAAGTTTATTAGAATTTTCATTTCAGTTTGTAACCCTATGATTGAGACCATGAGGGGAGATCGGAAGGAATTCAAGTGGACCACCAAAGCAAACAAAAGTTTTGAATTGTTGAAGCAGAAAGTGACTGAGCAACCTGTGTTAGCTTTATCGGATTTCAATAAAGTATTTCAAGTGGATTGTGATGCAAGTGGAACAACAATAGGAGCAGTTTTGAGTGAAGAAGGGAGAGCAGTATCCTATTTCAGTGAGAAATTGAATGATGCCCGGAAGAGATATTCAGTGTATGATTAGGAATTTTATGCCATAGTTCAAGCCTTGAAGAAATGGAAACACTACTGGTTGCCTAAGGAGTTTGTGTTATATACAGATCATCAAGCTTTGCAGTATTTGAATAGTCAAAGTAAGTTGAATTAGAGACATATGAGATGGGTAGAATTCTTGCAGATTTACACCTTTGTGTTGAAGCATAGAAGTGGGAAATCTAACAAAGTTGTTGATGCATTGAGTAGGAGAAGAAATTTGGTGATAGAGATAAGAGTGGTAGTATTAGGTTTTGAAGATTTGAAGACCTTGTATGATAAAGACCCGCATTTTGCAGAACCTTGGAAAGCAAGTAGAGAACCGATTATGGTTGATAGGAGAAAAAGGTTGGATTATTTCATTCAGGATGTGATGTTATTCAAGGGAGTTCAGTTGTGCATACCTAAGAGTTCCATGAGAGAGAACCTAATAAAAGGGAAACATAGTGGAGGTTTAGTTGGACATTTTGGCATTAACAAAACAATTGCATTGGTGACTGAGCAGTACTTTTGGCCTCAGATTCGTAAGGATGTTAAGAGATCTGTGCAGAGTTGTAGAGTTTATCAAGTTGCAAAAGGTAGTAGTCAGATTGTGAGACTGTATAAACCTTTGACAGTATCGGTAAGACCTTGGGAGGATATAAGCATGGATTTTGTAATTGGATTTCCTAAGACACCAAGAGGGAATGATTCTATATTTGTGGTAGTGGATAGATTTTTGAAGTTGGCTCATTTCATACCTTGTAAGAAGACATCAGATGCATTACATGTAGTAGATCTATTTTTCAAGGAAGTGGTGAGATTGCATGGATTACCTAAGAGCATAGTTTAAGACATAGATACTAAGTTTGTTGGATTTTTTTGGAGAACACTTTGGAAGAAGATGAAGATAGATTTGAAGTTCAGTTCTACTTTTCATCCACAAATTGATGAACACATAGAAGTTGTTAACCGAAGTTTGGGAAACTTGTTGATATATTTAGTGGGAGATAAAACCGGAAGTTGGGATTTGATCCTTGCACAAGCAAGTTTGTCTACAACAATTCAATGAATAGAATTACCAAAAAAACACCTTTTGAGATTGTTACCGGAGCATATCCTAGAGGAATAATAGAATTGAGAGGCATTAGTAGTGAAGACTGGAAGAGTTCAAAAGGAGAAGATTTTGCAGATCACATGGAAACATTGCACATTCAGGTTAAACAACATTTGGAAGACATGGACAACAAATATAAGGAGAAGGCAGATGAGAAGAGAAGACATTATGAATTTGAATTTTGCGATGAAGTGATGGTATGTTCGAGAAAAGAGAGATTCCCGATTGGAACTTATGATAAGTTGTAGATGAAGAATTTTGGACCCTGTAGGATTTTGAGGAAGTTTAGTTTTGAAAATGCATATGAAGTGGAGCTACCGGATAATCTAAGTATTTCACCTATATTCAATAATGCAGATCTTCATGAGTACCATGAACCAGAATTCAATGACGACGATGTTGCAGACCTTGAGAAACAATTTCCTCGAAAGGAACCATATCAGATTGAAAATATTTTAGACAGTAGGATTGGGCGTAGTACCCGAAACAGTTAGTACAAATAATATCTTATGAAGTGGAAGAGCAGACCAATTGAAGATTTATCTTGGATTTCTCAGGAAGAGGTAGACCGCCTTAGTTTCCCTCTAACCCTAGCAAAGTGAGAGGCTCACTTTTCATTAACCCTAAATGTCTAATGCAGGAGCATCCCTGGTTTACAACAATATTGCATCAACCAAAAACATTTTCCTTTCTATTTTGTTTTTTGTTTGCAGTTTCAGTTTTCCTTTCTACGTGTCTCAGTTTTTGGCTCACCAGATCCTGTGGAGTTGGATTCTACTTGAGGACTTGATCATATTTCTTTCTTTCATACTGCATTGCATTTGGATCACTTATTGGCAAGATATCGCTACCCGTTTTTTATGATAGTTTCTTGTTACCAGTTGTTCCTTTGTTACCAGTTGCCTGAGACCTATTTTGGTGATCTACCAGAACCCCCTTATGAAGCTTTCAAAGCCCTAAGCATTGATTTTGATGCTCCTTGGCATGTGTCTGACCTTTTCCCACGATCTACATTTTATCCTTTGGATTTTCCAGAGGAATCTCTTGGCGGAGGCTGACCTTGTTCATTTTGCACATTAGGTCTTGTTCTTCGGGTTTTGATCCCTTTTGGGCCGACTGGATCCTTTGGATCGATATATATATTTGTAATCATGCTTTAGAATGCAATCAATTAGAATAAATCAGAGTATCAAATAGATAGACTGTGCCTAGAAGATAGATCTTTCAATTCAAGGTCCCAATTGTGACCTATTCTATGAGGCCTATGTGCTAGTATGTTGTAACCGATTGTTATCGGTTGGATGTAATCAAATTTCATGCAATAAAACTATTTTTTCTGCATTGCCTCGATCATATCTGAGTGTTTCTATTGTGTTTACTCTTGCTGACTGGTTCAGACTGTTCTCTTTGAGGTCCCTCCTCATTGGTGACTGCTTCAATTTTCCTCAATCAATATTCATTATTGAAGAGCATGTGAGAGAATTATCTTCCTTTTTTACAAACCAAGTGAAAAAAAAGAAAGTTCATATAGCTTATGTTTGTGATATTTATTAGTTGAGTGTTGATTAGTTGGTCTTATTCCCTCTACTAGATCAAATGAGAGTGTGTATTTGTTACCTTTTGAGTCTAATATTAGAGTAAGAGAGTGTTTAAGGGTAGTTAGGATTGTAAGACATATTGAAGATTGAATATGATAGTAACATGTACTTTAGAAAGATGGAGCTAGATGTTGAAATAATTTTCCATATTGAGGCAAAGATTGATAGCATTGAGAAAATGATGCTATCGTCAAAATGAATGATGTAAATCACAAATGTATATTCAAAATAAATAAAATTAATCATAAGCAAGGAGAGTGCTAATATTTGATATTATTCAAAATAAATACAAAGATCATTGATATCTAGCTCACCAATCTCTCAAATGGAGGTTTACTTCAATCTTAAAAAAAGTCTTCCAAATATTATGTAGGATTAAAATTGTGAGGACATGCTCTTTCATGCTATGAGAGAAAGTGCCACCAATATCTAAGTGGAAATGTTTTAAAGAGTACTCAACTAAAACATACTCAAACATTATATAGAATGCTAAGCACATATGGTTGAAAAAAGACACAAATAATACATTTTAAACTGCCTAATATCCATGTGAAACCTGTGTAAGAGTTGGTGTAATATCTTTTCAAAGTCCTTTCAAATATTTTCCAAAATCTATCGTTTAAATTTTTCTTCAATTGCTACAACAGCCATGCAAACAATTGATTTCTCCTTTGAGAATGGTCGCCTCTTCTATTTAGCAATCTTTTTAATAGCTACGACTTTGAACTTTCTTCTGATCGTATCCTCTCATGGAATCTTTAAATAATATCAACACTATGAATCAATTTAGGGCCTGGTGAATTGAGAGTTGCGGCTCTTTCCATGTTCTCATTCACTAAATTGATGGTTTTTAATCTTTACTTTCTTTGGTTTTTATTCTCTACCACACAATCTTTAAAACAACGTTCAAATTTGCAATTACCTTCATTGACCTTGAAGACCTCTTCAATCCAATGAATAAGAACACCAATAAAAAACACTTGTATTTTGAGAGACTTTGATTATGGCAACCATACTAATGGGAAGAGTGACTTGTATTATACCAACGAAAAACTCTTTGTTACCTTTTGCGGCAACAACATTGGGCAACATGCAAAACAACTATTCCTTCTTCTTGCCTTTGCAAGGCACTTCACACACTGTGGACTTCTTCTCAAGTGGTAGCTTGTCCTTTATTGCGAATTCAATAATGGTGCACTTTTTTTTCCCTTCCTGTTACCATTTTGAATTAAATTATTAATTGAAAATTTGTGATTATCTTCTAGTTATCATGAAGGTTGCTAAATGCAATTGTGACAAAATGTAAGATGTTTTTTAATTGTCAAAATAGTAAAAGTATGAAAAAGCGGAAAGATAAATGAAAGCTTTTTAAGGTAAGGAAGATCTTTCAAAAGGCAGATAAAAACACAAGTTGAAAGAGGAAAATTTATGGTTTTTGTGATTTGTGCCTAAGTGGTTTTCAAAACCATTTGTGATTTATGGTTTCTCTCATGCCTATTTATGTAGTGCTTGAGTTGAAGTAAATTTAGAGATAGAAGTTGTATTGATGTAACTCATTTGAAGGATTAATACAAGTCTGAGATCTCTTTAGGTGTGAAATTTTTTTCCAAAAGGGTTTCTCCATGTAATTCTTGAATTATGGTTTACATCTATTTTGTTATCCATTTCCATCTTTGATTTATTGTTATTTGTTTATTTGGATGCATAAGATTATCAACATAGTTTTATTATATGTTTTATCTCATTTTCAACATTTGGTATTGAAGCCAAGTTATTCATGTATTTTCAACATTTGGTATTTTTTTCCCAAAAAAGATTAAAACTCTCCTAGACTGGCTTGCTTATATTTTTAGGATTGATATTAATGTTGATCTTCATTATCCATGTATAACTCTATATGATTCATTAGTTTATCTTAATGTAGGTCAATGGTGGAGACACGAACCTCAATACATGATTTATATTGGGTTAAGCTACCAAATTTTGTTGAAATTGGTATGAAAACATGTGGCCAACTTTAATTGGTGCTACCCTTCTAGAGGATGATGATGATGATGCTCTCTTCTCAGGACATTTGAAAGAAGGATTCCCATACTCATTACAATTGTAACATCTCCCTGAAAATTGGTTAAAACCCTTACCAAATCTACCTCTATTACCACCAAAACCACCTCTAAAATCAGAAAATTACTTCTCTTTACCTTTATTTACATCACCTTCTTCCTCATTGTTTGTTTTATGTGAAGAAAATGTACCTCTACCCCTGCCATTGGTATACCAATTTGATGTAGAGCATCCTGGAAAACCAATCACAACTCTAGGATCATGTTGATCCATCCATATTTTCATCATGAGAACAACTCATTATAGGCATATTTCATCATACTTCAATAATCAACCAATCAAGAAAACATAAACTTAATCTAGGTATCAAACTTGCCAACTTGTTGTCCCCTTGGATAGATTTGTACACAGAGGTATATAACTCTCTAACCATATAAAAACACCTCAATCTCTTCAGTCAAACCCTGAATAGCTGGATTACAAACAACATATCCAAAAAATATCCACATCCAACGGTTCGATTAAACGTTATGGCCGCTACATTGAGACCCATTTCTATTGTCCCCAAACAAAGCATGAGCATGCCCAGTCCACTTAGGGCATCAAATATCTTTCAAAAAACAAACCCAAATGATCCCAAACCAATTTCACATGAACCCTTTATGGATTTAATTTCATAATATGTGATCTATTAAATTTTACAATGGTTTAATCATTATATAAAGACAAATCATTTCCTGCAACTCCATTGAAGATAGTTTAAAACCAATTTTCACCAAAATATTCACAACTTCCACAAATATAAACAAAAATGTCTCAGACCAAAAGGAAAAGAAAGAGAATTCACATATCTTTCCAATAAATCTATTTAGAGGTCATAATTATTCTTTATGAGTCCATACCATATGCCGCAACATGACTGTTCTTAGGAAACCTCAAATCTGCAATCAACAACTTTCACCAAAAATTCCATAACTTCTTCATTTCTAAAGATAATCACTCCAAACCAAAAGGAAAAGAAATTTAATTCACATATATAACTATCCATTATATATATACAAAGATTTCCAGGCCATACATGGTCGTACAAGGCCTGGAACCAACATAAAATCTAACCAAGAACCTCAAATCATTTGTGAAGTTCAATTATCAACACAAATCTTCCAACATGTTAGAGGCATTGTCATATATTTCCAAACAAAATCATCAATCAAATAACCATTATCAAATCTTCTCCATAGATATCAATTCATCATGATTGTAGATCCATATATTATACATTAAATACGAGTCATTTAAACCCTTCATCTATTCATTTCTTGCAAATGAAAACCAAGAATTTTCCCAAACTATTCTGGTCATGAAATTACAGTCATGAACAGTCATTAATAACTCTTAAAATATTAATCACCGGGACAATCTCTCTGGTTAGATCCTGAATAACTGGATTACAAACAACATATCCAAAAAATATCCACATCCAACAGTTCAATTAAAAGTTATGGCTGCTACATTGAGACCCATTTATGTTGTCCCCAAACAAAGCATGTGCATGCCCAGTCCACCTAGGGCATCAAATATCTTTCAAAAAGCAAATCCAAATGATCCCAAACCAATTTCACATGAACCCTTTATGGATTTAATTTCATAATATTTAATCCATTAAATTTTCCAATGGTTTAATCATTATATAAAGACAAATCATTGCCTGCAACTCCATTGAAGAGAGTTTAAAACCAATTTTCACCAAAATCTTCATAACTTCCACAAATGAAAACAAAAACATCTCAGACCAAAAGGAAAAGAAAGAGGATTCACATATAACATTCCATATGAGGTGGATCACCCAATGAATGTGGAATGTAACAAGAAGATAAGACCACAAAAGGTGGAAATTCTCCTACACACACTATCCCAATGTGGCACAAACACCCAAGTGTCTCATACCCAAACTACTATGAAATGCATTATCTTAAGTAAACTTAAGTAAAGTGTAATAATATCCATGATAAATAATTATTTACACCAACACCGCCCCTTAAGTGCAACTTAGGGGAATGTACTTAAGTCTACAATGAAACTAAGTAATGCAAGATGGATCCCATCTACAAGGCCATGTTAGGTACCCATGTACAAATGCAAATGCATGCAAACCAATGCAATGAAATCTCTCACAAAGTGGGGAAAGAGAGAAAAACCCAAAGGGAAACCCCCCCCCCCCCAAAAAAAAAGAAGAGAGATGAAAACAATACAAGAGAACTCTCATAGAAGCATGTGAGGAAAAAATCCCCCCCATATGATTGAAGAAGAGAAGCTAGGAATCCCCCCTCAATGTAGAATCTGCACCAATGATAGAAGCTCAATGATATATGAATGAACTGCTCCATGAACATCGAACAACATTCCTCCCCTTAGGAAGAAAAAAGGTGTATCCATGAAGTCTCCCCAATCATGAAGGGAAGATGTATTAAAAAAACTCATGATGAAAGGAATCTCAGAAAACTGCTCAAGTGTCCCCATGTCGAAGATGAAAGATACCCCCTCCAAAGGTGGTAAACTTCTCCACACTGCTGAAAAAGGTACTCCAAAATATAGTGGAGATGAATGTAGAACATGTCCCAAAGACTCACGTGTCTCCTCTAAACATAAAGAGATCTCCTCCAACTGTTGTACATAAGTATCCACAATCATGTCAACCTCGAAAGAATGATCATGTAGAGAATGAACAAGAGGGTCAGAGTGTTCCCTCACAACAATCAAAGAAGGGTCATCTTCATCAAAGAGAAGATGAATATCATCAATGGTGTCTCCCAAATCTGCAATGTAGGATTCCACAAACAAACCTGCAATGTCTATCAAGTACTTATCCCAAGAAACTGAAGCCGAAAGATAATGAATATCCTGTTGCATTGAATCACATGAAGGAAAAATTGTCCCACTATCCGCATCATCAGGTGCAATAGGTGATGTGATATCAATAGGAGGAGATGAAACACAAGGCTCAAGAATGGGGTCACATGTGAGAATCGCCAAGTTTAAGTACCCAAGTTTAAGAAGTGTGATCATTATGTGAAGAATCATCATATGTGAAATCATCATCATCAACAAAATTTGAAAAGGAGTATAACCGAGATGCATGATCAACCACCACAGTCGCACTGATAGCTCTAGTCTCTAAGTCTCTAATAAAAATTGACTTAGGTGTGAACTCCAAATTTCTCTTAGTTGCACCATGTGTGATTTGATAAATGGAAAGGAGATTGTTTGTCAAGTGGGGTACACACAACACATCATTGAAGGAGTTATCCCCAATGGCAATATATCCTTTCCCAATCACATCCATTTATGTATGATTGCCCATCAAAATCTGTGGCATGGTGCAATGCTCAAATGAAGAGAACGTAGGCTGCAAAGATGCCATATGATGAGAAGCCCTTGAATCTAGAAGCCATCTCCCTGAGTCATGACTTGTAGTAGCACAAAGATATTTTCCTTTTCTTGTCCCAAAAGAGTGATTCTTCCAACTTGTAGAAGCCATGAATGTTTTCCCTTTCCCTTTTGATTGTGAGGAAGTAGAAGTTGATGAATCATCCTTCTTGTAGACATTAGGCAAATCAATATTATGCTTTTTGAGGATGTGTGTGAGCTCATCAATCTTCTTAGAGTGGCAACGTCACTCCTCATGACCAACCTTTTTACAATAGGCATAAATAGGTCTCTCCCTCTTTGGTGAATTTTCCTTCTTGGAAGAGGATGAATCTCCTTGTTGTGGAGAAGGTGGTGCTTTGTCCTTAGGCTTTGATTTCCATTTCTTCTTGTTTAAGTTGTCCTTTCCTTGATTTCCTTTGTTCCCTTGATTTGCCACTAATGCTTGAAACTTAGAAGTCTTAAGAATGCACATTCTTATCAACTTAGTTTGTTCCATCATCAACATTTCGGCGAAAACATCAAATGTAGGCATTGTGTAGCTTGAACCTACTATCATCCTATGGGTTTGGAAACTAGAAATAAATGTTGCATATTCTTGTGGAAGCTTTCCCATCAAATTAAAGATCAATTGAGTATCTTTCTTATCAATGCCACAATCCTTGAGTTGTGCCCTCAACTCTTTTGCCTTAGTGACATAGTCTTGTATAGTATCAAAGTTCTTGGGATCTAACATGGTGAGATCACTATCAGGGTATATGCACCAAGTTATGGTACCAAAAGGGGGTCTTAAGATGCCACTTTTTTTTTTCTGAAATCAGAAAAGTCTGAACATCAACGACAAATTGAAGATAGTTACACTCCAAATTTGAAGATGCAACAAAAACAAGAGTCAGAGTGCTTCGAGTCTACTTTCTAAACTACTAATTCATTTTGAAAATGGTGGAGATTAAGGGCTTCAAAAAGGGGGGCCACAAAAAGTGTTCCTATTTTTATGCAAAAAACATAACATATCGTCTGTTGTGGCCCCCCTAAAATGTTAACCTTTTTTTTGAATTTTTAAAATCGCTTCGGTGAGAAATTAGCTAACACCTTGTAGTTTATGCTAGAATTTTCAGGTAATTTTTTAATGAGTATATAATTTTTTACTAATTTTCAAAGAGGACACATCCTAAAAAATAGAAATTTGAGCGTGCTCCCCCCTAAATCATTGAAAACAAATAAAAAATCAACACTTTTTTTTTAAAATTCTGTAGAATGGAGTCTAGTTTCTAAAAATGTAATTTTTTTCAAAATCTGATGAACGTGTAAAAATTTATACCCAAAATAGTGCATGTTGGTTTTTGACAAAAAATAGACACACTAACAAAAGAAATTATAGATGAAAGATTTAACGAAATCAAAATTTGAAATAAATTACATTGTTGGATAGCTAAGAGGGAGCTCAAGTTTACCACGGTATTTTTTTTTAACTTCATTGAAACACATCCAAACATGACGGAGAGCATGACCAAAAATATGTCAAAATTTTCAATGTTTTGATAAAAACACATCTCTAGCCTGAAAAGGTCGTCCAAACCTTTGGGTTGGATGCCCAAGGCAAATCCAAACCATAGGTTTGGTGTTTCCCAAAGCGGTCCATTTGGCGCGCGCCAAATATGGCGCTCGCCCTATTTGGCATGCGCCAAATGTCATGAATGGATATTCCATTTGGCACGCGCCAAATGTGGTCCATATTCCACATTTGGCGTGTACCAAATAAGGATGAAGAGGGAGATAGCTTGAGGGATAGGAGAATAAGGGAATTGTGAGAGCTAGAGAGGGGAGGGACAAATAAGAGTATGTATCTCTAAGAATGAAGAGCTCGAGAAGAGGTAAGGGGAGAGAGAGAATATGAGATCTAGTTCATAGAGAGAGATGGAACTACGAGGGAAGGGAGATAAAGAAGGGAGAGGTGAGATGGGGGTTTCTATGTACACATTTGGTACTCTCCCTATTTGGCACGTGCCAAATGTGGAATAGATGCATACTCTTCTTTGTCCCTTGCCTCTCTAGCTCTCACAATCCCCTTATTCTCCTATCCCTCGAGCTATCTCCCTCTTCATCCTTACACCCATCTAATTCCTTCTCTCACCTCTTTCCCTTAGTTTCTTCCTCACTCCCTCCTCTCTCTAGGTCCTAAGGGGTCATAGGACATCATATGACCCCTTAGGACACAATATAACCCCTAATGACACCTAAGGGGTCATATGGTGTCCTAAGGGGTCATAGGACACCATATGACCTCTTAGGTTACCATAGGACCCATAACGACACCATATTTTGTCCTAAGTGGTCATAGGACACCATATGACCCCTTAGGACACCATACAACCCATAACGACACCATATGGTGTCTTAATGGGTCATGGGACACCTTATCACCCCTTAGGTGTCGTTAGGGGTCATATTGTGTCTTAAGGGGTTATATGGTGTCCTATGACCCCTTAGGACACCATATGCCCCTTATGACACCATACGACCCATAAAAACACCATATTGTGTTCTAAGGGGTCATATGGTGTCTTAAGGGGTCATAGGATACCAAATGACCCCTTATGACACCATACGACCCATAACGACACCATATTGTGTCCTAAGGGGTCATATGGTGTCTTAAGGGGTCATAACACACCATATGACCCATTAAGACACAATATGATCCCTAACAACACCTAAGGGGTAATATGGTGTCCTATGACTCCATAGGACACCATATGACCCCTTAGGTGTCCATACGAACCATAACGACACCATATTGTGTCCTAAGGGGTCATATGGTGTCCTAAAGGTTCATATGACACCATATGACCCCTTAGGACACCATATGACCCATAACGACACCAGATTGTGTCCTAAGGGGTCATATGGTGTCCTAAGGGGTCATAAGACACCATATGACCCCTTAGGACACCATATGACCCATAACGACAGCGTATTGTGTCCTAAGGGGTCATAAGACACAATATGACCCCTTACGACACCATACAACCCATAACGACACCATATTGTGTCCTAAGGGGTCATATGGTGTGCTAAGGGGTCATAGGATACCATATGACCCCTTACAACACCATACGACACCTAACAACACTATATTATGTCCTAAGAGGTCATATGGTGTCTTAAGGGGTCATAACACACCATATGACCCGTTAAGACAGAATATGATCCCTAACGACACCTAAGGGATCATATGGTTTCCTATGGCCCCATACGACACCATATGACCCCTTAGGTGTCCATACGATCCATAACGACACCATATTATTTCCTAAGGGGTCATATGGTGTCCTAAGGGGTGATAGAACACCATATGACCCCTTAAGACACCAAACGACCCATAATGACACCATATTGTGTTCTAAGGGGTTATAAAACACCATATGACCCCTTAGGACACCATATGACCCATAACAACACCGTATTGTGTCCTAAGGGGTCATATGGTGTCCTAAGGGGTCATAGGACACCATATCACCCCTTACGACACTATACGACCCATAAAGACACCATATTGTGTCCTAAAGGGTCATATGGTGTCCTAAGGGGTCATAGGATACCATATGACCCCTTACGACACCATATGACACCTAACGACGCCATATTATGTCCTAAGGGGTCATAACACACCATATGACCCGTTAAGACACAATATGATCCCTAACGACACCTAAGGGGTCATATGGTGCCCTATGGCCCCATAGGAAACCATATGGCCCCTTAGGTGTCCATACAACCCATAATGACACCATATTGTGTCCTAAGGGGTCATATGGTGTCCTAAGGGGTCATAGGACACCATATGACCCCTTAGGACACCAATTAACCCATAACGACACCATGTTGTGTCCTAATGGGTCATAAGACACCATATTACCCCTTAGGACACTATACGACCCATAACGACGCCGTATTGTGTCCTATGGGGTCATATGGTGTCCTAAGGGGTCATTGAATACCATATGACCCCTTACGACACCATACAACCCATAACAACACCATATTGTCTCCTAAGGGGTCATATGGTGTCCTAAGGGGTCATAGGATACCATATGACCCCTTACGACACCATACGACACCTAACGATGCCATATTATGTCCTAAGGGGTCATATGGTGTCTTAAGGGGTCATAACACACCATATGACCCGTTAAGACACAATATGATCCCTAACGACACCTAAGGGGTCATATGGTCCCCTACGGCCCCATAGGAAACCATATGACCCCTTAGGTGTCTGTACAACCCATAACGACACCGTATTGTGTCACAAGGGGTCATATGGTGTCCTGAGGGGTCATAAGACAACATATGACCCCTTAGGACACCATACAACCCATAACGACACTGTATTGTGTCCTAAGGGGTCATAGGATACCATATGACCCCTTATGACACCATACGACACCTAACAACACCATATTGTGTCCTAAGGGGTCATAAGACACCATATGACCCCTTAGGACACCATATGACCCATAATGACACTGTATTGTGTCCTAAGGGGTCATATGGTGTCTTAAGGGGTCATAACAAACCATATGACTCGTTAAGACACAATATGATCCCTAACGACACCTAAGGGGTCATATGGTGTCCTATGGCCCCATAGGTTACCATATGACCCCTTAGGTGTCCATACAACCCATAACGACACCATATTGTGTCCTAAGGGGTCATATGGTGTCCTATGGGGTCATAAGACACCATATGACCCCTTACGACACCATACAACCCATAACGACACCATATTGTGTCCTAAGACACCATATTGTGTCCTAAAGGGTCATATGGTTTAATTTTTATGGTTGTGGCTATCAAACTATAGGGTAAAACATATAGATTATAGGGTATAGAGTAGAAATTTATCATAGGTTAAAAAATTTCAATGGAAGTCATTTGGCTAGCACCATATTTGGCGCTAGCCAAATGAGCTACACTAAAAAATAGTTATAGGGTATAGAGTAGAAATTTATCAAAGGTTAAAATTTTTTAATGGAAGTCATTTGGCTAGCGCCATATTTGGCGCTAGCCAAAAGAGCTGCACTAAAAAACGGTTATATGGGACCCTTGACCCGTGATCCAAGCCCACATTCTCTCATTTTGTCTTCTTTCTGTACATGATTAGACAAAAAAATGCCTTTTGCATGGTGTTGACATTTTATGCAAGGTTATTTTATACATTCCATTAGCTCTCCACTACCTTTTTTTTCATTTGGCAACGTCAAAGAGGAAGAACATAGTTTTTTTATCAAATTTGAATAATTGAGGTAATATTTTCTTGTTTTTAGAATTCAAATACTTATTAAGTGTTATTTTGTTTAAATGTTAGAAAAAAAGTGTGAGTCAAAATTGATTATAATCCTATTAGATTTACATTAGATTTAACAATGCATTTGAAGGAAGTTGCATAGGAAAATTATTTGTTTAGTGGTTTAAAACAAAATTTGCAATTTCATACATCCTTTTTAAGATCTTATGAAATAATTTAAAAAAGGAATACATGAAATAATTTTAATTTCATATATCCATTTTAACATATGCATAATTAGGAAAGTCATAGATGCATAATTTCACTTTATTCTCTTTTATGTGCATGTACATGTAGAAATCATCATCATGCCGAGGAAACGACCAAAAAATGTAACACCGAAAGAGCGTGAAGCTAAGAATGCAAAAAAAAGAGAAGGAATGAAGCAACTTCATGATAAAAGGAAATTGAATACCATAGAAGAAGAGGTGCCAATTGAAGAGATTCCAATTGAAGAGGAACATGAAATATCCATCCAATCTAAGAGAGAGACAAAATTGGCCACACAAAGGCAACATATGCAAAACCTTCATGCAATGAGACAATTGAATCCCGAGGTTGAGAGCATGTCTACCACAATTCAAGTTGAAGGCACCCCATCTCTTACATCTCAAGTTGAAGGCACACCATCTCTTATTGGCACATCGTTGGTGTCTACAACATCTCATATTGAATGCACTCCCTCTATGACATTTGACGTTGCAAGTACTTCACGACTGACATCAAGTATTGGAGCTACACCATCTTGTACACCTCACGATAGGTGGCATACCATCAACTGGAGATGAAAATGATGACATTCCTAATATTGAGGTAACTCAACGTTTGAGAACACCTCCTAGAGTTTTTCATAGAAAGCCTAAGTATTTGATTGATATTGATGCTAATATTTTGAAAAAAATGGTTGACAAAATTCTGAAGCGTACTTCTCAAAGACATACTAATTGGATATGGAAAATATTTATAGGAAGATGTCAACTATTTGTTGAAATGATGATAAATCTGAAATTTAGGCCCATAATGAAGATTCTTGGGCTAAGAACATTGATTGAATCAAGCGACAAATCTATTGTGAAGAATCTGATGAATGCATGTGATACTGTTGGTTCTAACTCACACACAAAAGATAGTAATGCCACATGACATGTCATTACATCAACAATTGTAAGCACTCAAACTAAGAAAGCTTGCCTCCTTAGAAAGACAAGTAAACAATTGAAGATAAGTAGACAAACTCTAATGAGAGCTATGGGAAGGCGACAAAGAGTAGAGGATCCATATAACAATGAGTTATGGGCATTTTCCGGTAGATTACCGCGGAAAGATAAAACAATTGTTGAAGCCTTGAGATCCCTAATTGAAGATTTTTGGAAGAATAACACAAGGGTCTCTCCAAATCAAAGAGATGTTGTAAGAAGGAGAATTGGTAGTAAAATTCGTGATCCACATCCAAAACATTTTTTGGATATGACTCAAACACAATTTTTTGCCAAGTTTCAACATATGTATCCTCAAATAAAAATTAGTCAAATATTATTTGAAATGGTAAAGCCTTTTTATGTCAAAATAAATCACACACGGACAACTTGTTGTTGTAGAGTACATATTGAATTTTCTAACCATTATGATGTTTATCAACACATATGTATATATTTGCATGCTAACAATGTTTTCCAGGAATGCAACATAAATGGTCCACCGACATCTTCAAGGGAATTCATATCTAGCATCTTATGTGAAAAAGTAGATGGTCAATTATATTACAATAAGTGTTGTTTGGATGGCACATGTGTTGATTGTGGTGGATTGCGACATTTACAAATTTGTCAACATATGGATATTGGACAAGAAATTGGTAATGAATTAGTAGAATTTGGAAAATATAAGACAGTGGCCTACATGCTAAAAGATGGAAAAGAAGCAAAAATGTGTGAATTGGTTAGTGAGAAGATTCCAGTGTATCAGTTTATGGGCATCTTTCATGAGAATATAGTGTACGAGTATGCAAGGCATAACCATCGAGCTCGTTGGTTGGACTCACAATTTAAGTTATGCAAGGACACATTTCCACTTCTTCAATCGTTTTAATTGTTGACATTGTAGAGAACTACACACTAAAACCGTAGAACGAGGTGCAATCACAATATTACAACTCCACACAAGTTGCTATATTTGTGCATATAGTATTCATTCATGCACATGATAGTATGAAAGAGGATAGGAAGATATTGAGGGAGTATCATTTTTACATCAGTGATGATCGCTCACACTCTACAGAGTTCATGCAAGGTTGTTTTTAGATATTCTATGATGATTTGGCTAGCCGAGGCATATCATTCCGTCAACATATCATATGGTCAGATAATTGTGCATCGCAATTTAAGAACTCTCGGATGTTTTATTGGTTGAGTAGGATGCATAAGTTGATTGCTATTCAACATATGTGAAATTTCTCTAAGGCTGGGCATGGAAAAGGGGAGCGTGATGGTGCAGGAGCATGTATTAAAAGAGATTTAGCACGAGAAGAGTTAAAGTACAAAGGGAATGCAAACTTGAACGATGCAAAATCAATTGTTCAGTGGTGCAATGGTATAATTGGTTCAGGTAATCAAGGTAAGTCTTCAGTTCACAGATTTTTTTGGTTGGTATATGATACTAACATTGCAAAATTAGAAGATTGTTGTACATTGGCAGGATCGAGTGAGCTACAATCTTTCAAAATCTCTAATGCAGGTTCATGGACTATCCATACGTGGCAGATAGCATGTTATTGTTCTTCATGTAGAGATGGTGCCTATAATCAGTGTGAGTCAAAGGAGTGGGTGGATGAATGGTGTATGAGGCCTCTAATCCCACTTGAGACATACCAACCTCCGAGTGCACTACAACTCACACAGATGGAAGCATCAATTGACTTTGACCATGTGTCAGATTTAGTCCAACTAGGTAAATTATCCACATGCAATTTTTTGTACTTTAATATTTTACCTTAGTTGTTTGCTAAATTCTTCTCACTTTATCATTGTAGGGCATGTTTATGCAGTAATTGTAGCTGAAGACAATAAAGAAGGAACAAATTATTACCTGTCATTGTGTGGACGCAAAAAAGAAATTGGATGGCCCTGTTGTAGATGGAGAAAATATTGAGTACTCCACAGGATCAGTAGTTGTTACTGGTACATGGCTTAGAAGGTACCCAGTGAAGAAGTCTAACTTGTGGTTGTTCGAGGACTTCGAGACGCATAGGAAGATTCTTCATTATTCTAACCTTGTTGTAGCTTCAAATGTTCATTTGATCAGATATGGGGGTAGGCCACTAAACAAGAACCTATGGAAGGTTCATGAGTCTAACCATGAGGCCATACTAGACACGATAAAGATTAGAGAAGATCCAGATGGTTCATTAGATTAAATGTAAATGTAAAAAATTGTAATATCAATCTTATTTGGATATATGTACATGACTTGTATTTTTGACTACTCGAGGCATTGTAATATAAAAAATTGTCTTTTTGTCTTGTTTTGTGTGATTTAATGTAAATAATGTCATTTTGGACCATTAGAGATCAAATGGGATCATTTCGTGAAGTATACCCTGCTAATATGGTAAAAGATATAAAAATTGCTCATTTGTTGTCAATCAATCAAAGTATGAAAAATTGTCAAAATTCGGCATGGTTTTTCTCGATGTTAATGACATGTAAGAATGATTTGTCTGATCCTATGGGATCATGTTATGGCACTCTAAAAAATCCTCTCTCAGTTTCAATAGACTCAGATCAAGTTGCTCGTGGTGACACTTTGTCGATTGCGACAAAAAGCGTCAGATGAATTCAATGAAAAGTTGCACAATGCCCCATCTTTCAATCCGCTCATTGTGGCACTGAACCATCAGCTTGTACGCATCGGGGTGGCTGGGTTTACACTAGGAATGCCTTCTTTTTGCTCTCCAACTCGCCCGATCATTGTTGACCACACCCTACCAATGAAATCGCCTAAGTGCTCAAGTTGCTCAAAGTTGTCAATATTCGGCATCACATTTGTCCGTGCCCGTTAATCATAAGAATGTGTCATCTGATCCTGTAGGGTCATGTTATGGCACTCTAAAAAAGCCTCTCTTGGTTTTGGTAGACTCAAATCCAGTTGCTCGTGGCGACACTTTCTCGGTTGTGACAAAAAGCGTTAGATGAGTTCAATGAAAAGTTGCACAATGCCCCATCTTTCAATCTGCTCGTCGCAGCACCAAATCATCAGTTCGTACACATTGGGGTGGCCAGGTTTATGCTATGAATGCCTTCTTTTTTCTCTCCAACTCGCCTAATCATTGCGGGCCACACCCTACCAGCGAAATCGCCTAAGTGCTCAAGTTGCTCAAAGTTGTCGATATTCGGCATCGCGTTTCTCAGTGCCCATTAATCATAAGAATGTTTTGTCTAATCTTGCGGGGTCATGTTATGGTACTCTAAAAAAGCCTCTCTCAGTTTTGGTAGACTTGGATCCAGTTGCTCGTGGCGACACTTTCTCGGTTGCGACAAAAAGCGTCAGATGAGTTCAATGAAAAGTTGCACAATGCCCCATCTTTCAATCCGTTCGTCGCGGCACCAAACCGTCAGATCGTACGCATCGGGGTGGCTGGGTTTATGCTAGTAATGCCTTCTTTTTTCTCTCCAACTCTCCTAATCGTTGCGGGCCACACCCTACCAGCGAAATCGCCTAAGTGCTCAAGTTGCTCAAAGTTGTCAATATTCGGCATCGCATTTCTCGGTGCTTGTTAATAATAAGAACATGTTGTCTGATCCTGCGGGGTCATGTTATGGCACCCTAAAAAATCCTCTCTCGATTTTGGTAGACTCGGATCCAGTTGCTCGTGGTGATACTTTCTCCATTGCGACAAAAAGTGTTAGATGAGTTCAACGAAAAGTTGCACAATGCCCCATCTTTCTATCCGCTCATCATGGCATCGAACCGTCAGCTTGTACGTGTCAGGGTGGTTGGTTTTATGCAAGGAATTCCTTCTTTTTTCTCTCCAATTCGCTTGATCGTTGCGGGCCACACCCTACCAATGAAATCGCCTAAGTGCTCAAGTTGCTCAAAGTTGTCAATATTTGGCATCGCGTTTCTCGGTGCCCGTTAATCATAAGAATGTGTCATTTAATCCTATGGGGTCCTGTTATGGCACCTCTCAATTTTAGTAGACTCGGATCCAGATGCTTGTGGTGACACTTTCTCGGTTGCGACAAAAAGTGTCAGATGAGTTCAATGAAAAGTTGCACAATGCCTCTTCTTTCAATCCACTCATCACAACACCAAACCATTAGCTCGTACGCATCGGGGTGGCTGGGTTTATGCTAGGAATGCCTTCTTTTTTCTCTCCAACTCGCCCGATTGTTGCGGACCACACCCTACCAGCAAAATCGCTTAAGTGCTCAAGTTGCTCAAAGTTGTCTATATTTGGCATCACGTTTCTCGGCACCCATTAATCATAAGAATGTGCCATCTGATCTTGCGGGGTCATGTTATGGCACTCTAAAAAATCCTCTCTTGGTTTTTGTAGACTCGGATCTAGTTGCTCATGGCAACACTTTCTTGGTTGTGACAAAAGTGTCAGATGAGTTCAATGAAAAGTTGCACAATGCCCCATCTTTCAATCCATTCGTCACGGCACCAAACCGTCAGCTCGTACGCATCGAGGTGGTCAGGTTTACATTAGGAATTCTTTTTTCTCTCTCCAACTCGCTCGATCGTTGCGGGTCAGACCCTACCAGCGAAATCGCCTAAGTGCTCAAGTTGCTCAAAGTTGTCAATATTTGGCATCACGTTTCTCGGTGCCCGTTAATCATCAGAATGAGTCATCTAATCCTGAGGGGCCGTGTTATGGAACTCTAAAAAATCCTCTCTCGGTTTCGATAGACTCGGATTCAGTTGCTCGTGGCGACACTTTCTCGGTTGAGACAAAAAGCATCAGATGAGTTCAATAAAAAGTTGCACAATGCCCCATCTTTCAATCCAATCATCGCGGCACCAAACCGTCATCTCGTACGCATCGGGGTGGTTGGTTTTATGCTAGGAGTTCCTTCTTTTTTCTCTCCAACTCGCCCGATCATTGCGGGCCACACCCTACTAGCGAAATCGCCTAAGTGCTCAAGTTGCTCAAAGTTGTCAATATTCGGCATCGCGTTTCTTGGTGCCCATTAATTATAAGAACGTTTCGTCTGATCTTGCGGGGTCGTGTTATGGCACTCTAAAAATTCCTCTCTCCATTTTGGTAGACTTGGATCCAGTTGCTCGTGGTGACACTTTCTCGATTGCGATAAAAAGCGTCAGATGAGTTCAATGAAAAGTTGCACAATGCCCCATCTTTCAATCCGCTCGTCATGACATCAAACTATCAGCTTATATGCATCGGGGTGGCCAGGTTTATGCTAGGAGTGCCTTATTTTCTCTCTCCAACTCACTCGATCGTTGCGGGCCACACCCTACCAAAGAAATCGCCTAAGTGCTCAAGTTGCTCAAAGTTGTCAATATTTGGCATCGCGTTTCTCGGTGCCAGTTAATTATAAGAACGTGTCATCTGATCCTGCGGGGTCATGTTATGGCACTCTAAAAAAGCCTCTCTCGATTTCGGTAGACTCGGATCTAGTTGCTCGTGGCGACACTTTCTAGGTTGCTACAAAAAGCATCAGATGAGTTCAATGAAAAGTTGCACAATGCCCCATCTTTCAATCCCCTCGTCGCGGAACCAAACCGTCAACTCTTATGCATCAGGGTGGTTGGTTTATGCTAGGAATGCCTTCTTTTTGCTCTCCAACTCGCCTGATCGCTACAAGCCACACCCTACCAGTGAAATCGCCTAAGTGCTCAAGTTGCTCAAAGTTGTCAATATTCGGCATTGTGTTTCTCAGTGCCCATTATTCACAAGAACAAGTCGTCTGATCCTACGGGATCGCGTTATGACACTCTAAAAAAGCCTCTCTCGGTTTCGGTAGACTCAAATCCAGTTGCTCGTGGCAACATTCTCGGTTGCGACAAAAAGTGTCTAATGAGTTCAATGAAAAGTTGCACAATGCCCCATCTTTCAATTCGCTTGTCATGGCACCGAACAGTCAGCTCGTACATGTCAGGGTGGTTGGGTTTACACTATGAATGTCTTCTTTTCTCTCTCCAACTCGCCTGATCGTTGCGGGCCACACCCTACCAATGAAATCGCCTAAGTGCATGCATTAGATGAATATAAGTTTATGGGCTATGCAATTTTTTTAGAATGGGTATTGGTACAATGGTGTCGTACATTGTCTAATTTTGGTTCTTTCCATGTTTCCTTTATATAGTCTTATTTTGACTATAACTATTGAATTTTTGTTGATCTCCTTAAGCTTGTGTCTTGGATTACAAACACATATTTAGGTTCAAAGCTTAAGTAACAATAAACATTGTGCAATTATTCATTTAATCATTTGTACTACAATTATGGATAACCATGATAAATGATTTGCATTAACCAAAAAGCTACAAATCCATGCAACATTGTATACTGTTAAAATTATCAAATATATCCAATACAAACAAATAGGCTTGCCAAAAGCCATATGGACTTAGAATTTCACATATTCATTGAACAAAACATATATTCAAAATTTCAATAAAGGCATACAACATGATATCCAATAAAGTCAAATAGGCTCTTGCCAAAAGCCATATGGACATAGAATGTCACATATTCGTAATACAAAACATATGTTCAAATTTTCCATATAGGCATGCAACATGGTATCCAATAAAGTCAAATAGGAGCTTGCCAAAAGCCATATGGAGATAATATGTCACATATTCGTAATACAAAACATATGTTCAAAATTGTCATATAGGCATAGAACATAGGGCCCTATTCTATTCATTTCCCTCTAGGGGAAGGAAACAGATCACGAGATATCTTTGCCTGTCAAGGGGATGGAGTTGTATATGATGCAGGTGTCTTTCGAGTACGTCCACTTGACCTCCTCTCTAGACTTTTTTGTAACTCTACCTGATACAATAAAAAGAATGATGTTAGCATATACAAAAATTGAATTTCAGAATGACATATAATAGAATAGTCACTTACCGCATACAAATAATCATGATGTTCATCCACAATAGGTGCACGTTCATGATCTGGAGTGACAAGCCCCTCCTGTAAGCATCACAATATAAATTAAACTAAATACAAGTGTCGTTAAAATTTTCAATAACATATTATTAAGATAACAAATGTAATGCTAAATTTACAAATATGTCGAGCATACTTCTATTAAAGCAATTGAACTTGCTACTGCTCCAGCAACACCACACTCCATTGACGCACGAACAACAGGAGGAGTCTTTGATGTCAACATCTGAAAATTAAACAGAGTATATTGATTAATCGCCAAAACTATCTATATTATTTAATAACAACATTAAAGATAAATTGTTTACCTAGGTGAAATATTGTCGATGAAATACACTGCGAGGTGTTGATGTTAAAGCTCTAGCATCAAACTATTTGACATCCAAAATGAGTAATTAGAAAATCATTCACATAAGATTCAACTATCTACATATAATAATTATATTTCTTCACTCGTTGTATACCTATGGAGTCAACGAAGTCGTGAAAAAGGGTGTTGCAGGAATGTTGCTAGTATTGTGAACACTTTGACCCTGATTTTTTATCATAATAATTTACTAATTTAGATATATTCTCAAATTTACATATAAGATTTAATAAAAAGAATGAAATGAACTTGTAATGAAATTCACCTGGGTATTAATGCCAAATGTTTCGTTCAGCAAGGATTTTGTCATGACAATGTTCTCTGTAGCAAACTCCGCTCATGCACGTGCATTCTCAGAACTATTAGGACCATAAGTGCAAAGAGAACCACAAGATCGAAAAAAATGAGCTGGAACTCGATGCCTAGAAGAATCAACATCATCACTCGCATCACCCTCTACTAGATGCCTAGCATACTGTATAAGGGTCTGAGTGAGTGAGCTAATCGATTCTAGAGTTTCAACCTCAATACTCTTCTTCACAATGGAAGGAATAATAACATGCTCCACCATAGGTCTGGCCAAGGGTCTTGGTGGGAGATTTGGATCATGTTGTGCACCCTCTCAATCATGCGAGGAACCCCCACCTCTAATTTGGAAATCTAAAAAATCAAAATAGTTTGGGATCTCATTAAGGACAAACTCACAGTACAGTTTTCTCAAAAAGTATTGGGGTACCTCATGATTATTGCATGGGGGCTGATCAAATACCATCCACCACCTATCCCAAAAATTGTTCTTAATCCCTTCATGATGACACCAATGAATAGGGAATCTCCTACATCCATGGTGTAAAGGTTGATTCGTTCGAGGGTCCGTAAAAAGAGCACACAAGTCAAATTTCTTAATTTTCTTTTTCTTCACTACCACATATGATAATTTGTCAGCATAAAATTGCTTTTGTTCTTCCTTCTTACTGGACCAAAAATTTATTTGCCCACTCACAGATTGTATGTGCGATACAATAGATTGCAAAGAACTAGCAAGGTTTGTCCTATGAGAGTTTGTTCCAGTGGGATCTTTTAGCCTTGTGATTATACCTTCAAGCTCTTTTTGGCTATTTCTATTTGACATAATAGGTTTTCTTGTGTACCTATGGGATGTCTAGGGATTGTAGGAGGTTCTTGATGTGCTTCTTCTTCAATATGGTCTTCATGAGGAGGTGATTGATGTGCTTCTTCTTCAATATGGTCTTCATGAGGAAGTGATTGAGTGTTTTCAACATTTTCTTGTCTAATCTCATTTCCTGATAATGAAAATAAATTTAAATCAATAAACCTAGTTTAATCTTCAAATTAATTAAAAAATGACAATAAGAAAATAAAAATGCACACCTCTTCGAAGGCATGGCAGAATTTTGATGAGAGATGGACAACTTAGTGCCCAATATCAAGATTTTACAAAGGGCGAGTGCAAGAAAATGGCACCCGAAATCGCCAAAATGCGGGTTTGGGAATGCAAAATGCATCCAAAATACGGAGCAGTGTTTTTTTAAGTTTTAAATGCGCATAAAGCGTGCACTTTATGAGAATTTTTCAATTTTTTTGAAGTGTGGCACCTTTTTGGTACCACAACTTCGTACATATACCCATCAATTTAATATCCCCTAATCTCATCAACTTGACCATACAAGTCTGGAAACTTTTTCCATGCATCCTTGATTAGAGTACATTTCTCAATATAAAAAATGAGATCATTTGATACATACTTTCTTAAGGTACCAATTTCCATGATATTTTTAGTGAGCCAATCCAATTGACCAACAGGATCAACCTTAGGATCAGTAGGAGCAACAATAGTTCCATCAATATAATTATTTGGTCCTTTTTCCATAAGTTTACTCCACGCATCAATTTTCCAAGTAGCATAATTATGAGGAGTTAAGAGAGGAAAATTAGGAGAACCCATAGAAGAAAAATGGAAAGAACTCAAGAGCACAAAAGCACAAGAGACACCCCCCCAAATTCAATCAATCAAAGCACAACCCCCCCCCCAAAAAAAAAAATGATGATTTTGGCACTTTATATGTAGTGTGTGTACAATAAGCCACTTGCAAAAAATGACAAGGTGGACTTCTGATTTTGTTTTACAACTGCCCCAATAGGCTGAGAACTACAATGCAAAAGACTAGCAAGATATATCTATGCAATACAAGTGCCAAATTGGCCAAAAAAGGGCATATGTTGAAAGTATTGTTTCTACCCAAAATTTCTATAAAATGATAGCATATTATGAGAGTAGATGAAAAATTATGCACTTTCAAAAAACATGGGACCTGAAAAGGAGTTCATATGAGCTCAAACAGAGTCCTGGAAGTTGCAGAAATGGGGATTGGACAGGTACAGTCACCAAAAACTAATATTTATGAAAATATGTCCATTAAAATTAGAAAATAATTCCACCATGAGAAAGTACACAAAATTCTAGCCCATTTCAAAAAAAATTGCACCAAAAAAGGAGCAGAAATGAGAAAGATATGACCATTTGAAGTTGAACTGCAAAATCAAAAAGCTCAACGGAGGGGGCCTACCAATTTTTCAAAAAAATGATTACATATAAAAAAATGAGGTTAAATTTGACGATTGTCTAGCTGTCGTGAAAACTTCACCTCCCTACTGACTAGACATCCGTACTGTACGAACTGCTGACATGGTGCAATCAGAAAATGCCAAGTTGTGTATGACAAATGATGTGTCTATAAGGTTAAGTTGACGTGGCGTTGGGGATTTGGCAGCCAACTGGGTTGTTGACATGGCAGGGTGCCCACGTGGAGTTTGATGTGAAAGCCTACGTGGCGTTGGGGATTTGGTAGCCAACTGGGTTGTTGACATGGCAGGGTGCCCACGTGGAGTTTGATGTGAAAGCCTACGTGGCATTGACTGAGTTGTCAACGTGGTTGCACGCATGGCGGTCTAGCGACGGAGGGGCCCGTGTTGGCGACTGATGTGGTGAATGATGCAGGGTCCGTCAGAGGGAAGCGTTGTCGGCTAGTGGGGACAACTTTGGTAGGGAGTAGGGCGGGCCGATGCGGTAGGACGGGTCAATGGCGGTGATAGAGGTGGCAGCATCGTCGGAACAGCCGTCGACAGGGACGAACAACAGTGGAGGGGCCACGGGTTTATCGGTAGGTAGGTCGGTCGGACAGAACGCCGAGGCTAGAGCTCAGGTCGTTGGTGGAGAAGGAGATTGCCGGTGGAGGCAGGGAACATGACACACGACGTGACACAGAGGACATGGGGCCTGGGGGTGAGGTTGGCCGGAGTGTACGGGGCTTGCAACCTACAAAATCTGGAAGATGGTACGATGGCGGGGGGTTGAAACCCCAAAACAATAAAAAAGATTGTTTTTTTTTTTATTTGTTTTTTTCAAAAAACTTTTCTAATTTTTTTGTTGCGAATTGATTATTTTTGCAGAAAATCAATTATTTTTAAAAAACAAAAATTCTGAAATCCGTATTGGACTGCCCAAATTGGGCAAAAGAATTTCCTCCAAGCCCCAAATTTGATTTTCATCAAAATAGGCCACATTTATACTCAAAATTCATGGAAACGGCCACCTGGATGCAATGACAAGGTTGGATCTAGTCTAGGATGCCTCCAAAAGATGTTGCTCCTCATATCTGCCTATTGACGCCACAATAATGCCTCTCAAGGACAAATCAGAGACGCTCTAATGGCTCTGATACCATGTGAGATTTTGCCAAGATCAAGAGCTCAATGAAAAGTACAAAATAAAGAGACAAGATATAGGACAAGAATAAATTGTATTCTCGTCTATAGATAAAAATGGTTGTTACATACAATGAATATGAGCCTTTTTATATAGGCAAGGTTATATGGATATGTGAGCACACAAACATGACATGTGGCTCAATAAGAAACAAGGGTAGGTAGGGATAAGTAGGGGTAGGTAGGAGAAACAATATAATATTTCACATGAGGTGGATCACCCACCGAATGTGGAATGTAATAACAAGATAAGACCACAAAAGGTGGAAATTCTCCTACACACACTATCCCAATGTGGCACAAACACCCAAGTGTCTCATACCCAAACTACTATGAAATGCATTATCCTAAGTAAACTTAAGTAAAGTGTAATAATATCCATGATAAATAATTATTTACACCAACATTATTAATATAGTTTAAGTTTTGTGCCTTTGAAAAAAGAAAAAAAAAACTTTAATTGGTTCAACTGCATGATCATGGAAGTTAAGGAATCAAGCTATCTTAATTTAGTTATATTTACAGATGTGTGAATATTATGTATATTCTAGCATAATAATGGAATTTTAGTTTGACAGGTTAATGGTCTTAATTTTGACTCTTTGATAGATGTGAGTGTCCTAAGAAAAAAGGAAATAGTCACAAATTGATTATGAATTCATAATATTAAATTCTATATTATTTTAGAGAGGAGATGTGTTGGCTTAGGTTTTAATTTGAGAAAAGCATATGGCATACATTGAATGGCCTTGTTTCTCAATTCTTGGAATCTTAGATGTAGACTTATTATTAGTCTTAATTTATGTAAGAAGATGGTTTTACAATGGATAATTTAGCATCCCCAGGGGTCTCAAGTCTTCCTATAATCATAGACATGTGTTGAATTTGGTTCTAATCTTCAAAGAAAATTGAATTTAAAATTCGCATCTCTCCATGGACAAGTGTCATGTAGACTTACACTTTGGCAGATCAATATTCCACCTATTGAATGAAGGGACAAGAATCCTCCTAAGACTAATCATAGATGAGAACTAATATCAAGTCTAATTATCTCGGGCTCAATAGGCATGTGAATATTATAAATCCTAAAGTGATCAATTTCCTTAAGTCTAGAATTCTCACGAATATGAGTGTTGTTATCAATTTTATGAGATTGGTTCTATTTAGGATCTTAGGATCATATTGATAGAGCTTAATCACTAAGGTTAGTGATGAACACAAAGATTCTTGTAATATTTATCAACATATTTTTAGATTTGATTTTGAGAAGGACAATATACATATGTTTTATTGGGGACATATATCAACTATGGATTTATATTGAGACATCTATGATGAAGTATTCCAAATGATCTAGATTGAAACAAGGGTGGCCATAGATGACCATCATCCAACATGAAACATGGATAGCCAAAAATCACTAGTCTCTACATAATGCTAGCTATATAGGTCCAATAAGGCCTCAAGATCGTTCAACATTTTAATCCCTAAAATCTTCCTTATCATTATCTCACATACATATTATGTTATAACATATCACACTAATATATGAGGATTACAACTTAAAAATGACACCATAAGACTGAAAAAAAATTATAAACATAAAATGACATGTTCACACATTAAAAACACTAGATTCTAACCCATCTAAATTTCATTACAATTTAAAAATATTGAACTTCAACTTAGACGTAATCCTTCCTCAAAAGTTTATCGTTTTTAAAGACTCCTTCATTTTTGTTCACCCAGTGAGAACATTCACATCCATAAGTATTCATATATTCAACAACCTTCGCCTAAAGGCTTCTCCTACCAGTTATATACTCTTCTATGCTAGCATAGCGTATTACATTGTCCATCGCTTACGCTATGAAGATTTTAAAACAGTCCCAGATAATAAATCATTCCAAACAGGCAAGGTCTGGCAGGCATATGGAATAATTCCAAATCAAGAATACATATAAAGCTAATTAACTGTACTCCAAACATAAACCTACTGAGCCTTATCCGACACAGCCATGCTCTTCATGTGATCCACCAGCTCCCGGATAACTGCATGCCGACGTCCTCCATTAAAGACGATCACACCACGGAGCGCTTCCACCCTCGACCGAATCTCTGCACCTCTCTTATCATCACCCATCACCGTATTCACCGCTTGACAAACATCCTCTCTGCGAAAAAGCCCCTCCTCGGTCCTTTCCACTTCAACTCCGGCGTTCAATTCCCGAGCTATATGTCGACAGTTAAGTCCCTGATCGTTCCGCAGCGGAATAAGAACCAGGGGTAACCCGGAGTAAAGCCATGCTTCCATCACCGAGCTCCACCCGCCGTGGGTAACATAGCTCCCCACGGAAGAATGAGAAACGATGCGCTGCTGAGGCACCCACCCGCCAATCACCATCCCTCGTTCACGGGTCCGCCCTTCAAAACCCTCCGGCAGAAACGACAATGGAGTCCGAGTCCCCTCCGAAGATCTCAATGACCAGAGAAAGGGCCGGCCAGTGTCCTCCAGTGCAAACGCCAGCTCCGTAATTTGCTCTGCCGACAGAAAGGACTCACTTCCGAAGGCCACAAACACCACCGACGAGGCCTCTTGTTTGTCCAGCCACTTTACCAGTTCATGATCTCCATCCTCATCCTCCACGCCCACCCGGCCCTCAAGCAGCATTAATGGACCCACGGAAATCACAGGCTTTCCCGTGATATGACTTAGATATTGCAGATACTTGTCCTCCTCTTCAAAACACGACTTTATGAGTATTCCCCACGAGTACTGGTATCCCAGCTCCGACACAGTAGGACCTTGATGGCTGGCCATGAACAATCTCACCATCTGGCGGGCTTCGAACGGATGCATTGAAATAGCCGCGGAAGGATAGCCAGGAGCCGGGCGACTCAAATCCTCGGGCGTTTTATCCACTCCATTGACGGGCCTGTGCTTTGAATGGCTGAGCACGTAGCTAAATGCCGCAGGACTGTAGACAGAGAAGGCGAGGGTGTGAATTCCCAGCTCAGCGGCAATGGGCGCAGCCCACACGGCCAGGAGGTCGTGGATCAGAAAATCTGGGGAAAGGCTGCGCAACAGGGTCTCCAAGGGCCCTGCTAATTTGTCGAATGCCTCGTGGAGGAGATGTGCGATTTCTGGTTCAATGTCCGCTGTGCATTCGTCGCCTGCAGGCAGGCCGTCGACAGAGGGCAATGGTATCTCCAACAGCTCGATCGAGTCCCCAGGCTGTAAGCGTTCTTTGATACGGGATATATTCACAGGAGTTGACAGTATGGAGACCTTGATAGCCTCGTGCTTTGCTAGGGTCTTTGAGAGATTGAAGAAAGGAGTAATATGGCCCTGTGCCAGCCATGGTAGCATCACTACCTCTACATGTTTCCGCTGGGAGTCCATCTGTGGATTCACTTCTTATCCGCTTGTGCTATGTGGGTGGTACTGGCTTTATAACAGTAGAGTTACATCTTTACAAGACTAGAATTTTTTGGAGGATGTCTTGGTCCGTTGGGCGGGCTTAACTTCAATCACGAGTAACCTTTACTGCATTACACATACAACTGATCATTACGTGTGCATGCTTGACCTACTTTCTCGTGTTGGCTATCTTGAGGACACCCTTAACATTATCATCAAGATGCTAGTTTTCTTGCTGCCTGCAGATCACATGAATATGGCCTTAGGAGTATTTATAACAACGCTACTTTTTTACTTGGATCTTGAATAAACTTTGATTGCCAGGGAGTCTATTTTTCCGTCACACAGTAACATTCTAGACACCTTACCACAAATTCCACGATTCGATTCTTCATTCTAGGATAAGAGTATTCACTTTTCATTTCTCGACATATTTGATCAATTCTAGGGTGTGCTATTTGTGAGGTTTTGAGCCCTTCTTAAAAGATTAAATCATTTATTTTTAACTCTTCTATAATCATATTATACTATTTAAATTATATAATTCTATCTTTGAAGGAATATTCACCATTCAAACAAATTTCCATAGATTTTGTTTTGTCTAATTATATTACACTTTCTCGAAGATTTTCATCATACTCTTGTTCTACCCTTATTAAGTTGGTCTAACCATTATGCACATTGATTATGACATTGACACGTGGTATTTTTATTTAAGCATGAAATATTCTATTTTCCTTTTCTTGAATACATGATATTCCAAAATTATATTTAATTACTTTCATGAACTAGTGTTAAATATTTGATTATTTGAATAAGTATTCCAAACCTAGATAATCTACTTTTAGCTTAAGATAACACCTAATCAAATTCTGTCACCATATTTTGATGCCATATAAAGCTATTGTTAATTTGAGGTTATAAGTCTACTAATTCATCTCATGATATTTTAGTTCTAGAGACTCATATACAATAACTCATTTTTTTTGCATTGTTTTTCAACCTAGTCCTCCTTTCAAAAAATCTATATAGTCCACAAAGTCCTCCTCCATGTCCAAAACTACAATAACAATAGTAGGCATTAGCCTTTAACTTTTTATTTAAATGTTCTTATACAACTATTTACCACAATTGCACTATTACAAAATGTAATAAAAATGTGCATCCCTCTAATGACTAGTAACCTTTACTGCATTACACCTACAACTGATCATTATGTGTGCATGCTTGACCTACTTTCTTGTGCTCGCTATCTTTAGAAGACCCTTAAAATTATCATCAAGACACTCGTTTTCTTGCCGCCTGTAGATCACATGAATATGGCATTAGGAGTATTTATAAAAATAGGTTATTTGTGGAGGCACCTATAGTTGTGGTTAGCCTATGAAATTGGTTCATCCAATTTAAAACCTTCTCATACATCAGAGTGGGTGGCTTTAAAAAAATAATCCTATAGACTCCCCAACTATACAAGTGACAAGATTATTTTGTTAGAAATGTGTAGATAAAATGTTAAGATATCGAGATTGATCATTTTTAGATATGAGCCTTCAACAAAAGAATTATGGGTTGATTGCCTTGATGAACATGAAGTCAAGGTCAGAGATTATTATATAGTGGAAGTTCTAACTCTTGTTTAGTGGTACTTTGGATTTAAATTTTCTATGACCATGCATAAAGATGGAAATTTCCTATGCCATTCCTATAATAGGAATAAGGTTTTCAATCATCCCCTGGACAAAATTGACTAGTCAATACTAGATGATACTTCCATTGAAGCCAAAACTAGAGTGGTGATTAAAAGAACAAGAAGTTTGTTGAGGCATCTATATCAAATGGATTATATTCATCTTTAGTAATAGAAAAGTCATAAAGTGATTTTGGATCAAGAGGAAGCTTCATTTGTTTGGAAAAATGGAAGAAGAATATGAAAAATAAGTTTCTTGTGATGTATTTATTTGTGGATGAAGAGGAAGAATAAGTTGAAGAGAAACCTTTGATAAGAAAAATAAGGACTAGATCCTCTATAGTGTAGGTATCTTAGGTGCTACCTACTCTTCTAGTCCAATATCCTATTCCTTCACTTCCTCCTCCTTTGTAAGTCCCAGTTGCTCCAAGAGGTGAACATTCTGAAATAGTAGGTTGAGGAAGAATAAATATGCATTAATAAGGTACAAGAAGAAGAGCATGTTCTTACAAGAGCTTTAGAAGAAGATTTATTTCAATATGATGTGTCATCATCCAAGAAATATTCAAATACTATAATTCAAATGGTCACTCCTTTACCTCTTTCTTTATCCACCCTTCCAAGATAGGTAAGTCCACCCAAATAGAAAATAGTAGGAATATCAACTAAATATTTGGGTTGCCAATTTTTCTAAGTTTCATATAATTATGAAAAGAAAAAAAAAAACAATCCTACTTAAAAATATTTTTCAAGGTTTGTGTAAATATTTATCTCAGAAACAAGAAAGAGATCAAGGACAATTTCCATCATTCATGTGAATTCTTAAGGTGATATGATTGGACAAGTTGAAACTACCATGTTTGACAAAAATATGGTTCATATGCATCCAATAAATTATTAGGCCCAGACCATCAATGATAACCGTCATGCGAGAGAGAGAGAGAGAGAGAGAG